>NC_141834.1:3648333-3960000 GCF_982586985.1 Callionymus lyra
AAAATAATCGAGCTGGCTGGCAAGAGACTCTATTTCGATCACGACTATGCAGGCCATGTAGTTGAGAAACGGAAAGCATACGGAGCGATCAAAGTGGCGCTGCGCGAGAGGGGGATCAGGTACCAGACGCCCTTCACCAAAATCAAGATCTTCTGGGACTCGGGACTACACATCTACGACAGCGCGGAGGAGGCGGCCGAGGCTTTGAACGGACGCGGGATCCAGGTGAAGGTGACGAAGACCCCCCCGCCCCCTGATCACAGCGGAGCAGCGATTGACAGCCCCGTCACCATGGAAACCAGTCGACGCCAGAGAAACAATGCGCCGCGCACGATAGAGGCTGAGCGAGTTCAGACACGCATCTCAGCAATAAGTTCGCCACGGTTTAAGAGATAAGTGGAACTCGTGTAAATCATAGTTCTTGTTAAAAATATTATTCCTTAAGTTCATGTTCGGCACATTCTAATAATATCGTTTGAAACACTTCACTGGGTTATTAACGATCACATGTTAAATAAGACTTCACCAAATGTAGATCAAGGTTTACAAAAGTAGACGGGGAAGGAGCTTGACTAAACACCTAATGTTGGACAACTCAAGGAATGGGCTTTTACACCCCATCCTTTTGAAGTCAGTGTGTTATATGTTTGTTTAAGGTTTTTTTTCATTGTTCTGTGTGTTTTTTATACTTTCTGGGGTGATTGCATATAAGGTTATTGTATACACATGACAGAATCCATAAAAATAATGTCGTTGAATGTAAATGGTTTAAACAACCCTATAAAAAGACAAAGGGTAATGACAAAATTGAAAAAAGAAAAAACTCATCTGATTTTCCTACAAGAAACTCATCTGTCAAAAACACGAGAAGTTAAAAAAGTTCGGATATCAGAATGTTTACCATAGTTCATTTAAACATGGATGTAGAAGAGGAGTGGCAATACTAATTCATAAATCTGTGAAGTTTGACTTGATCAAAGAAAAGAGCGATAAAGAGGGAAATTGTCATCAAAATGTCATTGTAAAAGGAAAACTTCAGAATGAAAATGTAACTTTGGCTTGTGTTTATGCACCTCCAAACAGTGAAAAGGTATTTTTTAAGGAGCTATTTGACAATATTGTAACAGAAATGAATGGGACACTTATTTGTGGAGGAGACTTCAATGTGGTATTAAACAGTACATTAGATACATCCAACAATAGAAGAAATATGAACCATGTTACAAAAACAATCAAAAACATGTTAGGAGACTACGGTATGATCGATATATGGAGAAGGTTGCATCCAAAAAACAGGGATTACACACACTACTCTGCACCTAACGGAAGCTATGCATGGATTGACTATTTCTTTCTAAATCAAGAAGATTTTTACAAAGTAGAACAGTGTGTAATAGGAGAAGCGGATATATCTGACCACAGGCCAGTAATATAAAAAATTAAACTAAAATCACGAGTTAAAAAAACAATGTGGAGGTTGAATATTGGTATTCTGAACAACAAAAAAAATGTTGAAGAAGTCAAAAATGATATTTTCACATATCAAAAAGAAAACGAAAATGGTGAGGTTAACCCTGCAATAGTGTGGGATGCTCTTAAAGCAGTTATGCGGGGAAATGTTATAGCAAAGTGCTCTTTACTGAAAAAAACAAGAGAAGCAGCATATAAGGACGAGAAAGAAAAACTACTAAGGTTAGAACGACAACACAAAAACAGCCAGGACCCCACTCTACTTCCAAAGATACAAGAAACCAGGGATAACATAAAAAGACAATTAAGTTCAGAAGTAGAAAAAAGAACTAGGTATTTAAAACAGTCATATTACGAGATGGGGTCAAGAGGAACGAGACTTTCGGCAAGAAGACTTAAAAAACAGCAGATCGACTGCTCCGTTCATAAAATTGGAGATGCTTTAACAAATGAAGCCACTTTTGATCCAGAGGAAATAGAAACTAAATTTAGAAATTATTATGAGAATTTGTATAAACAACCACCTTCTGCCGACATAAGTCAAATCAAAACTTTTCTTAACTCACTAGATCTACCATGAATCGGCACAAAGCAAAATGACCTCCTAACAACACCGATAACAAAAGTGGAAATGGAGCGAGCAATTGGAAGGTTAAAATCAAATAAATAACCAGGTAGTGACGGTTTACCGTCTGAATGGTATAAAACATTCAATGAACAGCTGACCCCGATGCTACACACATCATTTAACTACACTCTTGAACATGGTGTGATTCTCCGTCTTGGAGCGAAGCTATCATCTCAGTTATCCCAAAAAAGAAAACCAGTGAGAAGTGTGAAGACTACTGGCCGATCTCATTATTAAACGTAGATTATAAACTTTACACTTCCATCATAGCAAAAAGATACAGCACATTCATGACAGAGATAATTGATGAGGATCAGAACGGATTTATCAAGGGACGTCAAACACATGACAATATTAGGAGGACTATGCATGTAATAGATCATGTGGAACATAAAAACACCTCAGCTGTCCTCATAAGCTTTGATGCAGAAAAAGCGTTTGATTGCGTTAATTGGTCATTCCTGTATCTTGTACTAGAGAAATCTGGACTAAATAGTAAAGCAATACGATGCATTAGATTGCTCTATCAAAAGCCGACCGCAAGAATAAGAATAAATGGTAGTCTATCAGACCCCATTACCTTAGAAAGATCTACAAGACAAGGTTGTTGCCTCTCACCAACTCTTTTTGCTATTTGTATCGAACCATTGGCCCAAGCAATCCGACAAAACAAGGATCTTAAAGGTATAGAAATTAATCACGAAAAACAAATTATTGGACTTTTTGCAGATGACATGTTATTTACAAGAACCAGAAACTAGTATTCCAAAAGTAATACAACACATGGAAGCATTTGGCTCCTGTTCTGGCTACAAATTAAATTGAGCAAAAACGCAAATTATGGCAATGAATTTTACTTCATCTGAGAATCTCAAAATAATATTAAACACAAATTGGTTTGCCAAAAAAATAACATACCTAGGGGTCACCTTGAACAAGGAATACAAGAAACTGTCTGAAGAAAATTATAGCAAACTACATAAAGAAATTAAAACTGACCTAGAAAAGTGGGGTCCCCTTACACTGGATTTGAGTTCAAGAATAGATACAATCAAGATGAACATCCTACCTAGATTACTTTACCTGTTTCAAGCATTACCAGTTGAGGTACCAGAGATTCTATTCAGTGTGGGACAAATTGTTCTCTAGATTTATATCGAATGGACAAAACCCGAGAGTAAAATTTGAAACCTTACAGATTAGTAAAGAGAAATAGAAATAGAAAGGCTTTATTCATCCCCAGAGGGGAAACACACTTTTACAACAGCGCAGTTGGAAGAAAATAAAGTGCAAGGAGAAAGAAATAGTACAAGAGATAATACAAAATAAAATAAAAACGATCTTAAAAATATACAAATTATTTACAAAATTAGAAATTGACACTATTAACAAAATAAAATAGAATAAAAATAAAATAAAATAGAAATAAAAACGGAAAAAAAATAAAATAAAAAGCACACAAGAAGAAAAACACGCTACGGATTAGCATCAGGATATTTAAAGTAGAGAGTTAAATATCCTGACACCAGTTGGGATGAAGGACCTTCTATAACGCTCCGTCCTACACTGGGGGTGCCTGAGCCTGCCACTGAAGGAGCTGGCCAGCTCCTCCACGGTCAGGTGCAGTGGGTGGAGAGCGTTGTCCCTGATGGAGGAGAGTCTGGAGAGTGTCCTCCTCTCTCCCACCTCCTCCACCGAGTCCAGCGAGCGGCCCAGGACAGAGCCGGCCCTCGTGACCAGCCTGTTCAGTCTCTTCCTGTCCCGGTCCGTGCTGCCTGCTCCCCAGCAGACCACAGCGTAGTGGATAGCAGAGGCTACCACGGAGTCATAAAAGGTCCTTAAAAGTGGTCTGCACACTCCGAAGGACCTCAGTCTCCCCAGGAGGTGGAGGCGACTTCGGCCCTTCTTGTACACGGCGTTGATGTGTGTGGACCAGTTCAGTTTATTGTTGAGGTGAACACCCAGGTATTTGAAGCTGTCCACCAGCTCAATGTCCGAGCCCTGGATGCTCACCGGTTGATGTGGTGGGGACTTTTTCCTGAAGTCAATCACCATCTCCCTTGTCTTACCGGTGTTTAAGCAAAGGTAGTTGCTCTCACACCAGTCAACAAAGTCCTTGATGACTGACCTGTACTCCAGCTCGCCCCCCCCAGACACGCAGCCCACAATGGCCGAGTCGTCAGAAAACTTCTGGAGGTGACAGCTGGAGTCATAGGTAAAGTCCGCCGTGTAGAGGGAAAAAAGGAAAGGTGACAGCACTGTCCCTTGAGGCACCCCGGTGCTGCAGATGGTCACCTCAGACCTGCAGTCCTGCAGCCTCACATACTGCGGCCTGTTGGTGAGGTAGTCCATCGTCCATGCTGCCAGCTGTGTCCCAACTCCTGCGTCCTCCATCTTCTTCCTTAGCAGCGCCGGCTGGATGGTGTTGAAAGCACTTGAGAAGTCAAAAAACATGACTCTCACAGTGCTACCGGCGGCTTCCAGATGAGTCAGTGCCCGGTGCTGCAGGTAGATGACGGCGTCGTCCACCCCCATCTTTGGCCTGTAGGCGAACTGCAGCGGATCCAACGTAAAGAGGGAGGTGGGATGGCTTTACCAAACATGAGAGGATACTATCTTGCGGCCCAGATAGGACCAATTATAAGTTGGTGTGACCAACACTTTGAGGCAAAATGGAAAAATCTAGAAGAAAAATGTAGAGATCGGGAAATTCGAAGTCTCATTGGAGACAGAAAAACCATGAAGGAATATAGTAACCAATAAGATACAATAAGTAAATTCACACTTGAAATGTTGTTCAAGGTGGTCAGAAAACACAAATTGGAAAATGAAATTAAAATATTCAGTTGGATAGCATACAATAAATATTTCACTCCAAATAATCTGGATTTACAGTTCAGGCAGTGGATCCAGACCGGTTTAACTGCAATATGCACAGCCACAAAACATGGCAAAATGATGAGCTTCCAAGAACTGAAACAAATATACTCTCTAAATAACAGAGACCACTTTAGATTCTTACAATTACGGGACTTCTATGAGAAACAAATTAAACCAAACATGAATGAAAACAGAAATGGTATAATCCAAACTTTGATTAGAACCTATAACGGCAAGAAGTGTAAAATTGTCTCAACATTATACAAGCAATTGATGGAAACTAATGGAAAGACAACAAATTATGGAAATTGGGAAAAGTGGGGAAAAAAGAGTTCCATATCAGTATAAGTCAAGAAGAATGGTCACATATTTGGCAGACGCAGCATTCTACGACATCTTCTCATATCTGGAGGGAACACTGCTGGAAAAATGTAATAAGATATTTCATTACACCAAAAATGAAAAGCAGACAACTGTCATCGGACCAGTCGTGTTGGAGAGATTGTAACCAAGTCAATGTCGACCATGCTCATGTTTTCTGGTATTGCTCTAAAATCACGAAATATTGTAAGGATGTGCATGAAGCAGTTGAAAACATCTTGGGCTATAATATTCCACCTGCATGTTCAATTTTGTACTTGGGCTTAAATTCAAACATTGTAAACAAGGAAGACAAATATTTATTTAAAATACTAGTGGCAGCCGCTAAAAAGGCCATTACCAAAAAATGGCACAATACAAAACCACCAACAGCGGAAGAATGGACTCACATTGTCAAATGAGTTTTTGAAATGGAACTTTTAACCCACAGGATAAGGACACAAGACAAATTTATAGAAAAATGGAAAAAGTGGACTCTGTTTACACAACAACGACACCTGTGAAATACTTGGACTGTATCAGTTGGTACTTTATATATTGAAAGATGCATGTAAGAAACATGAACAACCCCCATTTTTATTTTTTTATTTTTGTTTTGTGTTTTTGTGTTGTTGGTTTTTTATTTTCTGTGATGTATGTGTGTTTGCCTTAATGTGGAAAATTCTAATAAAACTTGAGTTTGAAAAAAAAAAATGGGTGTGCAACTCCTTTACTGACAACAGTCTTCAACACCGTGAACAAACCCAAACTTCTTCACTGCCCATTGCGGTCTTGGGTATGTTGGCACAGGAAGGATGGTAGCAGTCATAACAATTGGAACATTGTACCATAACCTCCTGGTTATGGCTTGTTCTGCAAATACAATAAACCTGGACAGTGCTCTCATCAATGTCTCTGTGTCCCTTGTTTTTTGTGGCCATGGTGAAAAATATTTTTTCTTTACAAAAAAAGCTGTACAGCTGTGCCCTGAGTTGAGATTCATTGAATGTAATGAGCTCTGGTTCCCTTCCCTGGCACAGAGCAAATGCAAATGCTATTGCAAAGAGCCCACAGTTGCTTGCATTGCTTTGCTGTTGGACAGCAGGAGAAACAATCTTAAACTGTCGTTGCTGGGGTCTTAGCATCCACGACAGTGCCTGTTTTGCTCTTTCATCAAGTGAGGCTCGTTTGCTGTCATAAACTGCTATAGTATTTTCACTGCAAAACAAATTGCTAACTGTGACCCAGTGGTTCTCCCTTAAATTCAACATCTGGATGAACGTCTTCTGAGGCGTTGCCACTATCCCCCCCCCCCATGTGCCAGCGCAGCAAATGGCAAAACTGACTGGAAGCCATCAATTTCAATATGGTCTTTGGCCAAAAGATAGCTGGCATTGTCAATGGCATCGCTGCTCAGCCAGTAGTCTATATGGAGGAGTTGGGCCAAATCACCGATTTTAACTGGTCTGGAAAGCCTTTTAACTGGGATGTTTTCTGTAAGGCCATCAGTTTTGCCCCTCCAGTCCTTTGTTTTGTCATTTTGTTTTTTTCTGTAAAAAGATATTTGACATTTAAATTTTTGTGAGATGCAAAAAGCAAAATTTTTATATGAATAATTGAGATAAGATTACAATAGGAGAATGACCTTCTGAGGCTGACCTTAATTATCATGGTGTGGAACGGAGAAACCCAGGCGCAGAGGTAATTTGCAGAGACTTGGTTTAATTCAGTGGGGAAGGCAGGGCGTAGTCATACAGTCCAGGAATCGGCAACAGACGGCAAAGCAGGGGTAAGGCAAACTCGGGGGGCCAAGAGGCAGATACGGGTCGATAATCACAACAGGCAGGAATGGAGTCTTGGTCGGGACAAAGGCAAGGAGACAGGGTAGGAAGCAAGAATACTCAACGGCAGGATACAGGTATTGGAAAACGGTGATGACAAGACAAAAGACGTGACAGAGAGTGGGGGCTTAAGAACACAGGGGAGCAATCGGCAGCAGCTGGGGGCGGGATTAACGAGACGCGGCTTGGAACAATTACTACTCCGACAGGGGGCGAAGTAAGACTAGCACAGAAGGGAGCGGATTTCACAATAAAACCGGAAACACAAGGAGGAACATGTAGACTCATGACATTAATAGGTAAAAAAATGTTTTATGTCGAAATGAGTTGCTATTTTTATGTGTATTTCATTTTGAATAGACATAGCCTTTGAATCGTTGAGTCTGGTCCCTTGAACCACATGTGTGTGTAATAACCTCAAATGCAGATGTTCTGTTTTCTGCTGTGGTGACCATCTTTGGTGAAGGTTCCTGAAAAAAACATCTCATTGCATAATGTCCCTTGAACCCCAATGTCAACAGTTAACAGACAGACTTTTAAATACATTTTAATGGTACATTTAAATAAAATTGCTTCTATGCATAATATTTGTTACAAGAGGTGTGTGTGTGTAATAACCTCAAATGCAGATGTTTTGTTTTCTGCCATGGGGGCTGTATTTGTAGAATGTCCCTGATAAATAAAATGAACTTTTTTTTTAGAACATTTTACATTGTAATAACTTTTTATAGTTGTTATATTTCGGACGTTACAATTTATATAATTCATTGCTAGAAACAAAACATTATTTAATCACTTAAACAAAAGATACCCTTTTTCTCCCAGCTTTGAAGGGAATGTTTTTTTAAATCGGTGAAATGTAAAGTCCTCTACATCTCTGGCGCCTTTCTTTCCACTTCTCCGTTTCGACTCTGAAAGACTGTAAGATATCCAGTATGCAAGTATAAGTAATCGTTAAATATTCATGAATAAAGTTCAAGTAAGTGTCTTACCCTCTTTCTAGATCTTTCATTGTCTTCATACTCCCTCAGTTGGCCGTCAATCATTGTTTTGTAAACTAAAACAGTCATCCAGACGCATGAGTATTCTTCTCTGGAACCAAATTCTTTTTAGGTCCCATTGACTCTTCTCCATAATTCCTTGGGTCCGATTGTCATTTGTGAAGTTATGAAAGTTATTTAATGATTTTTGCTACTTAAAGGAAATACAATCATATATATTCATTTACATATACAGACACACAATAGCCTTAGCTGTTTATTGGACTGACTAACTTTTTTGCATGGTATTGGTTTGCTTCACCATCCAGATCAATTGGTGCCAGATCTATCACCACTTTGAAATGTTTTTCAAGTTCTGTATCTGTGATATCATTCTGGAGAATAAAAAACATGCACATGCATCACCACTTTCTCAATTTTGCTATAAATGTATATCCTATACAAACCATATATCCTGCACAACCCTGTCTCTTACGCCCCTTGCTTTCTTTAATTGTACTACATTTCTACACTAAAAGCGCTCTACAAATATTAATTACTTACTTACGAGGGACTCTGTCATGACCTTGCCCAAAATCTATAATAACAAAGTTTGTTTTTTGCTGACATTCTCTATCAACATCCTGCATAGAACATAAAATATTGGATCTGGGATCGCTTTTTTCTTATCATAAAACCTTACTTATGTTGACACCTCATTTATGCCAGCACTTAGTTAATCTTCCCCACACATTCATGGTTTGACTCGGTACCTTCATATATCTGTAACTGTCACCTGACAATAACATGTTTTCTAAATAATTACCATACTGTGATCTTGTATAATGTCAACAACAGAACATGAAATTTTACCTTGTAATCCTCAGAAATTATTTTCTGTTGTTCGACTTCAATTTTCCCAATTTCCACCATATGCAACTGCAGGTCTTCATAGTGCTTTTCAACATTGTTTCAAATGCAGGGACTAGAAAACAATACTGTGGCACTAAGAAGCACTGCGTCCATTTCCTTAAGGGTACTTGAACATGCAAGCAAGCCAAACACATGCATGCCCAGCTTGTAATGGTTAGGAACGCTGCAAATGAGAGAAGAAAATCATTTAAGTTTGTATTTTAAATATAAAATTAATGATAATTAAAAGACACCTACTGTTTTTTGGAAATATCCTTTGAGCTCTTCTTAATATGGCTTAGGCATCTGTGCAAAATGAGCACTTCAAACTTCTCAGTTTGAAGTTGACCTGTGACAACCTTGTAGTACTTGTGGAGTTCTACAAGTGACATTCTGCAAAAAGTTAGCGCAATGGAATTAAGCAGGACAAGAGAGCCGTCACAAATGATCATGACAGGCCTTTTCACTGCCTTAATTCCATATTGCTTCCTAAGGTCTGTCTGGAACGCCTGCAAGAAGTACGTCACAGATGCTGTAGTGTGGTCACAGGTCACGTAAGTTGCCACATGTAGGGGAGATGCACCTTTCATCGGGTTTCGTACGACAAGTTCGTACACATAATACGGTGGACTCTTTTTGCAGTCCTTTTGAACAATGCTCCCAGTTGCATCCAAATAAACAATGTCAGTACTGCTTACTACAGTAAGTTTATAAAAGACAGAAAGTGTTGTGCGACCACAGCATAATGCCTTTCAGGTGCATTACTACTTTTTGCAGTACATCTCCGTCTGATCCAGCTTCATCTAAAAATATTTTGTCTAGACTTAAAAGTTAATTTACATCTGTCGTCTTTCCTTTGTTTCTGTCCATGCTATATTCCTAAGGACCTCTTTTGTCTGGACGCAATCCCTGCATCCAGATTTCATCAAATCCTCAGGGATTTTTTGCAAAGACTCCAAATAGATTTTCCGAGGGAGCTTGGAATTCATTTCTTCTCCATATTTTTTCCTGAAGTGAGCTCTAATGGGACGTCTTTTTAATTGATCTGTGCTGTGGCAAACCTCACCACCTGAAAACACAACTGCCTTGAGGGTGTTGTCATTGTTAATCCTGAGGATGAATGTAACAGGGCAGTCCTCAAATCTACAATACCCTGCACATTTAAAAAGTAACCCTCTTTTGGAGTGCCTTGCGTTAACAGAGTGCCGTTTAAAACCAATGCTGCAGTAAGGATGGATTGTCTTTAATCCCCTTGCAATTATATTGGTCCACTGCAGTCCTTTGAATCCTCTCCCGCATTGTGTCGTAAGCAGTCCCGGTCACTCATCTTTGTTTACAAAAAAAAAACACGGTGGCTGTAGCAATTTCGACCTGAAAAAAGTTTCTTCCTCTTCACTCGAGTCTGGATCAGTGTCTTTGTCCTAGAATATAGAACACAGAAATGAAAACTTAGTAAGTAAGTACGCAAGTAAAGATTACTTATAAAGCACCTTGCTAGACCAGGGTCACAAAGCACTTTAACAATCACATACAATACACAGTTAAAATATATATATAGTTAGTCAGATTCTCTTGATCAAGAGTGGGCTTTATTGTGTGTTTATTGTGTCTTCAGAACACACTCAAGAAACCACTTCAGCTCAGACCTCACCCAGTTAAAGCCAGAACTTGTGAGCCCAGATTCATGATGTTGGTGTCAGGGTGCAGAACGGAGAAACCCAGGGGCAGAGTTAAATTGTAGAAAACTTGACTTTATTCCGTGGGGCAAGGCAAAGGCGTAGTCCAACAATCCAGAGTACGGAAACAAGAAGGCAATATCAAGGGTAAGGGGGTGCTAGACAATGATGACGACAAGACAAGGACATAACAGAGAGTGGGGGCTTAAGAAGAAAGGGGAACAATCAGCAGCAGCTGGGGGCGGGACTAACAAGACACAGCTGGGAACAATTAGTACTTAGACAGGGGGGAAGTAAGACTAGCACAGACACAGAAGGGAGCAGATTTCACAATAAAACCGGAAACACAAGGAGGAACAAGTAGACTCATGACAGTTGGATGTTTCTTATAGCTTCAGGGCTGACCTGGGTTCACACAGGCATAGAACATGTTCGTGTATGCAAATATATATTTATAGTTTTGGTAAAAATAAAATGAAAAAGCTTACTCCAAGAAATGGTACAGGTTAGTTTCATTCGAATTGTATTTAATTATAATTTATTTCAAATTTCTACAGTAACATCTCTCCAAATTCACCAGGGTAGTAATCAAGGTACTCATGAATCATAATCCAGTGTAATGTTTTACTAAGATTTTAAGGATTTTTTAAAATTTAATTTTGTAAAATGTCGTCATTAACATATAATGACTATATTTAACGATCATTTATTCAATATTTCTACAGTAAAATCTCTCCAAATTCACCATGATAGTAGTCAAGGTCTTCATGAATCATAATCCAGTGGAATTTTCCACTAAGCTTTTAAGGATTCTTTTTTATTTAATTTTGAAAATGCCGTAATTAACATATAATGACTGTATTTAATGATCATTTATTTCAAATCTCTACAGTAAAATGTCTCCAAATTTACCAGGATAGTAGTCAGGGTACTGAATCATAATCCAGTGGAATTTTTCATTAACTTGTAAGAATTTCATTATATGATATTTAAAGTAAACGTGTAGTTATTGACAGATTATAATGATATAACTTTTGAGTTTACCCCATAAAAGTTTAAGATACTTTTCGACTATAGTGCTATTAACACAATTTAAATGAGTTAATTCGTATTGTTGGTTAAAATAAATAAATGGAAACATATTAAATATAAATAAATGATATAATCATTTAGTCCAAAGAAAATAGAAGACGGTTTGCATCAGGTTAAATAAATACAACATAAAAATTATTACTGTTAATTTATTGCGTGACAAAAACAATTTTCAAGTTGTCTCAAGCTATCTGCTAGCGTTCAGCGTCTTTACCGTAAGCTTGGCTGTTCACGGACTGCGGGAAAGTGGAAAAGAAAGTGGAGGAGATCAGCATGCTTCTGCTGCAGGTGGGTTTGCTTCCTTTGGCCTCATTCCTGGGGTCCATTTAGAGACGTTTTCTAAACGTGTGTTTGTGTCAGGTGGAGGCTAGTGTGCTGAATATTACCAAGTTCAACAGCATGGTCAGCCTTGCGGCCTTCTTTCCCTTCAAGTCAGCACAGACGGCCCTGGAGAACATCAATCCCATTTCTGAAGGTATTTATTTTTTACAACAGTTGTTTTTTTTGTTGTTTTTTGATGCATTCCTCAGTTGTGATGCTGTTTCAATATCTGTCAATCCACTGAAATGACCTTGATGACTGCTTTTATCAACCCTGAACAACTGAGGGTACATTTTAGTCGACTTGCTTTACTTGAGTAAATCACTTGTTCTTTGATACATGTACAATATGTGATTAAAAAAGATCATATGGTTTTAAATTTAACGAAACCTAGAATTTTGTAATGTTCTCGCTCTGGGGATCTTCAAATGTGTTTAGTTTTGTTCAGGCATTGTTCATGCTGACCTAAAGTTGTTCCTGGAAACGAACCTTCCTTGTCCCGAAAGAAATGTGTTTTGGGAGATTCCGACGCAAAGTTTGGATCTGCACTGCAGGAAGAATTTGGCTTTCCATCCAAACCAGTGGCGTCGTGGCTGAGCTCGCCAGAGGTGTGTCAGTCGTTTTTATTAAGCGCTCACTTGACAAATAGAAAAGAAAGAAGCTTGAATACTTGGTTAATAAAAGTGGCGATATGATGCGATGTCATAATCCTGAAACTGAGGGTTTTATACTGAAAATGTGAACCGCCATTTAAGTGTGATTCGTCGTTGTCATGTGTCTACATGTTCCTCCTTGTGTTTCCGGTTTTATTGTGAAATCCACTCCCTTCTGTGTCTGTGCTAGTCTTACTTCCCCCCTGTCGGAGTAGTAATTGTTCCCAGCCGTGTCTCGTTAGTCCCGCCCCCAGCTGCTGCTGATTGCTCCCCTGTCTTCTTAAGCCCCCACTCTCTGTCACGTCCTTGTCTTGTCGTCATCATTGTCTAGTACCTGTATCCTGCCGCTAAGTATTCCTTCTTCCTACCCTGTCTCCTTGCCTTGTCCCGACCAAGACTCTATTCCTGCCTGTTGTGATTATCGACCTGTTTCTGCCCCTTGACGCCGAGTTTGCCTTACCCCTGCTTTGCCTTCTCTTGCAGATTCCTGGACTGTATGACTACGCATCTGCCTTCCCCACTGAATTAAACCAAGTCTCTGCAAATTACCTCTGTGCTTGGGTTTCTCCATCAACTTGTTGGACCAGCTGGACAAGGACATCAACACTTTCTCAATGAGAGTTTGGTGAGTTTTTATGTGAAGGTCATGGTGTCATTTCTATCCTCCCGATACAACTTGTACTAAATATTTTTGCTTTGTTCTCCAGTGAGTGGTACGGTTACCACTTCCCAGAGCTGATCAAGGTCGTTTCAGAAAACTCCTTGTACTGCCGTCTGGCTCAGCTCATCGGCAACAGGAAGCAGATGTCGGAGGAGAGCCTGGAGGGTCTGGAAGAGGTGGTGATGGATGCGTCCAAAGCTCAGGCCATTCTTGACGCCTCTCGCTCCTCTATGGGTGAGCTTTTATTTTGTGGGTACTCCAGTTTATGAACCCCTTTGACTGTGCAGTATCCTCGGTGACTTACACAGGGGGGAAGAGAAGCTCTCTCTAATAAACCTGTAGTAAAAGGACAAACCATCTCTGCGGATCCTGTCGGGGGAAACAAGTTTTCTTTTCATTCAGTTGGTCGGGAATGTAAGAACTGCTGCTTTAGCTTGTCTGCGTTTGTCCTGCAGGCAAGGACATCTCTCCCATCGACCTCCTCCACATCGAGATGTTCTCCAAACGGGTTGTGTCTCTGTCAGAGTACCGACTGGAGCTCCAGGAGTATCTGCGATCCAAGATGAGCCAGGTGGCTCCAAACTTGGCGGCTCTGATCGGAGAAGTGGTGAGTGTCTGTAACTATTGTTGATAGATTTTTGGACCAATGATGTTTTGAACCAAAATCTGTCAATCCCCTGAACCTCTGTGTTGAGAACTTCCGCTGGTGCTGATGGTCCATAGAGCACGTCTTCATAGCTTTGCTTCTTATTTTGATTGGTGTTGCATTAATGTTCATCTTCCCTCAGGTTGGTGCTCGTCTCATCTCCCATGCTGGCAGTTTGACCAACTTGGCCAAGTACCCGGCCTCTACCGTCCATATCCTGCGAGCAGAAAGGCCCTGTTCAGGTACTTGGGCAGCTCCTCCCTGCTGGGGAATGGAGTGGTTGCGGCGATTGCAGGGCTGGGCAGTAGCAGAGCAGGGTGACTGGACCTGACTAGTCTGGAGTGATCCCTCTCACCTATGTGCACCCTAACAGGACAAAAAGTTAATTATACAACCACTTGCAGCACAGAGGTAGTCGGATGTTCTAGGTTACCTTTTGGAATCTCTTGGTCTTGCTTGCTCTTCACGACGCCTGGGTTTGTATTTTTTAAACAATCTTATTCCCGCAGAGCACTTAAAACTAAGGGCAACACTCCAAAGTACGGCCTCATCTTCCACTCTGCGTTTATTGGACGTGCAGCCAAAAACGAGGGCCGCATCTCCCGATACCTGGCCAACAAGTGCACCATCGCCTCACGCATCGACTGCTTCTCAGGTCAGAACATGGAGTTAAAATGTTTGCCTTGTGTGGATCTGCAATGATGCTCACATTTTTTGTCAACAGCATTGATCCTAAAGGTTAATGTTGACAATCTTTCATCCTGATTCAAACATGGCTGTGACAAGTCTTTCTGCTGGTGCTGACTGTTTGTTATGTGCAGAGAGGCCAACCAGTGTGTTCGGGGACCAAGTCGAGGAATGCTTGACGTTCTATGAAAGCGGGGATGTTCCGCGGAAGAACGTGGATGTCATGAAGGAGGCGGAGGTGAGACTGAATTTTGGGGCGCTGGTTCTAGACTGTAGTGCTGCGAGTTATGATGGCTTCTGCCTGATATCACTGAGGGATACAACTGATTTAATGAGCTTGAATCCTGGTGCATTCCTTTAGTGTCGTCTGACTTCATTCTGTTGCTGCTGACGTTTTCTTCTTCTTCCCCCAAAGATGGAGACTGAAGCGAGTGAAACGCCTCCAAGGAAGAAGAGGAAGATTTCGTCTTTGTTTGTATTTAGCATAGGAAAGATACCCCCCCCCCCCCAAAAAAAGCAATAAGTATGAATAAATAATATTCAAATGTAAAAGTGTCGGCTCTGTTTTTTTGTTATTTTTTCCCCAAACAATTTCTAACGTCGTCTCAAATACAAGAAGTACATTACAGACGAGCACAATGGAGATATTTTTAGGTCAGTCATTAAGAAACTACAGTGACTAACAGGGATTCGCATGTGACTGAACTTGTGTGGTATATAGTATGGCCGCAAGCAACAGTTCTAAATCCTGACAACACAAGACTTTTATTCACAGTAAAACATGCGTTTAAACACCAGCGTTTATTCACGTACACGATGATGGCCAGTGTCCTGTTGGGGTGGGAATGTGTCCAAGAGGAGTGTTGATCAGGAGGGCTGGCTCTGTGGTTGGCATGACCTGGACTCACTGGTGACAGTTGCAGAGAGGACATCACTGGACAAACTACTGTCCATCATGGATGACAGTCACTGGAAGTCTCTGTGGAGAAGATCATCGGGACACCACATTATATGCAATATTTATAATTGTATTCTGTTTATACCATATTGCATAGTTAGTTTTCTAATTCAAAATAACATTGAAATGTGCTCCATTCTAGTTTACCCAGGGTATAGTTATTTTAGTCTGGCTAATTGGTGGGACACATTATTTTGTATCAATGACTTGTTTAAAAACCTGAATTAAAATTATCACATGCCTTTAAATCACTACACTTCTGTTATTATATATTTAACGGTAGGCTAAATAAGGCTACATGATTATGGTACAAAACATTCTGAAAAGCTTTTTTCAGCAAGGTACAGGAAACTGGCTTGATAGCTTCCTACACTGGGCATGGGGTGGGCTGGTCTGTCAGTGACTAGCTGACCACTGGAGCAAGGGTAGAAGACACTCAGCAGCTCCCTCGGTAGGTTGATCTATTTGTTTACCGTTTGGACCTCCCTGACTATCTCTGAGGTACGACAGCTCCATTTGAGTCCAGGGCTGGGTCGCAGGGGCAGCAGCTTCTGCAGGAAGCCCAACACTTTCCTCACTCCAGCTACATAGTCCAAGGCGTTCTCAGGTGTGTCCTGGGTCTCCCCCCAGAACCTCCTTCCGATGGACTGGGACAATAAAGGAGTTTCTGCAAACTGATGTTCTGTCTGCAGCCGGAGATCCTTCCACCTCCATGCATGCAAAGAAGTGGTTCGGATAATCTGCCGGGGGTATCAGGAAGGACCCTTGTGCCCATAAGAGTCAGTCAGTCACTTTGCCAGGTTTACATATTTGTGAAGATCCTTTGTTGTTCAAACTCACCTTTACGTCCCACTTGAACTTTGTCAAATAAGATGCTTCAGAACGACACATGGATCATTGGCATGTCTTGATCTTTAAAATATATACTTTATTGAATATTCTTTTGATTGTTTAAGGGCTTTGTGACCCTGGTCTGGAAAAGCGCTATACAAATAAAAATTACTTACTTATGTCTAGCAACAAAATTAAATATAGAATTTTGAACCAACCATCTCTCGAGCCACACAAATACACACGTTAACAAAAGAAGTCAAGCTGGATTTTTCTGTTTTTCCATCTGTTATTGTGGAAGTTTCCAGATGATGTACTGTTCACATAACACTGTTGGCATCATATTACTAAAAATCCAAGTTGACATTAAAATACATTAAAGCTCTTGATGACTGATGGAAATAAACAAAGGCCTGGATTGGACTCATGAGGATGAGTGTTTTTTGGTGTGACCAGTTCTAGATCAAAAGTTTGTGTCATTGTTGAGCATATTTAGTTTGTTTTAAAGTGACTCTTCGTTGGTGTGTGTGGCCCGAAGATTTAAGAGTGTATACGTTTTAGCGCATTTTTTAACGTACTATTAATGTTCTGTCAGAAATTATTCGGGGTCAAAGTGAAATGGTCACAAATTTGGACCCGTCAAGCCGCCGTAGAACCGTCAAGTCGACCCCGGTAAACAAAGTTTGAGTGAACTTAGAGGAAGTAGAGAAGGAGGTGAAATGACATTTTAAATAAGTTGAACTACAACGAGTGTTTCTTTCGTGGTGCCTTCACGGAAAAGCAAACATGGCCGCGTTGAGTTTAAAGTCTCTGCGACTCTGGTTGCTGCTTGTTATGACTGCTCACGTGACCGACGGCCGAGGCCCGCGACGGCTAAAGCTGGTTCTGGACGATGGACGAACGTCCTCACCCGCGCACCTCACCCGGTCCAGAGTGACGTCCGGCACCGGGACGGAGCCCGGAGACCCCGCAGCCGCGTTCACCGTCCCGACCCTGGACGGAGAGTTCGTCTTCAGCCCCGAAGCGAGGCGCGGATCTCTGGTCCTCCACGCCTTCACCAACCACTCCGGCTTCCTGGAGGTTCTCTGGAGCTCAGAGTCGTCCCTGGACAGCCTGGTCCGGGACCTGCCGGACAGCTGCCAGGTCCTGTTCGTGTCCCAGGACGAGACTTCCGTGACGGACGCGCTCTGGATGCGGGAGCAGGTGCAGAGAGCTGCCGCGCGCAGGTGAGGCAGGATCAGCGACAACAATAATATAATCTGGGATTTATTTATTCATGCTTAGAATACTTGGATTTCTCTTGTTAAAAAAAATCACCTTCCATTAAAAAATTAAGTTGGTTACTGGCAGAAAAAAAGATCGCGGTTCTCTCTCCCTGCTGTAGCTGCTGCCCCCGCGACACACCAGTGACGAGGCTCTTTACAACATAACGTTAAAGCTTTTCCACATTATTATTGATATAATATTATTATGATCATGCTTTTTTCTTTTTTTTTTGAAAGTTGCGTTTTACCAGTGTTGGGCAAAGTAACTTAGTTATGTTTACTAGTTACTTATAACTCAGTTAATTTAAGTAAGTAAGTAAGTAAGTAATTTTTATTTATATAGCGCTTTTCCAGACCAGGGTCACAAAGCGCTTAAATAATCAAAACAATATTCAATAAAGTGTATATTTTAAAGATCAAGATAAAACTGATAACACAACAGGAGTTTCAGAAAATCAAGGAAAAGCCTGAACAAATAGAAACGTCTTAAGATGTTTCTTGAAGGAGTCAGTAGATCCATCAAGCGCAAAGAGAGAGGAAGATCGTTCCAAAGCTTAGGAGCAACAGTCTGGAAGGATTTCTCTCCTCTGGTCCTGAACAGTGTGTGTGGAACCATCAGTAGATTCTGATCCACAGACCTCAGAGCCCGAGCTGGGCTGTAAGTCTGGATCAGATCACTGATGTAAGGAGGATTTAAGTTACCCTTTACCCTTAAAGTAACTAGTTACTAGGGAAAGTCTCTTTTGTAAGAGAGGGATAAAGACAAATTTGTCAAGTGTGAAGGTTGGATACTGTGATAGATCAATTCAGAAAAAGGCTATAATAATATATAAAATAAACAAATACAAAATCAGGGGAGCACTGAGTCTCAACACGCCCACAGTCTGTTTTTTTTAAACCCCATTGTAACTTAAACACACGCAAAAATCAACATTTTCTAAATTATTGATCACAGAAACCTATGAAATAACAATGACAAAACGAATCAACACTGTATTAACAACAAAACAAACTTGAATGGAAAATAAACAAAAAACTATACCAAACTTTTCATAAAATAAAATAAAACAAAGTTAACAACTACAATTATAAGGTGCATACCACAGTGAACTAATCAAATCTACAGTTTAAACTTAACTTATCACTTCAATAATGGCTATATTAGGCTTATTAGTTATTCTTGCCACTACCGCCAACAGAAATTTGCTTTATTTGTCCATTAACGTATTAGCCGTTCAATTACAGTGTTTCCTGTAAAAAAAAAAAAAAAATATATATATATACAATCTTGAACGCACCATAACAATCTCGACATCATTGAATGTGTCATTCGCGTGTGACAAAGAGTTGCAGAGAAAGTTTAACTGTTGATTTATTTTGAATGGGTAGTAATGTTAGAATGGTAGTGACATTATGTCTGATCTATTTTCATAATGTGTGAATAATAAAAATAATCTTATAACAATGAAATTCAGAGGACACCAGTCTCAAAAATGCATGACCACCAAACAGCTTCAAAGCAGTGGATCAGAGACTTTTTACCAGAAGCTAAATTATAACCGGACTGACTAAATAATTGTACAGTTACACTTTATTGACACTAGAGAGCGCCAGAAACGCCATTAAAAACACAGTCTTAAGTGACTATGACTCTTTGCTTCTCTGATTGCTCAGCGGTAGGAAGGACGTTCTGTCTCGGCTCCACTTCTCTCCGGTGCCGCTCTTCACCCTGGGTAGCTGGGTCAGCTCGGTGTTCTACTCGTGGGTGTGCAGAGGGCACAACTGTGGCCTCTCTCAGGCGGCCTTCACCTCTGACGGTGAGCACTCAAACCTCCCGTCGCTTCACCGGGGCCTGACCCGTCTTCCTGTGTCAGGGTGGAAGATTCCTCTGGTGGTCAAGAGACTGGACGCCAGGTACGACTGGCTGACTGCCCGCTGGGGTCAAAGGTCGTACCCACTGAGGGACGGGGGTGACGGGTGTGCCTCGGCTCCCACTGTGGCGGGCAGCGTGGCCTGGGTGTCGCAGGGTGGAGGCTGCTCCTTCTTCACGAAGGTTAGTCATGATTCTTCTCAGAGAGCCAAAACATTATGACCACCTGACAATTTTTTTAAAAAAAAAGTGGTTTATGTGGGTCTTCAGGTCGAGACCATGGCTAAGTCTAACGCCAGCGGGGTCCTGGTCTACGCACTGCCCGGGAACTCTCTTGAGGACATGAACTGTGAGGGAATCGAGTGCTACACTGCACTAGGAGTCCCGGCCGCCATGGTACACATGGACCCCGCCGTGGCCGAGGCCTTGAGGTAAGAAATGAATTAACTCGTGTGAATTATGACAAAAAAAGTTTAAGAGTTCTTTCACCTCTTCAATCGTTCATTCTTCAGTCACTCATATTTCAATGCTCACATTTATGTAGCTCATGTGAGTTATTGCATGAATACATTGATTATAATAAGAAAAAAGATTTATGTGAATATGATATTCTTGCTTTTATTTCTAACTCTCCTATATACTGTATATGTGGATGTTTATTTAAAGCTGTAAAACATTTGACTATTGAAATATTATTGACTCTTCATGAAGTGTGTTCTGCCGCAGGTCACAGCAGCAGGTCAACGTGTCCTTCCAGAGCACCGCCTCCCCAAACTTCTTCTTCGGCATCACCCAGCAGGGGGCGCTATCGGAGCTGGGCTGGTTCCTCTACCCCTCCTTTAGTTTCCTCAACTGGCAGGCTCAGTGGTGAGTCGACTCCTCGGTGCCACATAAAAAGACTCAGGACACCTTTGTCTCCTCAGGTTTGATTTCTACTCGGACCTGCTGACCAGACTGGACGCTCCAGCCACTGTGATCCCGGTCTTTGACAAGGTCCGGATGCAGGGAGACGCCGGAGCCGTCGCCTCCTTCCACCTGCCAGCAGGTGACTTGAAAATCATTCAGATGTGTCGTGTGGGTGAAGTCTTACCGTCGTCCTCTCAGACTGGCAGAGCTTCGACTCGCTGGAACTAGACTTGTCTCTGTCGTGTCCCGGCAGGCGAGACTCGTCCTGCGCTCAGTGGGATCACACGGTGCAGCTGTTTGTCTGCTGCGATCGCCTTGGCCTGTACTGCAACACCGAGCTGGGACGCTGGATCACCGCCTTCCGCAGGTATGAGTCCAACAGACCCAGAGTCGGTAAAACTTGTGTAAAAGATGTTTTTATTGGTTAAATCACAAGTGGTGGAGAAAAAATGTTCTTACTTTGGCTATAAATCTATGTTAATGATATTTTTATTAAGATTAAATAATAAATTCAATGTTTTCTTGTCATGAAAATGTCTCACTTTAATATTAGAGTATAAATAATGACTTTTTGTTGTTTCATCGTAGATAAAGACGATTGATGTTCTAATCTTCAACTTGTACAAAGATACAAAGTGTTACAGGGTGTGATAAATCACTGGAGCTAGCACTGTTAGCCACTAGCTAATTTAGCAAGTGTAGCTTTGTGTTAAATGTTCACTTTACATGACAGTTGAAAACAAACTTTGTTGTGACACTTTCAAACGATCATTCTTCACGTAAATTCAACGATACTTTATTTACAACCAGCAAATCAATCTGATCAAACTGCTTGAGACCTTGGCTCCTGCAAGGGTTTAAGTGGTGTGACTTAAGGAAAAAGTGGGTTTGTGAAGAACATGTAAGTGTCACGGTGCAGGACAGACAAATTATAATTTTTATATCGGAAATTTTTATTTTATTTTGAAAAGCTGTTTGTATTTAAGATCATTGTTTCAACCATGAACTCTTAAGGTTTCTAGAATGACCTTTGGTTGTGTTTCTTAGAGGGACGGGTCGCTGGACCACCGACGTGTCTTCGCTCCTGCCGGTCCTGGACGACAAGACCTGCACCTTCACCATGAAGACGGTACCGTGGGCAATGCCATGGATCGTCTCACTCAACCTGAGATTCAACAACAACAACAGCAGCAGACAGGCTGAAGGTTTCCGACATCACCTTCCTCTTTATCTTTGTCTTTGTCATTACCATCATCATCATCTTCATCATCTTTGTGTTCTTCATAATCAGTATCTTCGTATTATTTTCCTTCATCTTTGCCCTCATCATCTTCATCATTCTCTTTATTGTTTTTGTCATCTTCCTCTACATTATGATCATCATCTTAATCTTCTTTATCTGCATCCTCATTTTTATCTTCACCTTCATCTTTTTCTCGATCCTCTTCATCATCATTTTGTCTTCTTCATTTCCATATTTACCTTTATTATCGTCTTTATCTTTATCTTAACTTTGTCTTCATCATAATCATCATCATCATCATATTTGTCCTCATCATAATGAGTCTATTTATATTCATCATCTTTAATATTGTCACCTTTATCTTGTTCATCATCATTGTCTTTGTAATCTTAATCCATGTACGGTAATCATCTTCATCGGTAATTATCCTCACTTGATCTCTGCTTCATCTTCTGCATCATCACCTTTATCATCGTTATATTCCTAATCATCATCTTCATTGTGATTCTTGTTCATCTTCATCATCTCTCCTGCAATAGGAAGTCTCCGCCCCTTCAGAGTGGTGCCGCTCTTCAGCGGAGGGACCTTCAACAGAACCTACAACAGCAGGTACCGGCCCGTCTCATTTCCTGTACCGGCGTCGACCCAGAAAGTGGAATTGTTCGCCGTCATCACTGGACACGGCAGCGACGAGAACGGCTGCGGAGAATTCTGTGTGACGTCGCATCACTTCCTGGTCAACGCGGCTCACAACAACACGCTGACATTCGACACTGCAGGTGAGGAGCCGTGAACGACAATATCACTGCCACACACTTTATGTCCTTCAACTTGATGGTTCTCTAGTCTTGTATAAGGAACTGATTAAAGAAATGCAACAACAAATAATAAAAAATAAATATATTGCGAGAATGATTCAGTCTGCTGTAAACTCACATTTTAAATGGTAAAAAAAGAAATGGTTCATATTTACTGCTAAGATATGTATTAAAACTTATGAAATGTTTTGAAAAGAAGCAAATTTCATTGTATTAACATTATATTAACATTGCTCCTATTTGATCTTTTTGAAATGTGTGATTGTTTATTCAAAGTTAAGAACTAAATCTTGTGGGTCAGGGTCGGCTCTGGGCTGCAGCAAGCAGGTGAAGAACGGAGCTGTTCCTAACGAACACGGGACGTGGCTGTACGGTCGAGGAGGCTGGTGTGACGGGCTGCAGGTCGACCCCTGGAGGACGGACGTCACCGATCAGGTCTGTGGTTTAAATGATCCTTTAAAAAAATGAAATTGTCATAAAACCCACAGTGATGTTAAGAAAATGATCTTGAAAAAAGGACAGAAACACATTATTTACAATATTACATGTATAATAAATGTAAGATATAATTTTAAAATAAGAAATAAAGTTGTTTTTGACATTTCATGTTTTTATTGAATCTTTGTTTCAGTTGGACCTCAGTGGCAGCAGAAACAACACTGTCCTTTACTTCGGTCTATTCAACGGTAAAAATCCGGATCCTTCGCAGACGCCGGGCTATATCATCATGTCGTCTTTCCTCGTCTTCTACAAGTGACACTGTTCAGATTAAAGTTCTATTTTATTATTTGTCCTGTCAAAGTTTCTTCATTGTAACATCTGAATGTCAATTTTACTCCTCGAGAATCTCTCGACTCCACTCACTTCCCATCTTTTGATCATTTTTTGTTTGTTTTTACTTTTTTTTTTAAATCAAGTATTTGTTTCTACCTCATGATATTCATTTTTTTACTTTAAAGTGACGGGTCTCAAAAAACTCCTTTCAAATAATTTTTTTTTTTTTTGGAAGCGTAACATTTTTTTTAATTGGAGGTAAAACCTCCTTATATATATATTCTCGGTCTTTCTGACCTACATGTCGCTTATCTCATCTGTACTCTCGTGGGCACTGCTAGTCTGAACTTTTCTTCATAATTGTTCAAAAATCTTGCATCAGAAAACGTTCAAATTCCCAGTAAAACGTGTAGGTTTGAGGCACAGAAATGGTTAGAAATGTGACTTTAGAGAGTAGAAAAGCAACCGAGAGTAAAAGACAGTGGTAAGAAGGTTACAGGTTTGCTTCCAGGTTGGGGGGGGGGCAACCTGTTGCTTTTCTGTGTGTAGTTTGTGTTGCGTGGGTTTACTCAGGACACTCTGGTTTCCTCACACAGTCCAAAGAGGTTGATTAGAAACTTGGGGAAAGTGTCCGTAGGTATGAGTGTGAGTGAATGGTTGTATGTCCTTGTGTGTGCTGCGACAGGCTGGTGTCCTGTCCAGGGTGTCCCCTGCCTCTCACCCAAAGAAACGGGGATAGGCTCCAACCCCCTAGCGACCCCACAAAGGAATAAGCGGTAGAAAATGAATGCATTTCACATGATTTATGTTTGGAGAGGGTTTGTGATTCGGTTGGTCCAACACGGCATGTTGTGTTGTGTCTGGGATTCAGGGAACTCAATTGGAAAACCAAACTCACCCCCCTCCCACCCCTTAACCCCCCAAAACCACAGTGTCACCTAGTCGTGCCTCAGTCTGCTTCCCAGGACACAGGAGATGTGCAGGCTTGACGCAGAGGACCACAGAGTGACCAGATGAGGTTTGAGGTGAGACTTGAACTTCTGCAGCAAATCTTTTAAAACTTCATAAAAGCCTTTTATATTAATTCTTTCTTTTATAAAAACATGTAAACTTTTCACGTGAGTGAGTTTTCTGTATTTCTACTTTCTTCTGATGATATTCTCTATTTTTGTAATCGTCCACTTTTTGGGTTGATCTTTTAATGTGTATATAACATCTATCTTCTACCACTTGTACAAGGTCAGATTGTGGGGGCAGCAACAAAAGCAGAGGGTTCAGGACTTCTAGGAGAACATTGGGGTTTTCCCGGGACAAGGATCAGACATAGTCTCTCCAAAGTGTACTTGGTCTGCCCCAAGGCTTCCTGCTAGTTGGACATGCCAAGAACACCTCCCTACGAAGTTTCTAGAAAGGTCCCAGGCCACATCAACTAGTTTCTCTCCCTGTGAAGGAGCATAGGTTCTAGTCTGAGTCCCTCCTGAATGACTGAGCTCTTCAGATTTTAGCACGAGCTGTTCATAAATCAAGTCCGGAATATGGGTTAATCAATCAAGTAGTTCAGTGGACTGCTCATCATCGTCTGACTGTTGTGACTTCCAGCATGGAGATGTTGAAGAGACAAGGAACTTTGAGGCGTACAGCGGCGATATGCTTTCTGATGCTAGTTCTTCTGCATGAAGCCAAGAGCCAGAAGAAGACTGGTCGCAAGAACAACTACAGGCTGAAAGCAGACGGAGGTAATGTCACTCTTGAGGTTTTCCTCTTCGTCTGCTGAAGAATCCTTCCTGTTCTCTCACCATCCGTTGACATTTCAAACGTCTCTATGTTGAGCGATTGCTCAGAGCTGTCTGTCACAGCTGCAGCAGAGAACCGAACAGTAGTGGAGAGAAAATAGACTTTGAAGTGGTTTCCAATGAAAGTGTTTCGTCATAAGATTGTCCCTCCCATGACAGGTCAGACCTGCTCCCTCAACGTGGTCTTCATCCTGGACGGTTCGTACAGTGTGGAGAAGCTTCTCTTCGAGGAGCAGAAGTACTTTGTGTTGGGCTTCAGCACCATGCTGACCAAGCAGCAGGTGGACTGGACTGTAAAGGTCCGAATGGCGGCGCTCCAGCACAGCAGTTCCCAGTTCCCCGGGCTGCACTTCTCAGACTGGACCGACCTAGACACGTTCCAGGGTCGAATCAATGCCATGGAATATTGGGGTCAGGCGCCTCACCACGCATACAGGGTCAAGGACGCCATGCGGATGCTCCTCCGGGAGACGGCCCAGGACAGCACCCGGGTCATCGTGCTCCTGACAGATGGAGGCCCCAGTCCTCACGGCCCCAACATGATCCCCGCTGCCACTGAGGCCAAAGGTCACGGCATCAAGATCTTCACTGTGGGCCTGTCGAAGGCCGGACAGCAGATTCAGAACAACGGCAACCTGCAGGCGGCTGCCAGCACGCCGCCTCAACAGTTTGTCCACACGCTGCTGGACCCACAGCTGCAGGAGAAGATGCTGAAGGAAATGGTGAGTGTGAAGCTTCAGTGATCCACCTGATGACTCCAGACCTGAAACTAGCCTCTCTTTTGCTACAGTGGATGGTTGCTGCCGAAGCGGTACGTCATTTCTACACACTTGGTCGTCCTACGAAGCTGGTGCCATTTATCCATTTATGACAATTTTTTTTATTAAAGTTAGAATATTAGAATTTATGTAAATGTTAAATTGATGATATTAAATTGATCATTAATGTCTTTGCTTCACCTTTGCATACATGTCGTGAAACGTGTATGTTCTCTACCTAAACATAGTTTATTTAACCCTTGTGTTATGTCAGGGTAGAGTTTACCCTGGGTCGAGGAGGTCGTTCATTTGGATCCAGAGACAAAACAAGGGATACCACAAACACATTTGTTTTCGGGCCCTCGGCACACCTTGACCCTGAGATAACGCAAGGGTTAAGTCACATCACTTAAAGTTTTGCAGGAGCCAAGATCTCAAGCAACTTAACCGAACTATCATATAATAGAGTTTATTTTTCTACTATCTAAAGTGAAAGACATTTAAACTCGATACTAATTTTGCTAGCTTTGCTAGTGGCTAACAGTGCTAGCTGCAGTTTTTTGAAAATTAAATGTAGCTCCTTGTAACACGTGCATCTTCATATATGTTATACATTAGAATGTTAATGGTCTAAACCTACAATGAAACAACAAAATATTAGTTCTAATATTAAACTGAGACACTTTTATGACATTGAACTTGTCAAACACATTTTTGTTTCAGATTCAGAGTCTTGTCTGTTAAGGGCTGGTAAAGATATAATCTGCTCATAATAATAACATCAGTAGTTTCATGTCTAAAGAGTAAAACATGTGTGTGTGTGTGTGTAACGTAATGTAAACCTCTTCAAAATCGGAAGTGGCACCGGTTATGTAGATTGAGGTTGTCGGTGTGTTGACATGCCGGTGATGACTCTGTGTGTGTGTCAGTGTCCGCGGGCTGAAGTGTGTCTGTGCGAGAAGGACAGCTCCCCGGGAAGTTTGGTGAGTTCCAGTCGTCACAGTGTACCCTCTCCTCCAGAAGATCCTCACGGCTGCTCTGCTTCTTCCAGAGTGATGGACGAGGGTTCCAGGGGTCGCCAGGGGTCAAGGGAGTGACGGTAGGTGTTAAGAAACAAATGTTCAGCTTTAAACTATTTATTTCAAGTCTGTTCAATGGTGCAAGACGGTTCCCGGCGCGAGAGGTCGACCTGGAGTTCCCGGTCCACAGGTACACGTCCACTCTGAGTTCATCTGCTCAACATTTGACACAAACCCTGACATCTGTCCATCTTCACAGGGTCGTCCGGGCCAACAAGGCAAAAAGGTGTGTGCAGGGGTCAAAACCGGTCATTTCTGTAATTTGCTGGCGGCTTGAACTTGATGTTTCAGGGGGAGCGAGGCGACTGTGGTGCTCCTGGGGATAAGGGTGACGCTGTACGGACATCATCAAGTGAACCAGCTCCATTGAGAACAGGAAGTAATGTTGAGGATATCTTGCAGGGACCTCGAGGACCTCCAGGCCTCCAGGGGGCAAAAGGAGTCCTGGTGAGAACAACTGATATAAAAATGTAAAATAAAAAGTGTTTCTTCAGATGTATGATAACACACGTTATTATTTTGTTTGAACACATCCATATATATTTGCTTGTATTTGAAAGAGTTATAATTTAAGGCTCAGATTTGAAAGGATCATTTTCGAAACTGTTTACTTCCTGACAACTGTGTGGAATCACCGATGAATTTCCCAAATGACACACAGACATTCCAGCATCCTGAAACCTGGAAGTACAATGTCTCTCACATCTGCACTAATGGAATGTGAATCTTGGATTAAAGCTAATCCAGATACTAATGTGGCCAAGCGAGGCACTGGGTACAGCTCAGCAGGATATTATTCTTCTGCAGGAACAGACCTTGTGTGCTGGGATTATCCTGGCGAGCCGACCGCCCAGTGCTGGTCTTCCTCTTCTCTGGCTTCTGGCACAATCCACAGTTTGGCTGAGAATGCAGCAACATGAAAGCTGTGAATGTTGACTTTGCACCTGTTTTACACTGGGGGTCACCCACCCGCTTTGATCTACATGTTAGTCTTACAACCTGCGGGGTCACCCTCCCATCACACCCTCCTGACCTGCAACATCATGTCCAGGTCATCGGTCAGAAACTTTTGAACCTTTTTCTTCTCCAACAGGGTGCTTCTGGAACACCTGGTGACCCGGGGCCAGAGGGTGTCAGGGGACCAAAAGTAAGTTGAATATTTTCATCAAACCCTGAAGTTCATGAAGAGGAGCAGGACAGAAATCTGTTCCACCAGATGTTTGCAATGAGTTGAGTGGTGTGTTCACACATTGTTTTCCTTTTGTTTTGCTAGAGAAGCCAATGCTAACAAGCAAATGCAATTTAGGTGAGATAATGCTAGCTATCTTCCATCGTCAAGGATCAGAGTACATTAACCAGTTTAACTAGTTCAGAGGAGTAACTAAGTGAAACACCACCTACTCCTTAACTTTCTCACAAAGGCCTCCTACTGACAGCAGGTGGATGAAGATTCATTTTTATTATGCCAGAAAGAAAGCAGTCAGACGACAAGTTATACAGACATGTATTTGTTCACCAGGGCGACCGTGGACACGATGGAGCATTAGGACCTCCTGGGAACGATGGGATTGGATTTCCGGGCATCAAGGTAAACATAGCAGCTGTAACATTATGACCATTGACCATTTTAGGGGGTCACACCAAAAGAAAATGAAAAGCTGTTTAATCGCTGTGAAGAATTTGTAGATGATGTTTGAAGAGAAATTAGCTGTCGTGTTTTTACTACCTGGTGTCTAGATGTGTGTAACTCAAGAGAATTAACTTCATGTCCAGGGTGAAAAAGGAAATGAAGGAAAACAAGGTCCTCAGGGTCCAGTTTGTACAGGAGAACCAGGATTACAGGTAAGTAAAATTATGTTTTCACAGACACTAAATCATCAAGACTCGAGTCCTTCTTTTCATATAACAGGAGCATTGCATTACCTAATCTAAAGTTCTTTGTCAGGGTACTCCAGGACCTATCGGACTACAAGGATCCCCTGGACCTCCAGGTGAGGGACTTCAAGGATCAAAGGTTGGTGTGTAATCGTGTCTACAATTTTATGATTTGAGCCCGAGATCTACAACAAGACTGTGTCAACTGTGTTCAGGGTGACCAGGGTTATCCTGGACCTCCAGGTACTCGAGGACTTCCTGGGGTTGGGCTCAAAGGAAATAAGGTAAATAACTCAGTTTGGTGTTAATGCTAGAAACTTTTTTTTAATGAATCATGAATTAAAACTTTCAGGGAGGTCAAGGACCTCCTGGAATCCCGGGTCCAGACGGTAGTCCTGGTTTAGGAGTTCAGGGAGAAAAGGTAAAGGATTGACTAGATATGAGTCTGAAGTGTTATTGACTCTATCAAGTCTTTTAACTCTGTGGATAGAATTCAGTCTCATATTGTTGGATGTTGTCCCTAATGTTCTGAAATGTTTCCCTTTTTTACCTGGAGCTAATATTTGTTCTTCATCTCAGGGCGACGAAGGGCCAGTCGGACCCCTGGGTCCTAGAGGAGTACCAGGACTCGGCTTACCGGGACCTAAGGTGAGGCATAAGAGAGCGGAACACAAATTGTGAGAGTTGTACTATATTCATTAGTTATCTCTGTCATCCAGGGCGATCACGGAGCCCAAGGTGAGCAAGGACCTCCTGGTGAGAGAGGTGATGGAAAGCCAGGGCAAAAAGTAAGTTTTTGAAAATATCTTTCCTCAGCATCTTTGTTGAACTGAGAAATTGGTATGTGTAATGAACAGGACCAGCTGAAAGCTAAGGTGTTAAAATTGGGACTTACTGATGTGTTGAAAACCGAGTCAATGGAAGCTACTAGTTGGTTGGTCTTGCTGACCTCCCATGAATGTCGAAATCCACTTAGTGGCTGACACGGTGCTGCTATCTAATATTGTCATACTGCGTTACACACATATTAGATCCTACTGTGCTGCAGGGTGACGGAGGTGTTCAAGGATTGCCTGGAGTGACAGGTCTACCCGGTGATGACGGTCTCCCTGGACAGAAAGTAAATGTGTATTCATTTGGCCTTGAAAGTGTGGTTGAACATAAAAAAAGACTGGTTTGTTACTAAAAGGGGGAGAGTGGGCTGCCCGGGCTTAAAGGATCAGATGGAGCTTCGAGTAAAGGGGCCCAAGGGGAGAAGGTACTGGAAGTCTATTTCATATGACATCTTTTAATTTGTGTATTTTATAATGTTGTTTTGCCCACAGGGAGAGCAAGGGGAGAAAGGAAGCAGGGGGGTGAATGGCCAGGAGGGCCCTGCTGGGCTAATAGGACCAAAGGTGTGTGTTTTTACCCAAGATAGTAGCAGCATCTTGTAGGTTGACTGAGAGTCACCCGGTGGAATAAATGGCCCCATAAATGTGTAATGTATGTGAGCAGTTATGCAATGTCTGCTGTTTCAGGGGGAACCGGGATATGCAGGACCACCTGGTGCAACTGGACCACCAGGCAGGGGTTCCTCTGGCCCTAAGGTGAGACTGGATTCCACTTTTATCCAACTGAAAGAGCTGATCATTGAGGGATTAGTTTGTTTCCTTCAGGGTGAACAAGGCCCACCAGGCCCTGCTGGAGCTGTGGGTGAGGCCGGGAAAGGGTTAGTGGGACCAAAGGTGAGTCCTTTTTTGATGCAGGCTTAATTTTTCCTGGTAGGATAGTCATTGATAAGTGTTACAGGGTGCCAGGGGGTTATCAGGTCCAATTGGATTGCCTGGACTTAAAGGGGAAGGGTCTCCAGGAGCACCGGTGAGAATCAGCCTCATGTACAGACCGTTTTCAAGAATGTATAAATCTAGATGATAAATCTATTACACAGGGTCTGCCAGGGCCACCTGGGGAGACTGGTGAGAGGGGACCAGAAGGATTGGGCTTACCTGGACCGAAGGTAAAGTTGTAGCAGAATGTAACATTGTTCTTGTTAGGCTAGAGACTTGTTGACCCGGTTATTAAGTTATTTTACATTGTGATGTGAATTAGGTTTTGTGATACTTGCTAATTCAAAAAACAATATTCAAACTCTGGCGTGTGCAGCCAAAGACTTGGTTTAATGTGAGAGAAACTGGAAGATCATGGTGACAAGAAATCTCCGTCAAGAAATGGAGATGGCTTTGCTGAATGTTGTCAAAGCATCCCTCAACATAGTCAAACCAGCTTCTGCGTGTGGAATAAGCCCACAATTCCAGCTCCACCACAGGACCTTTCCTCTTTTAATACGCCTACGGCTTTCATCTGTCGCTGTTCCCTGCCCTGGAGAATGAGTTTTGCTGTTAGTTTTGTGAGCCCTTTATAAGCAACTGTTACCAGCCGCCGTACTCTCTGGACGCTAGTCGTCATCGTGCCCAGGCTTTGGTGGTTCAGAAGGTGTCGCTTTTCATCTAAGACCATAGTCTGATGGTCCAAGAAGATTGATCCCAAATGCATTAGTCCATACGTAATTGAGAGGATTATTCTATCTCTATTGCGAAATGAACTAAATGCACACTATGACTCCAAAAAAAATAGTAAATTTTGATGAACATAATTTAATGACTGAAGTAAAAAATGTGAAAATCACTGAAAAGCGGTGGAGAATGGGCCCCAAATCCAGGACCAGAAGAGTTTTTTGTCGTAGGGTGGAGATTACCTGTTGTACTGTGCAGGGAGAACGAGGTTTGTTTGGACCACCTGGGCCTGCAGGACCATCAGGGGTCGGAATCGTGGGTCCAAAGGTAAATAAGGGCATGGATGTACGTTCATTGTTTAAAAGACAAAATCTTAAAAAAGTTGATCCTGCAGGGCACGGTAGGAAAGATGGGCCGACCTGGTCCTCAGGGGTCACCTGGAGAGGGAATTCAAGGACAAAAGGTTCCTCGGACATCACACAACTTCATTGCATTTTTTTCACACATTGATTTACTACTTCTGTGATGAAAAATTATCAATATTTTCTCAAAAGGGTGAAACGGGATTTCAAGGGCTCCCTGGCCCAAGAGGTCCTCCTGGAGTAGGACTGCAGGGTGACAAGGTAATTCACAGGAGCTGTTTGTTCAACTCATACACAACTTGCTCACCAGTTAAGCGGAGTAGAAGATTCTTCTTTTTAACAAATGAATGATCAGTTATGTATTTCCTTTTTGCAGGGTGACCGAGGAGACAGTGGTGAAAAAGGAAAAAGGGGAGACAAAGGAGAGCCTGGGGAAGTCGGGCCCGCTGGACCTTCGGTACTGTTTTTGTGAGGTTTTGATAACGGCACTAGGTTAGGGTTTGACTTTATGGAAGCACCTTAAATAGACTTGTATCCTTTCAGGGTGTTACGGGGGAGAAGGGAGAACCAGGGCTGACGGTAAGCAAAATATTCAACCAACAATCAATTTAAAATGAAAATGGAAATTCAGCAATTAGATCAGTGGTTGAACTAGTGATTTAGCCATGCTTTGTTTGCCATTTACATTCTCACTTTCTTCCTCTTCTTCTTCTATTTTGAATTTTCTTTTCTTTTTCTTTCAAATTTGTTTCCCCTGTTGTTATTGTCAGTTGAAATTCATCATTTAAAAAGCTTCTTTTTTTATCCCTTTTAACTTTATGCAACATCCTATGTCTCCCCTTTTTAATCTAATCTACGTGAACAGATATGAATCATCTCACTTCTTTCACAGAGAGAAGAAATCATCAACATAGTCAAGTCTGTCTGCAGTAAGTTTCAAGCTTGATCTATTCTTGATGATTACTTCTGGTCTGATCATACTTTGGTCTCAGCTTGTGGATTCACTTGCCGTCAAACCCCCTTGGAAATGGTCTTTGTGCTTGAGAGCTCGAAGAAAGTCCGCTTCGAGGACCTGAACCTGGTGCAAGACTTTGTCATCCGAATCACAGAGAACGCATGGGTAGACATGGACAGCACCAGTGTGGGGGCGGTCCTCTACAGTGGGTGGATCAGATATGAGATGGATCTCATCAACGGCCGCAGTCTCAACGAAATTAAGACTCTGGTTCGGTCGATGTCCCACCTGGGTCAAGAAGCGCACACAAGCAATGCTGTGCTGGACGCTAGTTTGATGTTTTCTGAAGAGGACGTAGCGAAGGTGGCCGTCATTGTCGTGTCAGGTTTTACGGAGCACAGTGACTCCATGAGTTTGGCTGCTGCAGCGGAAGAACTAAAGAAGAAGAATGTGGAGGTGTTTGTGATTGGAGTCATGAAGAAGGGCAACGTCATGTATGAGGACTTCAAGGATGAGGTCAACCTGATGGCCTCTGACCACAGCAGCGACCACACTTTCCTGATCCCGGACTTCAAAACACTTCCGGGTTTGTTGATGGGTTTTGTTGGAAGGTGAGTCTATTGAGGCATTAATCTGTCTGCCGTTTCAGTGCTGGACGACAAACTGACAAAACGCATATGCAACGACAAGAAGGTCGTCAGCCAGAGCCGATACTCCACCCCGGATGCTGGTACCTCCGAGGTGACCCATCAGGCATCTCCAACCATGACGGACTCAGAAACTGTAAACTTCTCACGAGTCAAAACGACGGTGCGAATGACACAACAGAATACAAAATCATATTGAGAAAGCGGTAAAATGTCAAAATGTACTTTAAAGGATTTAACATTTTAATTAACCTCTTCTTAATGACATCATGTTTCAATTCAAACATAGATAAGAGAACATGAATTTTCAAGTAGAATTAAATACAAATTCCAATTTTCAACCCCTGCAGTCTGTGTTAACACATTATTCCTCATCTCAGCCCAGTCCTAAACCAGTGACAGAATCCGCTGATGACTCCAAGTACAGAATTCCTGTCTATGTCGTTGACCCATTCCGACCAGATTCAGAGTTCCAAAATGCAGTGTTGACAAAAGCCCGACCCGCATCGACGGCACTTCCCGAAATCTCCTCGACATCATCACCTTCCACAAGCATCGCATCAGGTCATACTCCCGAGAAAACTTTACTTCACTTTACATCGTGTCCTTTTCTTCATAGGTGTTATACCCCTCTGAAAAACAGTCATATTGTCTTTCTTGTGGGTTTTATATCGAAACAGGGTTTTTGCTGCAGGATGACCACAAATGAAGATTTTTAAAAACACAATTTAGCTTTTCAAGTCCATCATAAGGAAAATAAGATGAAAATGTACTAGTTGAATAAATATTTGAGGTGAACTCACTTCATCTCTTCAACACAACAGATGCCTGCAGCCAGCCTCTTAACCCGGGTCCGTGCAGGAGCTATGTTGCAAAGTGGTACTACGACTGGACCGCCAACGCCTGCGCTCAGTTTTGGTTCGGAGGATGTTCAGGAAACCTCAACCAATTTGAGACGGAGGGGAGCTGCATAGACGCCTGTGTCAGGTTCTGACGCCAACATTTGTAAATAAATACATCCTGATGAACTCTTGAAGAAGAACGTGTCTCTCTCCACACACATTTCTAGGGTCATGTGAGGTTGTTCATGCATATAGTCTGTATAAATAAAGTTTAGATTTTCAACAACGTTCTGCGTTTCAGGTCTATATTAATTGTTGTGTTTTTTCCTGAGGGTCTTGAGCACTTCGTCACCTTCAGCTATCTCTCAGTTAGCTGAGGAAGATTTCCATAAATGATCACATTTATAGATAGATAGATAGATACATTTTATTGATCCCTCTGGAGGTCTCCTTCAGGAAATTGTTTTCCAGCACACAGTTACACAGACCATAAATTCATGAAACAAGAACAAGAACAAAGTGCAATAAAAAGAAAGTGCAAGATGACACAATCTAAAACTAAAGATAAAAGAAAAATAACAAAGATTAACATAGAATAGAATCATCTTTTCGCAACACTCAGAATTATACAATCTAATAGCACTAGGAATGAATGAGTCCCTGAGTCTATCAGTGTTGCATCTGGGAAGGAGCATTCGTGCTCCATCTGCTTCTCTGTTCACTGATGACAGTGTTGAGAGGATGACTGTCATCATCCATGATGGACAGTAGTTTGTCCAGTGATCTCCTCTCAGCAACTGTCACCAGTGAGTCCAACTTCATGCCAACCACAGAGCCAGCCCTCCTGATCAACCTGTCCAACCTATATTTATATATATATATATATATATATACATAAAAGTTGTAATGTTTCAAAACACATTAGGATAGTCATATTCCAACCATATATTTAAAATCACAATTTAAATCAAATAATTTAAATATAGAATAACAATTAAATATAGAATAAATGAGAAATAATTACACTATATAAAATACAATACTTTAATTTGTTTAGGCCAAATGATAAAACAATTTGAATTATAAAACACTTCTAAAACACAAATAAAATAATCACTGTATTTTCATAGTTTATTTTTTTCTTCATTCTTTCATTCCTATTTGAAAATATTGCACCTATGTTTGCAGCGAGGAGCATTGTCGCCTCACGGCAAGAAGGTTGCCAGTTCACTTCCAGGTCTGGAGGGAGCCAACTTGTGACCTTTCTTTATAGTTTGATCCCCTCCCCTGTCTTCAAGACTTACAACAATTCCATTACCCCTTATAAAACAAAAAGAAATTTACTTCCTTTCTCCTTTCTACCTTCCTTCAAAACAGATTTGATTAAACATCAACTCAAAAAATAACCCTAGACATGATCTGATCTCTAATTAAATGACCTCTATTAAAAATACCAACCCAGTTTCCACACTCCCACAGCAAAGAAACAGCTCTCATCACAATATCCATTGATCTGTTCATCATCGTTCGGCATCCCTCCTTCATCTATTTGTCCTGCTGCATTCAACACCATTGACCATAACATTCACCTCACTTTATCAGCCTCTCTAATACTACCCTTCACTTGTTTTACTTCTATCAAGCACAGGGTCCTTGGGGATGCAAAATCTAATCACAACACCAGTCAGGCCAACAGCACCGTCTGCGATCACCCAGTACATGGCTCAAGACCATTGGTGAAGGAGCTCTCTGTCTGTGGTATGCCCTTCCTAACCACTATGGGCTCCACAGACGGAGGTTGCTTTTAAAAAAGGTCTATTCGTTTTTAATATTGTAATGTTTATTGTATTGTCTTGTTTTCCATATATTTATCTTTAAAAAAAACTACCTGTGGCACTTTGAGAACTGTTGACCGAATTTAAAGTGCAATACAAATGAAATGTATTATTATTATTATTATTATTATTATTATTATTATTATTATTCTCAATTCAAGCATCACCTAATAATGCAGAGATCTATGTTTTATATCCATCAACTAAATGTTTTTTTTCCACACACGTTAAAATGTTATTTTCGGGCGAATAATAGGTTTTACTTGGCTTTTTTTTTAAGCGCACAGGTAAACTGAACTGAAAAACACGCTTGAATCTTTTTCCAATAATAAAAGCTCAGTGAGCGCCATCTGTTGGTAAGACTCACCGCCGTTCTTGGCCGGAACCTTATGAACGTACTGCTGTTTCTCACACGGACGTATTTTTTGAACGGCACAAAACAACCACAGCGGATCCAGGTCGTCACTCTTCAACATGTGTATGTAAACTCTTCCTCATTCTTACTCTAATGCATGTATCTGCTCATTTGCGATGCGGGTGTGGTAAACTGATGTAGCTTGCGTGTGCTAACCGTTGCTAGTAGTAGCTACATGCTAAAGTGTCAAGTTTTTATCTCGCTTTTCAACCAGGATTACATTAACTCACTTCGAAATAGCATGAAACTGCCGCTGTAACTCAAATAAAACTTTGGTACAGTTTGTATCGTTTCAGTGTTATATCCGTGTTCTTGTTCAAGCTAGCATGACTTTGAAAACTTTTTTTATGATACAGAGAGCGTCAGGTGACGTGTGAGATAACTAGTTAAGTCTTAGCTGGGATCGATAGTTTGCAACAATTGCATCTGGGTTTAGCAAACATATGAGGTTGGGTTCATGTGTAATTGAATGATCTCTGTATATTACATCGACTTACCAGTCCAAGAAGAACGAATTTTAGTCAGTTTAACCAATGTTGTTTTTTTTATCTTGTGTCTAGATTTTGCTTCATGTCCTACCTGGATTCATCTGACAAGCTTTTAGCGCATTCTTAAAAAATGAGTGGCTCCAAGCCAGACATCTTCTGGTCCCCCCACCACCCAGATCGCTATGTCATCTGTGATTCCGAGCTTGGGTTGTACCGCATTGGACCCGCGAGCAACGCTGAAACCAAAGCGGTACCGCTCTCCGGAGAATCCACTGCTACTTTGCTCGCCATCAACTCCGACACGCCCTACATGAAGTGTGTGGCCTGGTACCCAAAACATGAGCCAGAGTGTTTGCTGGCAGTGGGTCAGGCCAATGGCAGGGTCGTCCTCACGAGTCTGGGTCAGAGCCATACGTCGACATGCAAAGAGCTTGTGGGAAAAGAGTTTGTCCCGAAACATGCCAGGCAGTGCAACACATTGGCCTGGAACCCAGTAGACAGCAACCTGCTGGCGGCAGGGTTGGACAAACATCGCGCAGACTTCTCAGTCCTCATCTGGGACATCAGCACCAAGTTGTCCCCGGAGGCAAGTGTAGCAGCAGAGAAGACCCGCCTCTCATCGATGGACTTGGACTCCAACTCTGTGGTGACCAAACCTCTGTATGAGCTGGGCCAGAATGACGCGTGTCTTTCGCTCTGCTGGCTTCTCCGTGACCCCAAGCTGCTCTTGGCTGGAATGCATCGCAACTTGGCCATCTTTGACCTTCGGAACACCAGCCAGAAGACGTTCGTCAACACCAAAGCCATCCAGGGAGTGACCGTCGACCCGCACTTTCCTGATCGTGTGGCCTCCTTCTTCGAGGGACAGGTGGCCATCTGGGATCTTAGGAAGTTTGAGAAGCCGGTGCTCACGCTGACAGAGCAGCCCAAACCTCTCACCAAGGTCAGATAATTCAAATTTCTTTATCTGCATTTGATCATGCAACTTTGTCTCTTGAGTTTAAGATGACCAGTACTGAACTAAGGAGAACCTTCTGTTAACTCACGCAGCATGGTTGATGTCCTCCTCAGGTGGCCTGGTGTCCCACTCGCACTGGCCTTCTTGCTACTCTGACACGCGACAGCAACATCATCCGGCTGTACGACATGCAGCACACACCGACACCCATCGGCGATGAGACAGAGCCGACCATCATTGAGCGCAGCGTACAACCCAGCGAGAGCCAGATTGGCAGCTTCGCATGGCACCCGTCCTCCCAGAACCGTATGGTGGTAGTCTCTGCAACAAATCGGGTCATGACGGACTTCACAGTTTTCGAGCGCATCTCCCTGGCGTGGAGCTCCACCACTTCACTTATGTGGGCCTGTGGCCGTCACCTTTACAATTGCGGAGAGGGCGGAGTTGAGGGGGTTGAAGCTACCATGGAGATTGACATTGCCACTAAGATGAGGCAACGAGCCCAGTCCATGTATGGACATGACACAGTCCAGGTGTGGAGGAACCACCTGCTTGCTGGTGGAAATGACCCACTGCTTAAGTCGCTCTGGTTCGATTTGTCCTATATCCTTTGTGTGTGAATGATTTCTTCTTTTGTAGAGACTAAATAATGTGAGTCAAGTTCGACATTTGTGGCTCTACAAGGCTGTTACAAGACCTCTGAACTTAAACAAGTATGCTTCCTATTCAAGACCCACATATGAAACAGTGTGCTGAAGACACAGAGCTCAAGCTACAGGGCAGCAGACAGTCTGTGGTCTACTCTGGAATCAAGAACATTGTCAAGATCAGCTCAGGTGAGAACATCTCAAAATTCCTCTGTGAGTCCATCATTTAATCAGCAGAGGGAGGGTCATGGAGAGAAATCCTAGAACGGTATCTCATCACTATCACGTGTCATTCTAGGTACCAGCGAGAGCCAAAAGTGTTGGAGTGGTTCGGACCGCCAAGCTGACGTGCTACGGTACCACAGTGAGGAGCGGAGCCTCGCCTTACGACTGTGTGGTTGGATCAGTCGAGGGCCTGAAGTCGACGTGGAGCCTTTCCTTAGGTCTCTCGAGCAGGAGCGAGAGTGGGAAAGAGCTGCTGCTGTGGCTCTCTTCAACCTCGACATCCGCCGGGCCATCCAGATCCTCAACAAAGGCGCCTCCACTGTTGACGGTAGGTACTGCAAACCAGCTTTTCTAAAGCGTAAAAATGGAAAACAAACCGGATCAGTGTGAAAGATTATCATCAGATTACTGAGAAAATTACAGTAAATGTTGTAAAAGTATTGCATGATATAATAATTATTGTGAAGATAACTTCTTGAAGAATTTAAATGTTTATCGATTTAGAAATGAAAAAATAGAAACTAAAACATAGAAAAAAACACTATCGAGCTCATTTTGACCTCTGTAAGGTTACATGGTAAATGGTTATTTCACTGCTTGCTCAGCACACAAAGCAATTTACACAACCATTCGCACATACACAACCACCACTAAAATGGAAAATCGGGAAATGAAGAGGCTGCTGCTTCAGCTTTCTTTTTATCATCTCTGTCAAAATATTGTGAAATCTTTCCGTATAAGCTTCACAGGGTGACTCACCCTCACTCTGCAACTTATTTTTTAAAAGATGCCAGCCCTCCCGGTGATTTCACACCAGTTGTTTATGGCTGAGAAAAATTCCACTAATGTAGGTCAAACATATTTGTGCAGCGTGTTCTAATGAGTGTTTCCTGACTGATAGTCTGACTCATTAGATAAGGACTGTCAACACTGGCTGGTTACACTGTTGTGTAACAAACTCACACTGCCCCTTCACAACACAATTAAATGACAAAAGGGTGGAGGAGCAGCATTCCAGCTGTCGGAAGGCTGCATAAAACCAAACGTGGTGGTGTGTTGGTTGCTGCAGCTACAGTTTATTAAGAGGCCAAAACAGAACTTTTTCAACTATGCTCGGGGATTTTTCTCTTTCCCTGTGGTTGGAGAAATATTAAAGCTATAGTTCACCCAAAATAGCCTCATTTTCTAATCACCCTTATTCTGGAATTCCTGTTGTGTTATCAGTTTTATCTTGACCTTTAAAGTATATACTTTATTGAGTATTGTTTTCATTGTTTAAGCGCTTTGTGACCCTGGTCTGGAAAAGCGCTATACAAATAAAAATTACTTACTTACTTACTTACTTACTTATGTCGACCTGGGGTTATTTTGGGAGTAATATTCAACATTTCTGATATGGATCAAACATCATTGTAAATTAGTGTAGATGTACTCCAGTTTAAATGTTTATATTTTACACATAAGGTTTTAACGAAAAGTTACTTACAGAGACGATCAGGGGCAACACATGACACAAATTCTTGTTACATTTAGAACAAAAGCGTTGTTTACAAATAGTCATTAGTGCGTTTTTCAAGCTTCAATCATGTGATCACGTGAAGGAAACCTTTTCTTTGTTGCGCTTTAAATTCAGCTTCAATGTGAGATAATGGCCTGGTGTACGGCTGATGCTGTTTAATAAAACCGATATTGGTTGGTTGGGAGTCCCGTAGAGAAAACTTGAGCGAAGACTTGCCTGTTATATTATAAACCTATAATTCCTTCACATTTCTTTCTGAATGATGTGAAATAGATGATAATAACATGCGGCATTAAATGATCATGTTGTCATAATCGATAAAGAACATTAGTTTAGGGAACTAGAAACGTATTTATTAGTTTGTGAATACTTTAATATCCACTCATAAAAGCCTTGGCACACTGCTCTACTGCACTCTACATGACAAGTTAGTTTCGACAGGGATCAGAGCGATGAACTGTACATACAACACCTTCAAACCTGTCTTTTTCATGCTCTTTTCATTCTTGATCCATCTGAACCTTGTAGAAAAGTATGTGCAAACCTTTTTTGTGCACACACACTCTTGGTACATGAGGCCTCGGAACACTGTGAACAACAAAGGTTTTTTTATCGTTAATATGCCAAATAGTTCAGATGAATCACATTACTTTATTATTCATGACTGTTCAGACAGGGCTCACGCTGTCACAGTCGTTAGCATGACCATCTCACATTTTCTGTCCGGGCACTCCAGTTTCCTCCCACAGTTCAAAAACATACAGAGGTTGATTGGGAAATTGTCTGTAGGTATGAGTTTGTATGTGAATTGTTGTATGGCTTTATGTCCCCTGTTACAGTGGCAGAAAATAATTAAATGAATGAGTAAATGACAGTTTAGGCTTCTTTATGTTAGAACATTTAAACATCCACCTGACTTTGTAAAGCAGTTGTTGCATGACAAAATCCTTGAACTTTTTTTCTTGTTACACTCTTGTCTCAGGTGACCTGAACCTGAATGTGGTCGCCATGGCGCTTTCAGGCTACACGGATGAGAAGTCTTCTCTGTGGAGGGAGATGTGCAGCGCGCTGCGGCTGCAGTTGAAGAACCCGTACCTCTGCGTCATGTTCGCCTTCCTCACCAGTGAGCCTGGATCCTACGACGGCGTGCTGGTACGGTGTCATTCCTCAACTTCCAATAGTAGAGAGCGATGTGCTGCTATATGGAGAAGATCCACAGGAAGTCCTGATCCGTTTGTGGGTGTAACTTCAATCCATAGACTGTTCAACTTTACCTTAGAACGACATTTTGTGTCCCAAATATCTAAAACGTATCCGTCTGTAAGAGTTGTCTTCACTGGTGGTTAGGAGTCACTTCTCAATCAAACATGTCATGTATCCACTAAAGTCTTAACTTTTCTGTAATCACTTCTGTGAATCATAAAACTTGGGGACAATAGATGTGTTCAGATCCCCGCCTTCATTGCACCATGTTCTGCAGATGTATAATTTATCAGCCAAATAAAACTTCAGCTTTGCTGAGGTATAAAATGTTGCTGTCCAAAACCGTTCTTTGAACGGCATATTGTCTGAGAACTGTGCGTCGATGTGTGTTTCAGTACGAGAGCAGTGTGGCCGTGAGGGACCGGGTCGCCTTCGCCTGCATGTTCCTCAGTGACTCACAGGTGAGTCCTGATATGTGTACATTTTTCATATTGTATTGTTTGCAGCAATAACAATACAAATGTGTTTATTTAAGAGATTTTGAAAACTATTTTGCGAAACGTAAAAAAAGAAATTTGAGAGCTGACGCACGATAAAGACACATCTCTCCTCATGTCTGCTACAGCTGCCGCGCTACATTGATAAACTTACCGGTGACATGAAAGAGTCTGGCAACTTGGAGGGAATCCTGCTGACTGGTCTGACCAAGGACGGCGTCGACCTGATGGAGAGTTACGTCGACCAAACTGGTGACGTTCAGACAGCCAGCTTCTGCATGCTGAAGGTATGGAAGCCGCCAGCAAAGATCACCATGTAAAAATTCAGTCTCCCGTTAAAGACTTCCCCAGCTCAGATCTATAGATCTGTTCAATACACACTCTGATCTTATGGTGGCCTTTTAATATTTGTAGCCATATAAATGTGAAGACTAGAGACGTATTTCCTGGACAACTGGTGTCAGTCAACGAGAGATCACCCGTTGCCTTTTTTGGTTCTGCACTTGCTTCTGTGAATGAACCAGCAGGCCTGCTGCTGAACATCTGTTGACACTCATGTTTGTGTTCAAGAGTAACTTTCTCAAATACAAAACTCAAGGGTGAAACGGGTAACCACGTTCGTCTCGGGTTTGTTTTAAATAATAAACCCTTTCTCTTTTTCCAACATACTCAGTAACAACAGTCTTAAAAATGTAATGTGAATGTTTTGACATTGTAATAATATTAAGTCTAAACAGACATGAATAATGAAAGTCAAGTGATGAATTTAAACTATTTGACATATTTACAATAATAAACTTGTATAGTTCAGTTGTTGGCAAGTCGGTGTCCAGCTGCTGTGGTAGGACTTAAAACATTTCTGAGCTGAAACTAAACTAAAATTATTTATGATGGTTTTCGAGTCGACTCAAACTTGTGAAACAACACTAAGAAACTAGTCTTTAACTCAAACAAGATCACTTTTCAAATAAACCGACATGCTCCGAGTCTCTGAACAGAGAATGTTAAAAGCCAAACAAATGTGTTCTTGATGACTTGTTGACGTCACCATACAAACACGTTGCAGAAGAGGGCACGGCTGCAGCTCATTATCTCTGCTGACAGAGTTCACTCTCACCTCTTTTACAAGCCAAAACTAAGGTGAGTCTCCCTCAGGGGTCGCCGGTCGATGTGCTGAAGGACCCCAGAGTGCAGTGCTGGATCGAAAACTACCGCAACCTACTGGATGCCTGGAGGTTCTGGCACAAGCGAGCCGAGTTCGACATCCACAGAGGAAAGTTGGACCCAAGCTCCAAACCATTGGCCCAGGTGAGTTTTTGAACATACTTCTCACTGTCAAGTGTTAACAATAGTTTTTATTCTAATCTAGGGTGGAAGAATTTATCCAGTTACCCTATTAATTTAGACCATTATTTTAATGAACTTGAATTGTTGAAAAGGCATTTAAGTATATTTTGGATTCCTAGCAATAAAAGACTTTCTCCGGGTTGGTAAACAAATGCACATGTGGACTGTGGCAGCTGCTGACACTGTTGCAATTACACTGTTCAAACAGTGAAGGGAGCCAGAGAGAAATGTGTTCAACCTCCTCTTGTGCTGCTTTAAGGTAGTTTAAAAATCACGGAAAAACAGGTTACCGGTACTAGTTCATTACAAATTGGATTAATGGAGACGTTTAACTAATTTAAATAATCTATCAGAACCATGTCTGTGTACAGTTATCTAGTATTTGAGCTGTTATGTGTTCAGAACATTAAGGCATTTTCTAAAAGTATCAATCACTCCTGTCCTGTTATAAGTCTTGTTTCTACTACTTTAGATAGTTGATCAATGGCTTCATAGACGTTTCTGATGCGTTTTCTCTCTGCAGGTGTTTGTGAGCTGCAACTTCTGCGGGAAGTCCATCTCATACAGCTGTTCAGCAATGCCTCACCAGGGCCGTGCCTTCAGCCAGTACGGTGTGGGGGGCTCTCCCACCAAGTCCAAAGTCACCAGCTGCCCCGGATGCAGGAAGCCACTGCCCCGCTGCGCCCTCTGCCTCATGAACATGGGCACCCCTGTTTCTAACTGCCCTGGTAACCAGCTAGCTACTGTGTCACTTCTAAATACTGTTTTGCCACTGAATTTGGCCCCTACAAAATATAACCATTGTTACCGAGCAGCTTTTATGTCTTCTCTCATTCACCAGTTTACACGTTCAGAGAAGTCCACCACAGACTTGTTCTCTTTTATATGCAGGGACGGGGAAGTCTGATGAGAAGGTGAACCTTATACGAGAAAACAAGCTTGCTCAGTTCAACAACTGGTTCACCTGGTGCCACAACTGTCGCCACGGTGGCCACGCTGGACACATCCTCAGCTGGTTCAGGTGGGTCCACTGGTCCAGCTTGTTTTCTTCTCTCTTTTTCTGCTCAACCGTGATAAAGCTAAATCAAACAATGTGTTGCTAAAAACTCCCAGACGTAAGACCATATCTTAATGTCCTATTGGATGCGTGTTGGTTTAAGGATATAAAGTGTATTTGGTGGCCTGTCGTCAGTGTGTCATTTTCGTTTTTACAAGACAAGAGTATTTTAAGTCAAATCTTACTCATCCTAAATCTTCTCAGTCTTGTTTTAGAGTTATAAAATTGAGAATTTAGTTTAAATCTAGTTTTTGTCAATGTTGTAGATTCATTTCAGTTGATGACATTTTTTCTTTATTCTCATAGTAATTAATTTGTCCAATATAGTTCAGGTACATTGTGCAGTATTATCATAACATAAATCAAGACTTTCTGGTATTATTGTGATTTTGATACATTTGATTATGGTTATGGTCACACATTTCACGCTGCTTTTCAACAGTTTTTTTTTACATGTGTTTTCTGTGAGTTTCTTGTACAGTGGTGACTGACAATGTGCACGCACCTTTCTCCAGAGACCACACCGAGTGCCCAGTGTCTGCATGCACGTGCAAGTGCATGCAGCTGGACACGACCGGGAACCTGGTGCCCTCTGACAGCAGCTGATCCGGAAGAGCCTGTCGGGATCTGAAGCCAAACAGCAGCCCGAGGCTCCCTGGGCTCCTGCCGCCGGCGCGTCAGGGGACCACAATCTATCCACTCATAGTCTAGTGAATGTAACACAGAAGGGAGAAGCTTTACTGATTGATTCCATATACATCTAAGAAAAGGGAGGAAACACAAACATGCTGCTCTGCAAGTCGGTAACCACACTCAGGAAATCACTCGCACATGAAATGATCACCAGTTGCCAACCAGTTGCTGTAACTCAGCGCGTCTTCACATACCTCACTGGCACAAAGTTTTTGAAGTTCATGACAACACTCTCCGGTTGTGTTGGTACTACACTTGACCAGGCAGAGGTGGGGGGAAGTAGGTTGGAGGGGGGTCTATATTCACCCGCGTCCATGAAAGACGCTCCCAAAAAACAGCAGCTGCTCGGCACTCTGACAAGACCCTCCATATTGTTCCTCTCATAAAGAGCCTCAGCTGCCGAATACTATTGCCTCAATAAGAGGACAGTCTGAGAACACCCCCTCCCACCCCCCGCCCTTTTCCCCTCTCTCCCCTCTCTCCTCTGCACCCACCAACATACTTTTTCTTTCTTATGCGCCCAAATAACACCCAAGGTCTACGCATCAGCACAAGTACGGTTTGCTCACCGTGTTTTAAAGTCCTCCTCCCTCTCTGCTATCGTCAAAGAGGGTCAAATCACTTAGTCATGGAAGAGCTGGAGGGGGGCAGGAGCTACAGTGGGGTGCTCTTGCCGAGATCGCGGTGCAGTTTGTAAGGGTTTATTGGTCCTTTGTCTGATTCCTTCACTGGTGCAGCAGCGAGAAGTGTCTTCATTTTACCCTTTCTCCATCACATTTTAAAATAAATTTTGATTTATTCTGATGCTCGTCCCTGTCCTTTAAAAAGTCTGAAGCAGCAGTAGAGACCATCGCTGAGGAACGGTGACGGCTTTAGATCCTCCAGGAGAGGCTGCTACTACCACAAGACTCACCTACGAAACCTTGAACCGGACCGCTATACACACTGTGCAAAAAGACACAAACAAGTTTGACCAAAAATATACAAGGTCACACTGTTGTGACCAGATCAGATCAACACTCGTCAACATTCAAACACCAAAAGATAAACAATCAATTTCAAATGGACACAAGGACACACGGAAAACATGCATTTGGACTCGAGAACACAAACGTAAACAAACTCAGACACGCGTACACTAATACAATCATGCTGCCCCAGTGCGTGGCCTTGTGTGGGACCCGCGTCCGTGGAAACGGGGCGTCTGTTCAGCCTCATAAACGGGGAAACAAGGTGAAACAATTGGACTCCTGGAGCCTGTGAGTGGCTCATTTCCTGGAGACTTGAATTGGAGAATGTTGTCATGCAACTTTGCTTTCTTTGGAAACGTTTTCATTCTGACAAGTTTAATCTCACTGGAGTCAGTTCCATGTTAAAGGATAAAAATAGAGGCCATTTTAAGAGTGGATATTTTCTGTGGAAATGACAGTGATGGTTGAACTAAAGTCAAGAATCCGCAGTTCTTTAAGTCCGAGTGAAATGATCTCGAACAATAAACGAGTATGATTTGACACCCCTCATGTTTCCAACAAAGTAGTCATACATTTGTATTTATTATTATTTTGACGAAATATAACAAAGTAATAACTGAAAAGTTAAACGTTTACGATTGAAGTCTAAAACACTTGTTGATGAACGTTAACCGGTGACGAATGTTTGTCCGACACTATCGACCATTAACTGATTTAAACCAATCGACGACCGTACTGTAAATCCTCTGTCCAATCACAAGCTGGAGGACGTGTTCGTAGCCCCGCCCCCTGACGGCAGCCTGTAGCGCAGGAGCAGCAGCTCAGTCGCGCTGATGAAGTGAAGCTGCAGCTGGAGAGTTGCTCCCCAACAACTACATCCTTCAAAGTGGGGAAAAAAAGTTGCGGGCTTCATTCCTCGAATCTTCCGAGTCATGTATTAAGAACTTTGAGGTAAGTTTAGAGCCGAAATGGGCGGATTCGAGCTTGTTTTCCGCGTGGGATATTTTCTAAAAAAAACAAAAAACAAGAAGCTAACAAGCTAATGTTTTCCTGACGTCCAGCCAGACTAGCAGTGGTCCAGAGCCGGTTCAGAAGAATGTCAGCGCCTAGTAACTCGCTCCAGCAGCCCAGAGTCCGGCGCAGCAACGCGGGCTCTCCCGGCTCGTACAACAACGGCAGCTGCCGCTTACACCCCATCCGAGCCACCGTGCCTTTCCAGCTCCTGCGGCCGGGACAGAGCAGCCCACCGCGGACCCAGAGCCTCCATGTGGGGGCCACGACCAGCCGAGGCTCCAGTCCTCCGACCAGCCCCACACTCACTCCAGGAAGTGACATAGCGAAGCAGAGACTCTCTCCTGAAAATAAAGACTCCTCCTGTCTCCCAGAGTCGCAGATCTCCAGAGGTAAATACTTTTCTAATACTTTCTCACAATGATGGTTCTAGGAAGAGATGGGAAAAAGCTGCAGATCAAACTTTGATCAGGATCATTGATTCATTACGACAATCTTTGTGGACCTTTTATAGAGTCAATATCAGTTCAACTTGTCCACGTCTGACCTGCTGTGATCCAGTCACTGTGGCCTCTTGTGGCCACATGTGCTGCTGGTCAACAGAAGGAAGAGGTGTCATAGTCAGCTGCTCTCTGAGAGACTGAAGAACTCGGACTTAAATCCTGAACCCCCGTGTTGATCAGCAGGAGTATTTATGGTTGATCAGTAACAACTTCAGGAAAACAAGGTCACTTCAGTTTTCAACAGATTCTCTCTGGCACATGTGTTTATGTGGACATGTCCCAGCATGCCCGGCGCTGATGGATACACACAGCAGCCGATTCTTCGAAGAGCCTTCACGCCTTGTTCTGAATGTCGCACAGATGTGTTTGAAAGACATTTCACAGAGTTCAAGAACCATTTAACTTTATTATCTAGCCGCATAATGAGTGTCAACCGTTTGTTGGTGCAAAGTCATTGATTATTAAAGCTCTTACATTCATAATTATTGTACTTTATCAAGACACAGCTAGAGGTAAAGGGTATTGATAACCGTGTAGACAATTATTCTCTTTAATTCCATCCCCAAATACAGAGATGCACTGCATACACACCAGCTTTAAATACCTAACCCTTGTGTTATCTCTGGGTCAAGATGACCCGAAGGCTTGAAAACAAATGTGGCCTACTTAAATACGTATGGAGTGGTGGAGGTCATTCACCTTGACCCTGCGATGACACAAGGGTTAAAATAAAACATTGTTCACATACATCAACAGTGGGCCGCCCTCTGTGAAAATTATAATTTTTATTTAATAATATTTTTATTTGTATGTTCATTTGTATGGTTTTTAAAATTAAAGATATTTGATATAATAGGAAAGGATATGGACAAAACTTTTTGGATATTTCTCTAAGGATAACAAATACTTAATGAAAAATTATGAGAAAAACATAAAATTAAGTTATATTTATTATATTAAGGGCTTCACCCCCCCCCCCCCTCCCTGCACTTTGAGTAAAAGTCTGAACAAGTACCTCTTCTGATGTAGTTTATTTTAGGATTTAACTCAATTAAATTTCCTCACTTCAAAATAAGAACCTTCTGGACAATAAATACTTGGACTGACTTGAACTCATTTTAACAGCAAATGTTTTTGCTGACAAAAACCCTTTATGTTTCATTATGTCTCTAGTATTACACTAGTATCAAGATACCGAGTTCTGGTTAAGATAGACAGGACTGACTTGTCGCTGCCTCATGACCGTGTGTCCTGTTTCAGCCAGACCTAAATTTTTGCTGTGTCTTTGTGGAATTTCTGCTCTTGTGACGCTGCTTTTCTGTTTTCCACATTCCACCCAACTTTCATTGAGCTGACCACCAACCTTGACCAGATTTTCTGTAAGGTGTATACAATTGAGTCTCAGAAACTTAACACTCGATATGGTCGGTGAATCTTGCCTATGCTCAACTAATGCTTCTGCCAGCATGCCGAGCATACCTCAGCCTCTCTGAGAGGGCTGAACTTTCACCCCAACTGGTGTGTTGTCTCTGACGATGATGATGGAGGCTTGACCCTCATTCATAGCTCTGATCTTGTAGTCCAAACACACCGGGTAGGATTCAGATGGCCCGGTTGTTGGTGTAAATAATGCCAGCTGTTGTACATTATTCTCACCACAGCCTTGTGTAACATCATTTATCCACCAGTGCTGTTTACAACTGATTGATAGTAACAGATTACTGTAATTTATAGTCAAACTTTGAACCCACCAATTGACATTGTTGGGTAATTGAAGTCCAACTGCATAGTTTAAGTAAGTGATATGTAAGTAACCTACTGGTTTAGGTCTAAAACCTGATGTACAGCCGTGTGTCCCTTTCATTGATGCTACTTATGTGTCTTGGCCTTTAAAGTATATATTTTAACTGTGTATTGTTTTTTATTGTTGAAGCTCTTTACAAATTACATTTACTTAATTACCTACTTACTTACCATAGCAGCAACAAAATAGGAAAATATATTTCTGTGAACAAGCTGTCATCATGTTAGAGGCAACATGAAGTATGATTCTGATTAATACAAACGAGACTAAACTTGGTTAACAAAACGTGGCGAAACATTAGTTAATTTTTCTTCAAGTGGTTCCAAAGTAAGTCATCTGGACTGTTCTTGGACTGTAACAGTTTACTTGTTCTGGAACTAGTTGGATAACTATGACCTGGATAAGTGAGAACCTAGAAAGACGGATTGGTAAATCTTGTAAATGAAAACAACACAAATAAACTTTCACTGCGTCAATTTCACACCAACAAGTGTGGTTTATTCAATAGCATGGGAAAAATAAACATTGTAAAGTGAAAACCAATAATAATGTCATGTTTTTGCTATTGTAGATCCCTAGAGAATATTTGCACTTTTTGTTCTGTCATTGCAATTGTGGAGTTCATTAAATTGATTCGATATGTGCTGTGTTTTATAAAATAACTTGGATTAAGCTTATTGTGGAGGCATGTGTAGTATCAGTGCTTTTCTAGCACAAGTCTGTAACAAGAATTAAGTGAATTTTAAAGGTTTTCATGGACAGTCACAGTTGGCACATCTTAAATAAATCTAGATCTTGATCCTGTTTTTGTGCTGACTGTTGTGCTTTTACATTCATTTCTGAAGTCAAAAATGGATCAATCTTCTGGGGTTCCAAAGTTAGTTGAGTGTTAAAATGGTGACGTAAAGAGTGCTAATTGTTTGTCGAACGTGGAATTATGAAGAAACATGCAGACATCTCTGGCCTATCGGATCCTTCCGAGGAACCACCTTTTCAGTTGCTTACATCGACACACTCAGCTGTTTGAAATGGGTGTTTATTGACATGTCAGCACTTATCAACTGACATCGACTTGCAGTGAGACCACACGGATGTGTGAAGGAAAACTTCTGCTCGAACTTGTTTCAAGTGGTAGATTTGAACTCTAGTTTCGAGTCACGTTTAAATGTCAGAAATGCTATCAGCTTCCTCCCTCTTTCACCAAGATGCTTTCAGACTAGTCAGAGCATGCTTGTTTTGGGAGTTACCCGCATTGAGAGTTGCTAACAGGCCATTTCCTGACCAGCTGAGGGACAGATGCAGGACAAAAATGCATCCCATATTTTTATAGCCGGTGGCTAAGATAAATATCACTGTTTGCTTGATACAAATTAGCTTCTGCTCCAAGAAAAGCTGGACTCAAGTCATTCCAGAAACAATAAAGTTTTGTATTTTGTTCACATGGTAGGTCATTCCCTCAGTGTTCATTCTTGGGGCAGCATTTTGTATTGCATTGTTGCATAGACGGATGGCACAGCATTAGAGAGCACTGTATATAGTTCATTTGAACTCATGTCAAGACGTTGCTCTGGTCCCAGATCTTCAGTAGTCTTAAAATGTGTTGGTTCTGCTCGCACTGCTGTGTGAACATGAGTGCCAGTGATATTTTAAAGTTGGAGGTGGCCTCTTTCCCAGGTGGAGAAGTTCAAGTAACTTTGGGTTTTGTTTACACTTACTTACAATTGAGGGAAGGATGGAGAAGGACAGGCAAATGACTGAAGCATCTTCACAAGTTTTGATTTTGGAGGTTTCTAATCATGTTGATTATGGTTGTCACAATTCTAACATTTTCAACTTGATCCCGATACTCCATTTTCAATACAAGAAAGATATACATTTTCTTTAACAATAATATATTATAATTATTTTTAATAAAGAACAGTGGGTTGGGTGTGGTATACTTGAAAATTTGTATTGCATCCTGGTAGCACATTTTAGTATCAATACTATTTTGACGTTCGATACTTCAAAACCCTAGTCTCTATTAAACAGGTAATACAATGCAAGTAACTGCATAGTACTGATTGGGACCACAGTTTTGTTTTAACATTAGCCCACTAACTGCTTCACTACTGGTTTATCTTCGAGGCCCTGCCTCGTCTCTAAGAAAGCTTAATGAACTTGCCACCCAGCTGGGTGCAGCCCACTTCCTAAAATAGGTGGGGAATCCCAACTGCACTTCCTCAGCAGCTGGGTACCGTGGTTTATCGGCAGCTGGGCGACATGGTTAGAGGGCTTTGCGCCAAATTGTAGAACCTTAAGTTATGAAACCAATAACTTAGGGGTTCTATGTCATTTGGTCCTCCGCCCTCTAACTTCGCTACTGGTTTAAACCAAGGGTAAGCCCGCCGGGATCATTGTACCCCCAGCTGGACACCGCTCCTGACAGCAGCCTCACTGGGGCCCTGCTGGCCCAGGATCCACATCCACTGGATGGCATCACTCAAAAACGGTATGAGCTACTGATCCTGTCGCCACATCAAGGAGATTGGCTCTAGCGAAGGTTGAGGTGGACGCCCAAGAAACGACTGAGCAAATGTCTTTTGCAACACCCCGCAAAAGCGCCACTGAAGCTGCCACACCATGGGTGGAATGTGCCCCTAATTCGCTAGGACCAGATCCACCCGCTTCCTGGTAGGACTGGATAATGGCCAATCACACCCAATGAGAGACCTCTGAGGGGAGACCGTCTCAACCAGCCAGCATCTACCGTGGCAGATGAAGGAGGCATTAGAGTGGCCGAATGAGGCCAAGCGCCGCAAAACAAAACCCCGATGGTGGGCGGTGAGGGTGAAGGCGATCTTGACCCAGGCCCAAGTGAGGCGGCCGTTGGAAGGCCCGCAGTGTGAGAGTTGTCGCCCTGAAGAAGAAGTTGAGAACCTTCGGACGGAACGCTGGGTTTGGACGCAATGACACTGATGACTCGACTTAAAAGGAAAGACCCTTGGGGCTAATGGGGAGAGCACAAAGCTCACTCGCTCTCTTCGTGAATGTCAGGACCAGAAGGAGCGAAACCTTAAAAGACAAAACGTCACTCATTTGCAGCAAGCCGAGCCGCACCGCTGTGTGAGCTGCTGCCATGAGCCCCGAGGGACATAACGGCACCTGCTGACGTCACATGACATCGAGCTTCCAGCAACTGTGTTGTCAGTCGGAGAATCGGCTGGATACATTCTCCAGCTCCGCTGTCGGTTCTGACCTGCTCGTCTTTCTTGAGATCCGAGCACTACGATGATCAACCAGCAGGTAGCACGATGCCCTTGTCTGGTCTCAAAATGGCGAGAACACCTTCGCGTAAAGGTGCCATGGTGCGTCCGGTCCATGGCGTTTCTGTGCCGCCAACCTTGACGCCATGGGAGGAACCGGCTCGCTGGAGATCCTGATTCCTAAAGCGGGTCGTCAAACATGTCACCTCATGTGCCGTCATCAGGGGCAGTAGTCTGCAGCCCCGTAGGATCCCAGGACGGAGTGAAACCCTCTGTGCGTAATGGAGTCGGGACGCGCCGTTCAATGGCACTCCCGCCCAGAAACACCAGGACACCAAACCTGGAACTGGCATGTGTGAGACGTAATTCTCCCCAATAACAGCGAGTTGCGCTGCAGCGGCACTCATCTGAGATGACGCCACAAAGAAGTGAAAACCGGAAATGCTTTGAGACTAGTCAAGAACAGTTGGTGTTTTCACCCGTTGAATGAAAGATAAAATAAAAATACGATAACAACACAAAATATGAAGCGACTGGCATTTTTCAACTGTGCTGTTGTAAAAGTGTGTTTCCCCTCTGGGGATGAATAAACATTTTCTATTCTATTCTATTGTCAGTGTCGAGCAAGATATAGGGAAAGAATTGTGATTATCTAGAATGATCATTAAAGTCAGGTCAACAATATTGTCATTCTGAGATACCGAAGGATATCTGTGACTCGCATGAAGGGTTGCATGTGAATAGGAAATCAATTCAATACATTAAGGTAAATGAATTAGTATATGGAGCAGGAGGTGATGAGATGTGTTCCAATGTTATGATGATCTACGCTGGATGCATGTGAAAGGAGGACCAAATTACCATGTGTAGACCTGCCTTTTTGTTTTCCGACTAGGACGCCGACTCAAGATAATCCACTCGTGTCAAGGCCTCTCCTCTCTTGACGGGAATTCACTCTAGTCGGAGAAAGAGATGATGGAAAATAACTACGGCCGACTCTGTTAATGGAAGTGCAACTGACTTTGTCTGCATAGCTTTTGGCAGTGGGACTGTGCCCCGGCTGGCTGACACAGGCCATACCTCTAGGTGTGTAGGACATAGTGTTCTATAGACAAAGCAACAATGACAGATGGTGTGGTTGTGCGAGTGGAGCGGAGCCTTGTGTACATAGCTCAGTCGGCTTGTGTTCGTCTGCTTGCTCATGAGCGGTGATTCAGTCCTGCGAGGACCAGGAATCTGTTTCATGGGCGTTGTAGTAGAGAAGGTTGGTCATTTAAACTCTCCAAATGTCGTCTGCATCATGGTGGCAGCATATGAAGTCAAGATGTCCAGACTTGTCTCCAGAATCCTCCTGCACCCTCTCTTGCTAGGGATACGACTTGATCGTTGTGCTTCACTACAAAGGTCAATTCAAAGTCTGTCAATGGTAGCACAACAACTGCTTCAAGATCTAACGAAACCGGTGGATGTTGATTTGATGAGTACCTGCCACACACAGTTGATGATCTGTTTCTTGGAGAATGTTTTTTCTTCCCTTCTTAACTGCATGTCAGTGCAGGAATGTGGAAACTGGCAGTATTGATTGGTTGTTTATGAGCGTAGTTGTTTCTCCAGCTTATGGCTCCCTCACAGCATTGTGATCTCCTGCAGAGATTTGCTTCAGGCCTTTTATAAATAGGTGTAATTGCTCTAGTTTGTTATTGATGCCGATTCCAATACTCTGTGTCTCCCACTTCCACTTGTCTGGTGAGGAGTCACTTATTTATCCTGGACCGTATATGCAGTGATGGTGTAATGTTTTTGTCACCAGCCAGCTTTTGAGATGAAAGATTTTATATCATCGTGGTCCATTATGGTGGTGGCTTTGAATGAAAAATGACAAAATATTTGTAAAAATATCCCCAATGTGCATTTTAAATAATCAAATAAAAATGGAATTTAACGTTTAACACTATAAGTAAAAAATATATATATATAAATATATATAGTTTAATTTATTAACTCTACACAAACTTTGCTTTGTATTCCTTTCCAGAAAAAAGTAATCAAAATTCATAAAAATAAATGAGAACTAAGGTGTCTTGCACTGCCTCGGCAAAATGGAAAATAAAAAGATAACATATTTTGAAAAAGCGTGATCAGAATAATGAAACTGGGCGAAGTAAGATAATATTGTTTTAAAAACAAACCTCACCTGATAATTAAATACTTTGGAGGAAAAAGGATTTTGTCAAAATGACAAAGTTTCCTCAAAACAAGGTACCCTTCAGTTTAAAGTCTGTTTTCCATCTTCACAACAGAGAGATCCAAACCACAGACTCGATGCACCAGCGCCATCAGACGAACGTCCTCCCTCGACGCCATCACAGGACCGTACCTCACTGGTCAGTGGCCCCGGGACTCGCATGGACCTTACCCTTCACACATGAAGGACAAAGCTACACAGGTAAGTGTCCAACTCAGCAAAAACTGTATTCTTCTCTTATGAGCGACACATGGATCTTGAAGAAGTGGAGCTTCATTCAGATACAACAGTAAAAAGTTGGTCACACAACATGAGAAAAGGTTTTTGACCGTCCTTAAACTGGTCGTCTTCATTCTTAAACTTCTCTCATGGTATGAGATATTTTCTGTTGGACCTGGAGGGCTGCGTAGATGCAGGTTTATATTAAGGATCTGAGTTCATATTGACTGAAACTTTGGCCTCCAGAAGGTTCCCGATAGCATCATGATCATGCACTTCAGCAGCACACATGCTACAGTGTGATATGTAGTTTGGCTCCCTGGAACCAGACCAGTGCTGCGTGTGGACGATAATCTTCAGAAGGCAAGCGAAGGCTCAATTCATCATATTCAGGAAGCTAGATAAAGCCGGGTAGCATGGCACGAGAAAACGAGTTAAAACAACACAGTTTGAACTGGATTGAAGCCTCATTAGCAGCAGACGGATTGATCTCATAGTTCTACAGTACATTCCTTCAAAACGGAAACAATTGGTCAAGATGGATGGAAAATGTTTCTTAGCGATGCAGAATGATGATTTATGGAAACATTCAAGTTGTGAAGGTCCATGTAAGGATGTAATCGCCCACACAAGATCACCCACTAATCTTATGAGCTATTTGGGACTGTGGATTTTGTTGTATGATAGAATACTGAATATGTATGATGAAGACAAGCCTTGTTGCTCACAGAGGCCTTTTCATGTGTGTGAAAGAAGGCGGCAACCCTCATTTACATGATATTCATCCCTCACACTCACGGACCTCGCATCTCTTTGTACGCGGATTGGGAAGAGGCAAGGGGGCTTTGCTGAATCCCTCTAAGTTGTTGCATGGAGAGTAAACAGTTGTAATTACACTGTTCCTGTTCACTAGGAGAGCAGATGAAATTCAGTTCTCTGACCGTCATAACCCCTAGTTTTTTTCCTGAAAGGTTGTGAACGACTGTTCCTGTGACCTCTTTTGCACTGGAAATGAGGCTCCACACACTATTTCTGAAAGCAACGGGGAAAAAAAACTAAAGAACCTATGAGATCTTTTATACTGTAAAGAATTGTCTGTCTGAAGCTATGCTTGGCTGCTTCCCTAACACTTCCAGTGAACATGTCCTGTTCCGCTCCGGCCCATCTTTTGGGTGATTCATGGATAATTTTTGAGTTTGTTAATAAAAATTATGAAGTCATCATTAAAGTCTCTGAACTTCGATCTGAAGGTTGAAGCACTCTGAATGACAAAATTGAGCTTTAACACACAAATTACTGTAAAAGTTAACGTTAAAGTACAACTCAATGTCATATGTCTCGATACATAAACTATTACTGACATGGACTTCACTTAAACTCATTTTTGAGTTGGTGGCTGTTGTAAGTCTCGTTTATACCTCCATGACATACTTTATAAGAAGATTTGGAGTTGGCTACACTTAAAAGACTCTTAAGATATTTCCTCCTCGTGTGAATTGGAAAACGAAGCTTAATAGTTTTGCATGAACAAACCTCCCTGGGCTTATTCAGAGACCACTTCCTGTTAATGAGCAAGGCCTGGACTCGAAGCATCCTGCCTTCTTTTGTTGGGAGCCGCAAGAGTTAAAGATCTGCTCTCCTCTGAGCTGGAACTCTGTATAGAGGTGAAGTTGTTTGCACCTGTCCCCTGGGAGGCGGAGGCGGCGAGCACAAACCCCACTGCTTACCACCTGGCCCTTGTGGCTGCATGGCCAGGCTGGCTTTTGTGTGGGAGGACGAGGAGCAGAGGGCCCATACATATGCTAATGCACGGGCCCGGGATCTTTGGACGATACAGAAGCCTGCCAATGTCTTTATGAAAATAAAAACCCTCCAACACCAGACCCACCTCAAAGACGAACCCGCCAAACACATTTGTCAACTCCTACATGCGTTTGTCAGCCTTTCCGTTATTTATTTTTCAAGAATTCATTTTATTTACTTCAGTTAACACTTAGGAAGAAAAAAGTTGCAGTATTGTGATGTTATGTTTCAGGTTTTCTTTCTTCAATTACTCATATTTGTTTGTATTTGCCTGGGAACGTTTCAAATATCAGTATAAACCCGTCAAGGAAAAACAAACAATGTACGACAATATGAAAATATTTCAGATTGTCGTACATTGTTTTGTGCGTCTGTTTGTGTTATTATACTTAAACATAAAATAAGAAATTCTGTCACAAATATAGCTGTGGAATTTAAACTTGACTTCAATTGACTGTTCAACATGTAATGGAGTCTCTTGGATGCTCTAGTACACAATTGGTCTTTGAGGATTACACTTTCAACCTCAATAGATGGAAGTGCATCACAATCTTTAAAGTCCGGTGGTGATTTCACTCACGTGTCTCGACACGCAACACAAACAAACAGCAGAAATTCCGCCGCGGCTCCATGAAAGAACCGTCATTATTTCCTGTGGGATTCTTGAGGATGTTACCGACATGCGACGGGATGGGTGTGAGCCCTAGTGAGCGAGACGCAGGCCACGGTTCCACTTTTATCTGTGCGAGTGAGCACTATCTGGCCCGACACCTGGCGCGCCAGGCTACAAAGCACACAGCTTATGACGGAAGTCCAGAGCGAGCATGATAAAGGGCCTCAGAGGTAAATAAAGGTGGGTGTTCTTCCTTACAGACAATTTGGTTCAGAGACCTCACAGTCATTTAATTGCCTTGTATGGAAAGAACCGACTCTTAAGTTATTTCTGCTGTAGAAATAAAAGGCAACTGCCATTTCTTCCTAAAATATTTATTTTAAAGTTCAGATCCTTAATTTCTAACGATCGTATTTCCTCAATTTTGTTCACCATATTGTGAATTCATTGTCATTACTTTATTTAACAGGTCTCTAATTGTCTTTTCTTAAACACAGAACACACGTCCATTAACAACAAATATATATTTTTATCCTTTTATCCTTAATATTTCAATATTTTGGTTAATTATGTCTCTAAAAAACTGACAGAACATATGAGTGAAATCATATATATGCATTATACCTGTAGCTCTTTTAGGGCTTAGGCTATACAATTTTTTTAATAAATATAAATAAATCAGTATGAAAAGTTTAAAAAACATAAGGCAGATTAAATGATTTTAGTCTTTTCAGCAAAATAAAATGATGACACATAAGAAGCCAGTTCAACTTGATATATCTTGTATGACTTGTGATATGGTTTGAAAAGTGCTGATTAAACCCTGTATGAAAACTGCTAACAAATACAAGACGATATGTTCATGGACTTAAACTATGCCTTTTATATATATTTTTGTAAGGATAGATCATTCTAATTTAAAAAAGTTGGTTGATTATATGGAATTTTATTTGCAATTTTCATCCACCAATGAAAAGCAATGTTCACACCTGACCAAGTAACGGATGACAACGATGCAGTTCATGTTATTACCTGAGTCGCTGTTTGACTCGCTATCCAGCAGTGATCAGAAGGTAACATGTACACGCCTTTCACTGTCAAACATTTTTAAAACTTTTTTCTCTCCTCCACTCGGTGAAACCACCGTGTGCTCTTTCTGCGGCGGTGGATCTGACTTGGAAGTCTCTCAATTTTTGGCACCTGCATCAAACGGCATGAACAAACCCACAGTCCGTGTGCAACTTGTGGATGCTAAAGGCTCACTCCACATCTGCCGCCTGGCACACTGGTCTCTCTTTGTGAGAGCACAAACAGCCGTTTGACTCTCCGAGCAGCACCAGCGCCGGTTTGCCAGCGCGAACGCCTTCCCGGGTGTTCCTCATTATTCACGGGGTGATATTCCAGACCATAGCGGGGAATTGTGCAGGACCGGAGCGCCATAGAGGGTTTTCTGTTGGAGTGAGGTCACACGCGGAGCAGCGTGACGACACTGACATTTAAGACCGTCCGCTGCTCTTGGCCTGACCGCTCTGGGGTCCGAGGGGACTGGTGTTGCATAATCATGAGGAAGTGTGAGGTTACTGACAAACTGATGAAACACTTCTTTTTCTCTCTCACTCAGAGAATACATTTACATGAATACTTGTGGAAAGAGGACAGAATGTCTTTGCGCTTTAATCTTATCCCACTCATGTTGAGATATTCTTGCTGCACTCCAGGAATTCAGGCCTACGCTTGTGATCTAACGATAACTTGAGAAAGTGTACTGGAAATATTCTCTTCGGAGTGTCGTGTTGATGTGAGGACACTCTGGCTGTGGACCTTTCTGAGCTACGTTAGCTACATGGCTACCTAAAAACTGACCCCTGACCTATGTCTGAACCTGTGTGACAAGTGTAATCACCTGGTAAAAAACATGTTTTGCTTGTTAAATCCGACGACGGCGTGGACTACAACGAGCCTCTCTCTCAACTGATGTATTTATGTTGGCAGCTCTCACTGATGGAAGCAATGAGCCGCCGTGACTACAGCTCCTCTGGGATCCGGCCTCCTGATTGTTGTGCTGCTTTTTATTGAATCCAGAGTTTGGTATCCGGTCTTGAATGCCTGCCACCCTGCAGCCCACATATACTCAAGCTTTTATCTAAATATTTGACCATGGAGGCAGCATCACCATGAGTGAGCTGTTTGGTTCACTGGACTGGTTGACGGGTCTTTGGTTAATTCTATGTTTGATTGATTCTTGATTCAGCCAAGTCTTTATTTTTTTTGGGATAAACTGTGTGTGTTTGTGTGAGATGACATGCATGACAGACGTCACTATGCATGTTCTGATGCAGTTTCACAGTCATGACAATTTCTTAAAATACATGTTGAATGTTTCCGTCTTTTCAGTCTCTTCTTCTTCTATCAGTTGCTCTCTTTTGTCTAGCTTGTAGTTTTAAGGTTTCCAGACATTCTCTTTCCAGAAACCTCTTCAAGCTTTTCTGGAAGAACCCAAGGTGGTCCTGGGCCAAACAAGAGACGTGGCCTTTACAACATGGCCTGGGTCTACCCCTAGACCTCCTTCCAGTTGGAGATTCTCGTAACACCTCCCAAGTGAGGCCTCCAGGAGTTTTCATAAAAAGAGGCCACAACTCTACCCGAGTCTGAATAAGTCAGCTCCTCACTTTATGGTGAACATAGGAACATGGATAGAAAAGTAAATGGTGCTTCGTTTTTTTGGCAATACAGACGACACCTCATGATTGCACATCTTTCCATCTCACACTGAGTCATTTCCTCACTCAGAAAATACTCCAAGATACTTAAACTCCACCACGTGGCTGGGAACTTTCTTCTAACCTTGACGTTCCAACTTTTCCCGACAGAGCAAGAGCTCTCGGATTATGAATAATTAACAAATAATGATTACTCTAAATATTCGTCTACAGGGCAAGAATAGAATCTAGGCCTGTTGACGTGGGCTCTTCACATTAGCTCTTAGGAGCCACATGCTGACAAACGGGTTCACAAATTGAACTGTTGATTTGACTAGGACGCATCTTAACATGTCCATGGATTTGATCGTGTGATTTGTTTCTCTGTGTCAGACTCCGAGTCTGTGGCTGGACGAGGCGTTGGAGCAGGGAAGTCCTCACCAGAGGTCGGCTTCTTGGGGCAGCGCTGACCATCTCAAAGAGGTAGATTCACCAACTCTTCCTCCCATTGCCGGCTTCTGTCTCGCCATCACAGTACTTCACATCCTCTCGTAGAAGTTTGATCTTGATTTAACATATCTTAACTAAAGCGACCTTCATAGAGGACCTATGCTGATGCTAATGCTCACATAAATATTATTTTTAAAATTGAGTTTTGTACAAATTGACACATACTGATGAGTACAATAAAGGTCCAAGATTAATTTAAGAGACTCTTCAATATAATAAATGCTTGAGCTAAGATGAGTTTTAAGCTTTATTAAGTCAAGATTCAAGCTGCCTCCACGTTTGTACTCCTTCAATACTCTAAGCAAAGCAATGCTTGACTATTAAATTCTAAGGCTACATTTATGCTAAAGCTATGCTGATGCTAAAACTACAGCTAGCTAAAGACAGAAATGATTCTGCTACATAAACGCTCCAGCTTTATCAACGCTACGTTTTGGATTAAGTTAATTATTTTAGATATAGTGAGATGCGGGATGGACGAACGCACAACATTAAATTAAATGTTGACCTTTTGAAGTTTCTGCTCATGTTAATGTCATGTCACTCAAGTGACACAATATTTTCTAATGTTTTCTGCTCAGACAAAACCTGCTGATGGTTATTCATGTTGTGGGTTCGGGAAGTGTTGTGTCTGGACGGCAGCAGTTCTTGTAACCTCTGTAATGTTTTGGTCATCGTCATCACTGGATCAGTGTGTGTTTTGGTGTTTAGTCGAAATATTCTTCAGGGTGGTTTCCTCCACATTGCTGTGCGACCACATGGAGCTAATTAGGTCTGCAGCTCTCCCCACCGCCTTCTAAATATATCTCATGCTTCTCAGCCCTGTTGTTGCTGGAGCACAAAAACTACACCAGCAAATGTTTGCGAGACCTGACAAGTTTTTAATAACTTCTTTTTTCTGAACCTGACTTGAGATATTATGTTGTAAGTAAGTTGTAAGTCACGCAGTAACATAACACATGTAACCTCCGGATCCAGCCAAGAAAACAAAAAGAAGGCTCTACTTGACTGTTCCTGTAAACCTGTCGCATGTCGTGTCTGCTGTGAACACACCTTTTGTGAAACTGCCTCAAGCGTTTCACTAATTTATTCCCCAGATTTTTTTTATCAGCTTCTCGTGGTGATCTTGTACCGATAATGTTGCCATCTAATTATGTGACTCATGTGTTTTCTGTGTCAGGGTTGTTGATCTAGTTTGTTTATCCTCCTGAGAGCACTCTCCTCACCGACTGTCCTTCTCACTCCTCCAGCAGATCGCCAAGCTGCGTCTTCAGCTGCAGCGCGGCAAACAGACGGGTCGGCCCGGTAAAGATCCCGGAGCGCTGCAGCTGGCCTCCTCTGCTGCACCTGCACAGGTGAGTGGTGCTGTTGCTCAACAGGACCTGTTTGAGGTCGAGTTAATGAGTCGTCATGTTGACCAGCTGTGTCAAGAGAACGGAGAAGTCCAGAACCATGTTTGTTCTCCACTTACACACACACTGTCTGTGTGAGAAGATTCATATTTGTGTGTTTTTTTTTCTATTTAGTTTTTACTAAATTAAACGCAATAATCAACATGTATCTTGATTGTTCATCAACTTAACTTTTTCTTCAGCACAAGGGAACGTCGGCAGCCTGGACCATCATTCCGATGTCAAAGCCATGGATGTCCCGCGTGCCTAGCAGCGTGGAGGGAATCAACCATGAGCTGGAGAATGTGTTCATCCGGAAAGACTCGGAGCATGGCCGGATCCAGGTTGGGAAGTAGTTCCATTCCTGACCAGCAGGGGGAGGAATTAGACTCTCAGCTAATGACCCTCCCTCCACAGTCCATGGACGTGATCGACGGCCGGCGTGCACCTCTGCCTCTCCTCCGCTACAGCTGCGACACCCGCGACACGGACACTCAGGCGCCCTCAAGTGGCGAGTCCAGCCCATCTCCATTGCCCTGCAGCCTCGACCACTTGCTGCACTCACCTGATGGAAGTCCCTGCTCCACGGAAGATGTCGACAAAGGTGCTTCTTCAAACAGTAAATGAAGTTTGAAAGTGAACTTGCGTCGGATTAAAAGTGTGCGTGTGCGTGTCTCCAGATGGTGTTAGCAGTTCTCCACTGCTCAAGTTCGCCACGTCTCCTAAACCCAACAACAGCTACATGTTCAAGCGGGAACCTCCAGAAGGCTGTGAAAGGGTCAAGGTGTTTGAGGAGCTGGTGTAAGTACCTGTATCTCGGCTCGACTCGTCGTGTCTGCCCACCTCTGTGTCAGCTCTGTATTCAGGGAAACTCCAATCTTCTCCGCAGGTCTGGTGAGTCCAAAGGCTTCCCTCTCTTCTCGTGTCCCGACAAAAACAAAGTCAACTTCATCCCCCGTGGCTCCGCCTTCTGTCCCGTCAAGCTCCTCTGCTCTTCCCTCTTCTCCCCCATTGGTCTCCATGGGGAAGAAGCCCCGGATCCTCAGGTGACGGGCGCAGACTCTGAGCCTTGCAGCCCTGTTAGTGAGGCTGACGGATCCCCGCAGCTCACGCTTACCAGCGCCTCCTCAGGGCTCTAAGCAACGTTGCAAAAAAAAAGTTACACGTTAAAAATAAAATTAACCAGCAGAGGACGATTATCTCCGAACCGTATCGACGGCCCGCCCTGACTAACAAGTCTCCATGACGACTGAAATAGCTTTGTGTCTCATGTATCTCAGTGACCGCGGTGAAGTCGCCGTGTCAGAGTGACAAGAGAGTTAACTTTTGTTGCAACAATCTTATTGAGAGCTTTTTTGAACATCGTGCTCCAGGAGACGTCAGACCTGTGGACTTTCAGAGCAAGTTCAAGTTCCTACAAATGTTGTCGGAGCATGATGGCACACATCAGTTATGACAACTTAGTTTTACTCACAACCTTTTGTGTTGTTTGTCATTGTAAGATTGTCACGATCATTGAAGTTTAAATTGAATTATAGTAAGAAATATATTATTTCTCGCCACAAAAGGAAGATAATACAACACCTAAGGTGACAGTTCACCCCCAAATTAAAATTGTTGTAAATGTTACTCACTTTCATGTCAACTAAAGGTTGCAAGTTTTCCAACAAAATTGTTAAAATATACTTTTTTCTCAAAATAATTCCTAATTTTGAGGCTTAAAATACAAGATGTACATAACAGACGAGCATCATGTAGGTATTTAGATTTTTTTTTAAGTTTGTAATCTTGGATGAAGGTGAAGACTAAGACAGGTGAGCATCAGTTGCTACATAAAATGGACTTTATGTCTGCCTATAACTTCAAGAAGAGATTATTCTGAAAATAATACCAACCTTTAGTTGACACGAGGGTGAGTAGAAAATAAGTTTGAATTTTGGATAAACTAACCCTTTAAGTTATTGTAGCTTGATGAACTCAGAATCCACTAGATGGCACTATAATCGTCATGATGGCTCACGTCTTTTTTGAACTGCGGGCGCCCCCTAGTGAGCAGAGAAGAGGCTTCGTAAAGCATGTTCTCTGAGGTCCAAACTGAGTTACAAAAAAAACGTGCTGACGACCCCTGGTGGTTGGTTTATGTCATTATAGAGAAAGTTAATCAAAAGTCTTAAAGCTTGACATCTTGGATCTTTTACTTTTGTCTTCCGCACTCGATGACTCTGCAACAGAGCTAGCTTAGCTTGGTCAGCGGCTTCCTTTCTGCGACGACTTCATTCCAGAGTTTTTTTTATCAAACATTCCATCAGTAAAACTGACTTCAAAGTCTTGACCGGTGGAAATGTTGATTTTTGGGAAGAAAGAAAGAAACTGACGACTCACCTGCTCCGTGTGAATTCATAAGATGACACTTGTGTAAACCAGCCAATAAGTTCCATAACTTGTGATGAACTCGACCACCTTTCCTCCCCTCACTCGAGAAACAAACTGGTGACTGTGGGGGGGTCGACAGATCTGTCTCTACACAGACGGCGAAGAAAAAGGTCAAAGAGGAACTTTTCCAGAGTTGTAAACATGTTTGTTTGTTTACTCTGCTTTTGTACGTAGATCCTGTTTTTCAATAAAGAAACCAAAACACCTGCAGGTGCTTGAATATTTGAGTCAGTCACACATTTATTATCAAACCATTTGTAGCAAGAAAAGACACACTTTGAAGTTGTGATTTGGTCACTTTATTCCGTTTCTCATCTGGAGCTTTTGACAATATTCCGAGCTGCACCTGAACACACCATCACCTGGCGACTCGGGTCATGTGACGACGTTTCAATCCGACTAGCATGCCTAAATAAAAGAACAGAACAAGCGACACCAGACACTCGGACCGGACAGAACTACGTCCTCACGCATTGTGGAGCTCAGAGTGGGTCCTTCCCAGCGCGTCAGGGTTGGCGAGAGGATCCAGGTCTGCAAACAGGTTAAACCAGGCGGAGAGATCTTTGGAAGCTTCTGTGGGAACAGCAGAGTCGCTCAGAACACATGTGGTTCTCCAACTACACACAAACCTACAAACCTGTGACCCGGTCCGTTCCAGACGAAGACTCTTTTGCTGTAGCGATCGGATCCGGAACCAGACTGGAGCCGACTGGACCAGAGATGTCAAGAGTTCACTGATAATTGTGTTTCAAAAACCTTGTGATGGTGTGTACTTCTCTGTTGTGTTCCTAAGCTTCTGTGTGTGCTTGGATCGTGAGGTAGATGTTGTGTAATATGGTGATGCTCTCACCTGGCTGAGGAACCTCCAGCTGAGCCAGACTCTGGTCCAGCAGGTGAGCGGGCATGAAGAAGTTGTTGTGTGGGTCTTCTTGTTGAGTCCACTGAGAGGAGGAGGAGTCGTCGTCCAGACAGAAACTTCCCAGAATGTCCCTCAGCAGGTCCTCCTGGTCCGAGCCCCCGTCACCCTGCAGACCTGCAGGAGCCCCGTTGTCTGAGACCCAAGACCCGGTGTGTGTGAACGTGTGTGTGTGAGGGAAAAATAGTGTGATGACCGTCTCACCTCCTCTCCCGCCAGAGTTGTTGTCTTCGAGCGCCACGAGTCTGTGGACAGAGGAGAGTCAGACCAGACCGGTCTGATCTGGTTCTGGGATTTGGTTCTACTCACGCCGGGTCAGACGTCTTTCCCGGGTCACAATGTTGCTTCTTCTTGGACTTCTTCTTCCTGCCGTGTTTGTCTTCATCCTGCAGAGTCTGAGAGTTCAAGAGCCCAGTGAGTGAGAGGTCACATGACAACCGAGCCTGAAGTCATGTGACCTTGATGGTGGAGAAGTGATACTGGGGAACCTTGAAGCTCTCCAAGATGGCCGCCATGGTGTGGGAGGTTTTCTCCCACGAGTGCAGCAGAGTAGTCTGGAACACAGAGTGTATAACCTGATAGTTAGTGTACGTGTGTGTTCAACCTGGTGGCTAGTGAGCTTATCTGTGTATATTAACAGGTGTGGGGTGCGATATTAACCCGGTGTGTGTGTGTGTGTGTGTGTGTGTGTGTGTGTGTGTGTCACCTAGTAGCTCGTGAACAGGTGTGTGTGTGTTTCACCTGGTAGCTTGTGAACAGGTGTGTGTGTGTGTTTCACATGGTAGCTTTTGAAAAGGTGTGTTTGTGTTTCACCTGGTAGCTTGTGAACAGGTGTGTGTGTGTGTGTGTTTCACATGGTAGCTTGTAAACAAGTGTGTGTGTGTTTCACCTGGTAGCTCGTGAAAAGGTGTGTGTGTGTGTGTGTTTCACCTGGTAGCTCGTGAACAAGTGTGTGTGTGTTTCACCTGGTAGCTTCTGAACAGGTGTGTGTGTGTGTTTCACCTGGTAGCTCGTGAAAAGGTGTGTGTGTGTGTGTGTTTCACCTGGTAGCTCGTGAAAAGGTGTGTGTGTGTGTGTGTTTCACCTGGTAGCTCGTGAAAAGGTGTGTGTGTGTGTGTGTTTCACCTGGTAGCTTGTAAACAAGTGTGTGTGTGTTTCACCTGGTAGCTCGTGAAAAGGTGTGTGTGTGTGTGTGTGTTTCACCTGGTAGCTCGTGAACAAGTGTGTGTGTGTTTCACCTGGTAGCTTCTGAACAGGTGTGTGTGTGTGTTTCACCTGGTAGCTCGTGAAAAGGTGTGTGTGTGTGTGTGTTTCACCTGGTAGCTCGTGAAAAGGTGTGTGTGTGTGTGTGTTTCACCTGGTAGCTCGTGAAAAGGTGTGTGTGTGTGTGTGTTTCACCTGGTAGCTTGTGAACAGGTGTGTGTGTGTGTGTTTCACATGGTAGCTTGTAAACAAGTGTGTGTGTGTTTCACCTGGTAGCTCGTGAAAAGGTGTGTGTGTGTGTGTGTGTGTGTGTGTGTGTGTGTGTGTGTGTGTGTGTGTTTCACCTGGTAGCTCGTGAACAAGTGTGTGTGTGTTTCACCTGGTAGCTTCTGAACAGGTGTGTGTGTGTGTTTCACCTGGTAGCTCGTGAAAAGGTGTGTGTGTGTGTGTGTTTCACATGGTAGCTCGTGAAAAGGTGTGTGTGTTTCACCTGGTAGCTTGTAAACAAGTGTGTGTGTGTTTCACCTGGTAGCTCGTGAACAGGTGTGTGTGTGTTTCACCTGGTAGCTTGTGAGCAGGTGTGTGTGTGTGTGTGTGTTTCACCTGGTAGCTCATGAAAAGGTGTGTGTGTTTCACCTGGTAGCTTGTAAACAAGTGTGTGTGTGTTTCACCTGGTAGCTCGTGAACAGGTGTGTGTGTGTTTCACCTGGTAGCTCGTGAACAGGTGTGTGTGTGTTTCACCTGGTAGCTTGTGAGCAGGTGTGTGTGTGTGTGTGTGTTTCACCTGGTAGCTCATGAAAAGGTGTGTGTGTTTCACCTGGTAGCTTGTAAACAAGTGTGTGTGTGTTTCACCTGGTAGCTCGTGAACAGGTGTGTGTGTGTTTCACCTGGTAGCTCGTGAACAGGTGTGTGTGTGTTTCACCTGGTAGCTCGTGAACAGGTGTGTGTGTGTTTCACCTGGTAGCTTGTGAAAAGGTGTGTGTGTTTCACCTGGTAGATCATGAAAAGGTGTGTGTGTTTCACCTGGTAGCTTGTAAACAAGTGTGTGTGTGTTTCACCTGGTAGATCATGAAAAGGTGTGTGTGTTTCACCTGGTAGCTTGTAAACAAGTGTGTGTGTGTTTCACCTCGTAGATCATGAAAAGGTGTGTGTGTTTCACCTGGTAGCTTGTAAACAAGTGTGTGTGTGTTTCACCTGGTAGCTCGTGAACAGGTGTGTGTGTGTTTCACCTGGTAGCTCGTGAGCAGGTGTGTGTGTGTGTGTGTGTTTCACCTGGTAGCTCGTGAACAGGTGTGTGTGTGTTTCACCTGGTAGCTCATGAGCAGGTGTGTGTGTGTGTGTGTGTGTTTCACCTGGTAGCTCATGAGCAGGTGTGTGTGTGTGTGTGTTTCACCTGGTAGCTCGTGAACAGGTGTGTGTGTGTCACCTGGTAGCTCGTGAACAGGTGTGTGTGTGTGCTTCACCTGGTAGCTCGTGAGCACATGAGACAGCAGGTTGCAGCGACTGGCTCCCAGCATGTCGACCTTCTGACAGACGTCGTTCTTCAGTTTGTCGAAGCCGCTCTTAGTGTAGCGAACCTGAGTCTGCACCTGCAAGGACACACTTGGTGACACAGCTGTGTGTGTGTGTGTGTGTGTGTGTGTGTGTGTGTGTGTGTGTGTGTGTGTCCTCTCCTGACCTTCCTGAACTTTTCCATTTGCTTGTGAGTGTCGGGGTCCAGTTCCTGAGAGACGTCCTTCATCCACAGTAGAGCTCCGCGGTACTCGGTGCGACTCTGCTCCATGCGGTTGACAGTCAGCCACGTGTCTGAGATCGCTCGGTAGCGGAACGTCTCCACCTCCTGGTAGAGACGACACAGCGGCGCCCGTAGAGCCAGTCTGAGGAGAGGAACCCACGTGAGTGTGGAGTAGACTTACGGCCAGTATCCGACACAAACAAACCTCTGCTGCGAGGAGAAGCACAGGGCCTTGCCGGTGGCCTGCAGGATCTTTCCGGCCCCGGTCTTGTCCTGAGAGCCCTGAGCTCGCAGGAAGCGTCCGAGCTCGCTCTCCTCCTGAGAGAGGCCTGCGTAAAGAGAGAACACGGTAGTGTGCAAACTCCCAAACAAGTGTGAGTACACTCACAGCTGATCCTGCGCTGGTACTGCTCGATCACCTTCAGCAGCTCCATGCAGCTCCTCTGGACGGAGTGAAAGACCTGTGGTAAAAAGCAACACTTGAGCGTCAGGTTTGTTGGAATCGTCACCTTAACTCACCTCCAGTTTGATGTCCAGGTCGGCGTCGGACGCCACCACGTGCTCATCTTGCTTCTTCCCCGTCACCGTGATCAGCTTCTGCTTGGTCTTCCAGTAACGCTGCTGGAACTTGTTCACCACCGATGAGTCCTGACTCTGGAGGAAGCGGTCCAGATCGTCTCTGGAGTATCTGCTGCAACCACGACCACAGACACTTTAGCAGGTCATGTGACCACCTGAGCATCAACAAGACAGCACTTACGATGCTGGAGTCGTCAGTTTAGATGCAAACATTAACCTATAAACAATATTGTGTTGTTTTGTTCCAGAAAAAGTTAAATAATGATAAAATCAATAAAATGTGCTAATGTGCAAAAACTAAAACTAAAATCATGTAATTATTGTTCATCTGGGGTGTGAAATAAATGTATACATTTAAAATCGCAATTTCTATTTTGTTCTCCATGATACTGTTTCAGCATCCAACAATATATTAACAAAGTTGTATTTGCTATTTCAATTTTTATGTTCCAATAAATTATGTCTGTTAAATAAAATACTATGATTTTTTAAATTAAAATTAACATGCAACTATTCAGGGTTGATTTTCAGGTTGCAATTAAACCTTTGGCCGCTGGATGGCAGTCATTACACCCTGAGCAAATCAAAGAACGATTGAATCCTGTGTGATTCCAGCGATGGCTGTGGACGAGAGGATACAGTCGACTCTAGCAGCTTTTAAAGCTGATGTTTGGACATATTTTGGTTTCAAAACAAATGAAAGCAGATACGACTTTGTCAAGAGTCATGTGATCTGTAAATTCTGCAACACCTATTGCTAATACACCCCCCTATTATTTGAGACTAAATATACTGCATATAAAAAATGTAATCGATACATAATGAAGGAGAATATTGATGTGTTTTCAATTCAAGTCTTTTGACAACTTCTAAGAGTTCTGCTGAGCGTCCTGAGTGAAAGTCCAAAGAGTTTGCTGAGCGTGTTCTCTTCGAGATCTTCAAGCTTCAGGTGGGATTAAAGGGTTAAACTCCACGTGTTGATGCGAAGAAATGAAAAATACTCACTGAGGTTCTCCTTCCATGTTCTCAGACCACCTGTCATCGCACAAAAGGTAACTTGAATTAGTGTGAGTGGTCAGAAGGGGGCGCTCATTCGAAGCTACATCAATAACTTTCACAGCTCTGTCACAATGAGAAAAAAACCTAGTTTCTCAGGGTAAAGGTCGCCCTTAGCGTGACATGTGTCGTGACATTACAGGAGTCGATGCCGACTTGTCAGCAGTTTTACTTCATCAACTCTGCAGCAGAGCAGCCATGAGAGTCGTGAAGCTGCGTTTGAGAACTTTGATTGATGTGCTGTCACTCATCAGATGAACATCTCATCGTTCAGGCCGACACCTGCTCCAGCGCTCATCATCACTCTGCTTTGCATCTTTGCATTTTTGATTGTGTTGATATAGCAGGAGAGGGAATGACATTTTTTATTTGTTATGATTTACCTTTTCCTTTTGCTAGTTACACGACTAGCTAGTGTTATAATCTGTTAACATTTGGACATTTCCTCACCGCTATCCTAACATCTTCACTGGCAACACTGTGGAAATACTCTTTTGTGTTATTTTAAAAACACGCAGACACCCAGAACTTAACTAGATCAACTGAAAACCCCTGGTTTAGTAGCTCATGGTATAGCTAACATGATAGTTGAGCTAGCTGCTAGTCCAGGGGTTGTATCCTGCAACTTACTTCTGCGCTCATGGCTACACATGTACTTTGTAAATGTTTGATTTCTGCTGAGACATGACTGTCTTTTAAGGCGTTCATGTTGCTTTGCTTATTGGTTCATACCTTGTCACGCTTGTATCAAAAATTCCAGGTTCAAAACAAAAAGTTAGTTCTGCAGCTAGACATGCACATGAGTCGCGAACATGTGATCCAACCTGTGCTTTCAACATTGTAAAGGTGAGGAGCCACTTCACTTCCTGTTGGGATGCTAGCTCTGTTTTACGCTGCTTATTGTCAAGCTAACTTCTGTTTGTGATGTTGAATGCACTCAAACTGTCAAGCACACACTCGCACAAACACACTGACACACCCCAGCTGAATACTGCCTTGGCTACCATTTTAGTAGCACATTAAACACAGTAGCTAGCTAAGATGCTAGTTGAACTAGCTGCTAGTCCAGGGGCTGTTGGTGGACGATACTATGTAAGATAGCGCTTATTTTTAGCTTTAACGTTTCAAGCTTCTGTTGTCCTGCAGTATCTGAACTAACAGTAGTTTATGTACTCCTGCGCTCATGGCTACACATGTGCTGAGAGATGACTGTCTTGAACATGTGATCTAACCTGTACCTTCAACATGGTAAAGGTTAGGAGCTTTACTTCCTCTGCAGGGATGCTAGCTGTGACATTTGTTTTTTAATGACCATTAAGTCAGACACTTGGGATATAACAAATGTCACATGTTCATTTCTGTCACCACAGAGACACGAGGAGAACTGTGAAAATTCTGCCCATTTGAATGGATCTTTCCATTTCTGTTGCTATAGTTTGAATCAAAGCAGCATCGGTTTGTACACATCAGATAAAAATGACAATAACTACTGTAATTTGAGTGAACTATTATATATATATATATTTTCCCCCTGTGTTCAATATAATCTCAATACATTTATATATTTATCAAACATCTCCAGAACTCAAAGAATATTTAAAAAATATATTCCGATTATTAAAGTGTTTTGTAAACTCCATACATACTGCTAAACCTTCAAAACCATAACCATAGACTGAGGTCAAACATGTTGTTTAGTGAGTACATGTTTAGTTAGTGTGTACATGAAATGACGACAACAACTATTACGTGAATGCAACACAATTTTGGACCAACCGGAAATTGCCACAGTGTGTGCTGGATTTTAGGAACGGTGCTGCTAACACCAAACACTATACACACACGACGAGTTCAACTTGAGGTAGGAAACCGTAATAAATGTCATTATTCAACCGTGTATGTGACGTCAGCAGGAGACGAGCAGTGATGAATCACGACCGTGAGCGGAAGCTGCGCCTCATCTCCGTCCGTTATTACGCGACAAAAACAACACGCCCACTCGATCATCGGCTTGAGTGACAGCTGTCATCGTACCTCCGTGTGTTGCCCACATGAAGACAGAACCGGGGTTTCGGTGCGGGACGGTTGGATGGCCTCCGTGATGCTGCAGCAACATCCAGCTGCGCGCTCGGTGCAGGTCTGCACGCGACTGACGTCATAGGTCACGCAGCTCGCTGATTGGCGGAGAGTTGAGTGTTTGCTTGATGTAAACAGTTGATGGACTAGTGTTTGTACCGCAGAACAAAAGCTTCTGAGCTTCAGTGTTCTTGAGGTTTACTCTCCATTTACTGCACATTAACAACTGCGGCGGAAAATTCACTTCTGTTCCATTCATCGTGTTATTTTCTCTTTTAGGGAGTTTTCTATTCTCACAGTGCTATAGCGCTCAGACAGAAGGTAAGATGTTTTTTAAGAGATACATCTTCTCCAGTCAGTGGACTGACGTATTTTTATTTGAACACCACAAGCATAAACTTGTGCAACCATAACAATAATGGTAAAGTAACAATAATGGTAAAATAACAATAATATTAATTACACTGTGACGTAGCAGAAAACTGTAAAGACAAGACTATTTAACAATTACAACAATAATGATAAAACTACAATTTTATCAATAATGAAATTAACAATGATAATAATAACAATTATGCAGAAATTATGATAACAAAAACGGTATTGAGTACAAAATAATAGTTACAACATTAAAGATAACAAGGACATAAATGACAACAATAATAAAAATAACAACCCTAATGATGATAACAGTTACAATAACAATAATGCTAATAATGACAACAACAGACAATGACAATGAGAATAATTAACAATATCAAGAACAGTAATGACAACGGTATTAACATCAATGATAACAACAAGAGTAATGACAACAATATTAACAACAATGATAAGAACAAAAGTAATTACAAAATAATAACAATTACCATTATAACAACAACATTAATGACAACGGTATTAACAATAATGATAACAACAACAGTAATTATAAAATAATAACGACTAAAATCATAACAACAACAGTAATGACAACGGTATAAACAATAATGATAACAACAACAGTAATTATTAAATAATAACAATTACAATATTACAAGAACAGTAATTTCAACAGTATTAACAATACTGATAACAATTACAATAATTATTAAATAATAATGATTTACAATAATAACAACAACAGTAATAATTAAAAAATAACAATTACAATAATAGCAACAACAATAATGTCAACGGTATGAACAATAATGATAACAATAACAGTAATTATTGAATAATAACGATTACAATAATAAGAACAACAGTAATGACAAACGTATGAACAATAATGATAATAACAGTAACTATTAAATAATAACGACTAATTAATAAAAACAACAGTAATGACAACAGTATGAACAATAATAATAACAACAGTAATGATTAAATAATAATGATTACAATAATAACAACAACAGTAGTGACAACCATATGAACAATAACGATTAAAATAACAGTAATTATTAAATAATAACAACTAAAATAATAACAACAACAGTAATGACAACCATATGAACAATAATGATTAAAATAACAGTAATTATAAAATAATAACGACTAAAATAATAACAACAACAGTAATGACAACGGTATAAACAATAATGATAACAACAACAGTAATTATTAAATAATAACGATTACAATAATAACAACAACAGTAATGTCAACAGTATTAACAATAATGACAACAATTACAATAATTATTAAATAATAATGATTTACAATAATAACAACAACAGTAATAATTAAATAATAACAATTACAATAATAGCAACAACAGTAATGTCAACGGTATGAACAATAATGATAACAATAACAGTAATTATTGAATAATAACGATTACAATAATAACAACAACAGTAATGTCAACAGTATTAAAAATAATGACAACAATTACAATAATTATTAAATAATAATGATTTACAATAATAACAACAACAGTAATAATTAAATAATAACAATTACAATAATAGCAACAACAGTAATGTCAACGGTATGAACAATAATGATAACAATAACAGTAATTATTGAATAATAACGATTACAATAATAACAACAACAGTAATGTCAACGGTATATACAATAATGAAAACAACAACAGTAATTATTAAATAATAACGATTACAATAATAACAACAACTGTAATGACAACCGTATGAACAATAATGATAATAACAACAGTAATTATTAAATAATAACGATTACATTAATAAAAACAACAGTAATGACAACAGTATGAACAATAATAATAACAACAGTAATGATTAAATAATAACGATTACAATAATAACAATAACAGTAATGACAACCATATGAACAATAATGATCAAAATAACAGTAATTATTAAATAATAACGATTACATTAATAACAACAACAGTAATGACAACCATATGAACAATAACGATTATAATAACAGTAATTATTAAATAATAACGATTACATTAATAACAACAACAGTAATGACAACCATATGAACAATAATGATAACAACAACAACAGTAATTATTAAATAATAATGATTACAATAATAACAACAACAACAGTAATACAGCATTATAAACAATATTGATAACAACAGTAATTATTAAATAATACCGATTACAATAATAACAACAACAGTAATGACAACCATATGAACAATAATTATTAAAATAATAGCAATTTTTAAATAATAACGATTACCTTTATAACAACAACAGTAATGACAACCATATGAACAATGATTATAACAATAAGAGTTATTATTAAATAATAACGATTACAATAATACAACAACAGTAATGTAAACAGTAACAACAACAGCAATAATAATAATAATTACAATAACATTATTGATAAAAATAATGATAAAAAAATAAAAATAATATCAGTAATGACAACAGCAATAACAATAATTAACAACCACCATTAAAAGATGATTTCACAATTACAATTCAAGGATCAAATTAAAAATGTCATGCCTGAACATTATTATTCATTAAGGTCTTAAAATAAAATGTAAGCATGCATGTACAATAGGATTAAAAAAAAAATAATGAAGGAACATTTTTCAACTGAAATCTGTTTCTCTCTCTGGGAGGAAATTCGAGTACCCGTATTTAACAAACATTCTGGTTGCACACCCCCCCCCCCCCCCCCACACACACACGGCTCGTCTCGAGCTGGGATGTTTCTGTCAGAACAGTTGTCACTTGTTCTCTCCACCAAACGATGGCAGTAGAGCACCAGTAAGGCGTGTGGAGTCTAAACTTTCATCTGTTGGCTTCAATTTGCTTCATCTGAGGAGAGAGCAGCTGATCTAATAGCATGTACATTTGGTTGTCACCTGGAGGGAAACGCTTGTCATGCTGAAATTGATGTACCTGTTTGTAGTTGGTATTTGTGCTGCAGAGAGCCACTGCAGAATATTCCCCCATCAGCTCACATTCCAGCAGCAGATTAGGGATTATGTTTGGGAAGTCGAGGTAATTTGATTAGGGAACGTTGAACCGTTTGATCGTCTCAGCCCCCGGAGGTCACTCCTTGCACAATAATTCTGCTTTTATGTTATATTTAGTTTGTCAGACGTCTCTGCAACGACGGCCTGGTATCTGCGAGGGAACTTCTGCGGTTGGTCTTCCACGCTTGAACCTCTGACATCAGCAGATAGCTGCATCTGTGGAACATCTGTGTCCTTCAGTCCATCTGAACGAGCTCCTGCACTCACACGGCTTATCTGCAGGTGCATGATGCTATCAGAATTTGAAATTCACTTAAATGAGACAGGAAACGCAGTTAAGTGATCTTCCTGGAGGTTTAATTCTGTCCTGACAAAACCCAACGATATTGATCAGCATTGATCTGGTCCGACCTTTTCTCTTGACTCCTTTATTGGAGATTAAATCTGTCCCTTAAATACATTTACATTCTCTTTTTTTAGGTCGGATGATCATCAGAAGAACATCAGTCGAACCAAACTCACGGTTCTAAACCAGGGATGGGCAGTAGATTTCCTCAGGGGCCACATTATATACTGTGACTGTCATATGGGGCCGTCAAGCAAAAAGAAAGAACAAACAAAAACAAAAAAAGTAATAAAAGGGACATTTTTGGATAAGCTTTAGTTTTATTCTGATCGTATAGTTTCAATTTATTATTTTTTTATTTAATGATTCTAAAAAGATTCTACAATTTTTTTATGTATCTATACCCTATTCTATATCTATTCTATATCTATTCTATATCTATTCGATAGAGAAGCTCTGTATTTTCCGAAAATTGAAACAATTACCAATAAAAAGAACAGAGAAAAAAAAAAAATCAAAAAAAGAATTAAAAAACATTCAGATCTTTAACAAGTTTCATGTAGCGCTGTACTAGTAATAGAACTGTTAGATAGACATGGGAAACATTCAAAAGGGTCAGATTTATAGTATTATTTTGACCTCACGCGGGCCACATAGATAAGGTTGGAGGGCCACATGTTACCCCAGGGCTGCACTTCCCAGCTCGGGCTCTGAGGTCTGTGGATCAGAATCTACTAATGGTTCCACGCACACGGTTCAGGACCAGAGGAGAGAAATCCTTCCAGGCTGTTGCTCTTAAGCTTTGGAACGATCTTCCTCTCTATTTGCGTTTGATGGATCTACTGACTCCTTCAAGAAAGAAGAAGAAACATCTTAAGACGTTTTTATTTGTTCAGGCTTTTCCTTGATTTTCTGGAACTCCTATTGTGTTATCAGTTTTATCTTGATCTTTAAAATATATACTTTATTGAATATTGTTTTGATTGTTTAAGAGCTTTGTGACCCTGGTCTGGAAAAGCGCTATACAAATAAAATGACTAACTTACTTACTTACTTACTTACTTATATACCAAAAACTGTATATTTTTGAATGAATGCAAAAATGATTACTGTTGATACCATTGACAAATCTCTGTAAACTTAATCTATGATCTTTGAATTCCTCTTCTTGCTTCTTGTGAACAAGTGAAAAACAAAAATAATTGTATGACTGCTGACATTGAAAAACATGTAAAAGATAATCTAAAAAGAAATTGTCATAGAAAAAACTGTTAAACAGACCCGAAAATTAAAGAAGATAAAAAACGATTATAGAACTCTTAAAAGTATGTAGGAGTGTGTCTGTAAAAAAAAAGGGTTAAAATGAAGATGTTATACTAAAGAATTAAACAATGCCTACAAAAGAAAGGACAACGTTTAAGAAAATGACAGACAAGGAACATCTAGACATAGATTTTTAAAGATATCTAACCTAAAAATATTTAAAATAATTAAAAAAACAAATCCAAATCTTAATTATTTTCCAGCAGTTCTAAATTATAGTCAATTTTAGTACAAAGTAGCGTTACATCACTAAATACCCAGAGAAAACTCAAGATTAAAAATGCAGATGTGAAATTAAGTATTCAAAATGCTTAAAAAAAACTGATAAACGATTTCAAAATGAATGTTAAAATCATTTTTTAGCATTGTTAGCATTGATGTTCCTTTAACGAAGTCTCTTCTTTGTTCTGTTCCGTCTCACAGCAGCGAGAAGCAAAGCGACGTTCACCTCGTTCACTCCAGACAAACTTGGTTCCAGCCCAACTCTTTCCTTTTTATCTCTGACGGCTTTTCTCCGTCAGTCTCGGCCAGCAAGTGTGTGTTTTCTGGGTCGAGCGCTAAAGCAAACATGCCCTGGTTATGATGGCTGCTCGCTCCTCGGGGGTGTCCGACCTGACCCCGAAAATTGCTCAATTGACTTTAGTTTCCATCTGCTGGTAGTGTGTGGCGATGAGGAACCATGACATTTATATTTACAGCGCTCGCCACAGAAGCAGGTCACAGGATCAAAAGTCTCTCTGGCCCGAAGGTTCCAGCAGTCGATCCCGCGTTTCTGCACCGAGCGGTGTTTTTCTCGCCCGCTACCACCCCATCCTTATCTCCCCCAACTCCCCCCCCCCTCACTCCTAAAGTTGCTGTGACACATTTAGATCCTGAGTAGAACTCCTTGGTGCCCACTCATCACTCTGCGTGGTGTTTGAAGATTACTACGCTCACAGACATCCTCACTGGGCATCCAGGCAGCTTAGAGGGCCGAAATCCGTAATCCCTTACCCTTCATGGGAATTCTCCATGCACTTCAACATGCTGAAATACAGCAGCGGCCCATAACGAGTGCAGCCCGCCGGCCCAGATAGATGGATGACATGTCGGGATGAATGTGGAAGAAGAAGTAGAGGAAGTTCAATTTGAAAATAACTTATTGACATCGCTTCGGCTGGCGGAGAGGTAGAGCCGCAGCCGGATGTTTCTTACAGGACATTTCTAACCTGTGCATGCACACTCCATCTGTTTTATGTGCAGCCCAGAAGATATTATTTACTAAAATATGGGTCGTTTGCAGAGAGTCGGCAGCTGCACGCCGTCGTCACTATAAGACATTTCCTCCGAGGCTTTACCGCCTTATTAAAAAGCGTAAATATGTGTGCGGCCGTGATTTAGTAATCCGCAGTAATATGTAAAGTTCAGCTCCTGCGGGCGCCGCGCTGATGTCGATCACAGACACACTCCGTTTGTCTGAGAACAAAACAATTACACACGCCAGTTGTTGTTTTTACCATCCATCTTGTCTTGAGAGCGTCTCAATCTGAGATCCAATGGCAGGAGTTAGCGTCAAGAATGGTGAAAATACTCCCTTGTTTCGAGCCAGAAATGTTACCTGAGTTCTGGTGATGACCGGAGGGTCTGACTTGATTTGAGAGGTTCAAAACGGAACCAGACAAAAGGTGTAAAAAAAGCATCATGATCGATAGTAGTATTACTAATAGTACCATATGAGGAAGAAGGATAAGAAAACGTGTTCGGTCGTCGTAAATGGGTCGAACACCGTCTTGTGACTTCAAGATTGACTTGATGAGTAAAGGAGGAAGCTGGGACCATATCAGCTAAGATTTGGAGTCATTTGTAGATCGCTTTTAGAAAGAAGATGGAGAGATAAAGAGCCATTTAATACTAATGAAGGACTGCGGCCATGTTTATTTGAAGCATAACCTGCAGGAAGCCATGATGGCACTAAGACTAAATACTTTAATTGGATATAAACACTCATAAGCAGCAAGCTTGTGCTTTACAGAGGAAATAAATGGATACTTGGTGACAGAGGAAGACGAGAGTGATGCACCTGATGAATAAAACATAAAGTCATGTTTTTGTCATTGAAGGCGATGACGTCACAATACTCAGACTCAGACAGAATACTCTCCGTAAGTACAAGTCCTGTAAGTAGCCGGAGAAAGAAGTGGCGGCGAAGGCGGCGAGCAGAGAATCATGGGAGGACGATGCCGTTGAGGCTGATTAATACCTGAAACAACCTCCGCGTTGTTTCCTCCACCGGAGGTGAGGAACGTCTGTGACAGAGACGGACGAGCGGCCGCGGCCAGAGAGGGAACGATGACACATTGCTAAAAAATGCATCGCCTTAAATCAGAGTGACCTTGGACAAGTTCGGGCCGACGCCGCCCGCCGCCGTCGCAGCGGCGAATGGCTTAGAACGACCACAAGTGGTCGAACCGTCCGACGTCTGCGCTAAACCGACCTGTCGACTGACATGTACTGTAAGTCATTTGAGCAACTAGCTAAATAACATCAGTATTAACCCTAGATAACAATGTCAACCTCTAAAAAAATAATAAACAATAATAACGTTCATAGCAATAAAAACAGTAAAACATGAATATAAATTCACACATTATAAAATACAAATACATTCATAAACTAAAATGTAATACTAACACTGAAAACATAATAACCCCCAATTCACCCTGATATATATCCTAAATAGAAATAATAACACCGAAACATTAAAAGCATGACATTATTAATATCAATAACAATACTAACATTATACACAATAATGACATAATAGTCATAACAATAATAACATTATTTATAACACTAAATACAATAGCAAAATAATAATTTGAATAAACCATGTTAATTATAGTAATAACATTGATAATAGTTATAATATTAATAATACTAGCTATAATATTAACAATAACATTATACAATACTAGTACTAACTGACTTAATATCCATAAAAATAATAACATTCATGACCTCAACAACAACAACAAAACTTTCACATAAATAATTACCTTTATAGCTGAAAAAAATTATTAAAACACTGATAACATGAACAGCATTCTTAAAAAACAAAACATATACAGTAATAATAACATTTTATAGCAATAATGAAAACAATAAACAATAATTACACTCATTGTAAACAATGATAACAATAGTAACATTGATAACACAAAATAATGAAATAATAACATTGTAAACAATGATAACAATAGTAACATCGATAACATTGATAACAATAAATAATGAAATAATAACATGTAAACAATGATAACTATTGTAACATTGATAACATTGAAAACACAAAATAATGAAATAATAACATTGTAAACAATGATAACAAAGTAACATCGATAACATTGATAACAATAAATAATGAAATAATAACATGTAAACAATGATAACTATAGTAACATTGATAATATTGAAAACACAAAATAATGAAATAATAACATTGTAAACAATGATAACAAAATAACATTGATAACACTAAATAATGAAATAATAACATTGTAAACACTAATAACAAAGTAACATCGATAATATTGATAACACTAAATAATGAAATAATAACATTGTAAACACTAATAACAAAGTAACATCGATAATATTGATAACACTAAATAATGAAATAATAACATTGTAAACAATAATAACAAAGTAACATCGATAACATTGAAAACACAAAATAATGAAATAATAACATTGTAAACAATGATAACAATAGTAACATTGATAACACAAAATAATGAAATAATAACATTGTAAACAATGATAACAAAATAACATCAATAACATTGATAACACAAAATAATGAAATAATAACATTGTAAACGCTAATAACAAAGTAACATCGATAATATTGATAACACTAAATAATGAAATAATAACATTGTAAACACTAATAACAAAGTAACATCGATAATATTGATAACACTAAATAATGAAATAATAACATTGTAAACAATAATAACAAAGTAACATCGATAACATTGAAAACACAAAATAATTAAATAATAAAATTATTAACAATAATAACAAAGTAACACCGATAATATTGATAACACCAAATAATGAAATAATAACATTGTAAACAATGATAACAATAGTAACATCGATAACATTGATAACAATAAATAATGAAATAATAACTTGTAAACAATGATAACTATAGTAACATTGATAATATTGAAAACACAAAATAATGAAATAATAACATTGTAAACAATGATAACAAAATAACATTGATAACACTAAATAATGAAATAATAACATTGTAAACACTAATAACAAAGTAACATCGATAATATTGATAACACTAAATAATGAAATAATAACATTGTAAACAATAATAACAAAGTAACATCGATAACATTGAAAACACAAAATAATGAAATAATAACATTGTAAACAATGATAACAATAGTAACATTGATAACACAAAATAATGAAATAATAACATTGTAAACAATGATAACAAAGTAACATCAATAACATTGATAACACTAATAATGAAATAATAACATTGTAAACACTAATAACAAAGTAACATCGATAATATTGATAAAACTAAATAATGAAATAATAACATTGTAAACACTAATAACAAAGTAACATCGATAATATTGATAACACTAAATAATGAAATAATAACATTGTAAACACTAATAACAAAGTAACATCGATAATATTGATAACACTAAATAATGAAATAATAACATTGTAAACAATAATAACAAAGTAACATCGATAACATTGAAAACACAAAATAATTAAATAATAAAATTATTAACAATAATAACAAAGTTACACCGATAATATTGATAACACAAAATAATGAAATAATAACATTGTAAACAATGATAACAAAATAACATCAATAACATTGATAACACCAAATAATGATATAATAACATTATTAACAATAATAACAAAGTAACACTGATAATATTGATAACACTAAATAATGAAATAATAACATTGTAAACAATAATAACAAAGTAACATCGATAACATTGAAAACACAAAATAATGAAATAATAACATTGTAAACAATGATAACAATGAAAACAATAGTAACATCGATAACATTGATAATACAAAATAATGAAATAATAACATTGTAAACAATGATAACAAAGTAACATCAATTACATTGATAATACTAATTAATAAAATAATAACATTATTAACAATGATAACAATAGTAACATTGATAACACAAAATAATGAAATAATAACATTGTAAACAATGATAACAATAGTAACATCGATAACATTGATAACAATAAATAATGAAATAATAACATGTAAACAATGATAACAATAGTAACATTGATAACATTGAAAACACAAAATAATGAAATAATAACATTGTAAACAATGATAACAAAATAACATCAATAACATTGATAACACCAAATAATGATACAATAACATTATTAACAATAATAAAAAAGTAACATCCATAACATTGAAAACACAAAATAATGAAATAATAACATTGTAAACTATGATAACAATGATAACAATAGTAACATCGATAACATTGATAACTCAAAATAATTAAATAATAACATTGTAAACAATAATAACAAAGTAACATCGATAACATTGAAAACACTAAATAATGAAATAATAACCTTGTAAACAATGATAACAAAAGTAACATTGATAACACAAAATAATGAAATAATAACATTGTAAACAATGATAACAATAGTAACATCAATAACAATGATAAAGTAAGTATCAATTATTTTATTTGAAAATAATAAAAATAATTTAGACTGTTTGCATCTGGGATAGTGGTAGAAAAGGAATGAATGGGAAGGTAAAAGTTAAAGATACAGTCCTCTTGCTTAAATACCTTCAGAGCAGATCATCATTTGGACTTACAGAGTAGCCCCTCAGACCTGATCAAAACAATTACTCTCAGACCATAACCATATTAAAGTATAATGTTATAATGTTAATATTGTGTTTCCTTTTAATGTTGCTTCATTGGTAACTAGAATCACATGGTGCAGGTGCACTTGGAGTAGCTTGTGTTTATAAAATGTTGGGGACCCCTGAACTAGAGTAAGTTACTAAGTTACTTATTACTTATACAGGAGGCATGTAGGGCAGCAATAGAGTTACTAACAGGATCCATGAACCAACTTGTCCGTAGTAGAGACAAGACCAACTCTTGAGGTCTGGCCCAGTCTGGCTCAGGAACAACTTGTATTGCTACAGCAACTAACGCTCTAAAGATATTCTTCCGCACAAAAAAATAAAACAAACTACAGTTTTAGCAAACTACAGAGTAACTTATTTGCATCATAAAAGTAATGTTTGCTGACACCGCAGCGAGGCACACAACAACAGACACACACACACACAACTATAATCACACCTACAAACAAATATGCACAGACACACACACACACACACACAATATAAACACCCCTACACAAAAATATGCACAGACACACACACTCGTAAATATACACACACACATATTCACGCACACACACACACAACTATAAACACACCTACACACAAATATGCACAGACACACACACTCATACATATACACAAACACATATGCACACACACACGTAAGTATACACACAACTACACACAAATATGCACAGACACACATACATATGCACACACATACCTACACACCTACGCACATACACAACCTTAACTGAAATTAAATCTTTGTGTGCAGCAGTGTGAGTCTTTGTGCGCAGCAGTGTGAGCCATTGTGTCACACGGTAGCAGAAAACTGTTGTTGTGAACAAGTCGGCAAAATAAAATGAATAAAAAGTGATAAATCAGAGACGGAGATGAGCCACATTCATGATCCATGTAATCCTCTTATATCTGCTGTCGTTCACACACACACACACACACACCTATTATCGTGTGTGTGTGTGTGTGTGTGTGCCAGGCAAATGCAGCTGAAGACGAACAGGATACTTGGCACTGTCACGACTACCTGTGAAAAGAGAAATACGCTGTCAACCTGCTTGTATTTCAATAACTCAGACAAAACATTAAAACAAAATTTCGTCATCAGGGAAGAACAACATTTATAATTTGAGCATTTATGACTTTATTTAAAATACATGAGTGTTTTGGTTCGTGTACAAGCTAGACATGTTTTTTCTCCCGACAGTTTCAAGCACCGGGTCGCAGTGTGTCCCGGCCACACCCCGGACGGATGAGCCGTCCATCATCGGCGGACACCGATGGACGGCGTCGAGCACGAGCCACGAAATATTCTCCGTACGATCTCAGACATGACACGACGACTCTCAATCAACCGGTAACAAGGTCGCGATGAAAAAAATATGGTCGTTAAGAAATTGAAATAATAAAATAGAATAGAGGTTGGAAACAAAACATCAGGAACAATGAGTTCAATCATAGAAAGTAAAAATGTATTTGAAATAATATCATTGTAAACAATGATAACAAAGTAACATCGATAACATTGATAACACTAAATAATGAAATAATAACATTGATAACAATGATAACAAAGTAACATCGATAACATTAATAACACTAAATAATGAAATAATATCATTGTAAACAATGATAACAAAGTAACATCGATAACATTGATAACAATAAATAATGAAATAATAACATTGATAACAATGATAACAAAGTAACATCGATAACATTGATAACACTAAATAATGAAATAATAACATTGAAAACAATGATAACAAAGTAACATCAATAACATTGATTACATTTAATAATGAAATAATAACATTGAAAACAATGATAACAAAAGTAACATCGATAACATTGATTACACTTAATAATGAAATAATAACATTGTAAACAATGATAACAAAGTAACATCGATAACATTAATAACACTAAATAATGAAATAATAACATTGAAAACAATGATAACAAAGTAACATCAATAACATTGATTACATTTAATAATGAAATAATAACATTGAAAACAATGATAACAAAGTAACATCAATAACATTGATTACACTTAATAATGAAATAATAACATTGTAAACAATGATAACAAAGTAACATCGATAACATTAATAACACTAAATAATGAAATAATAACATTGAAAACAATGATAACAAAGTAACATCAATAACATTGATTACACTTAATAATGAAATAATAACATTGTTAACAATGATAACAAAGTAACATCGATAACATTAATAACACTAAATAATGAAATAATAACATTGTTAACAATGATAACAAAGTAACATCGATAACATTAATAACACTAAATAATGAAATAATAACATTGAAAACAATGATAACAAAGTAACATCAATAACATTGATTACACTTAATAATGAAATAATAACATTGTTAACAATGATAACAAAGTAACATCGATAACATTAATAACACTAAATAATGAAATAATAACATTGAAAACAATGATAACAAAGTAACATCAATAACATTGATTACATTTAATAATGAAATAATAACATTGAAAACAATGATAACAAAAGTAACATCGATAACATTGATTACACTAAATAATGAAATAATAACATTGTAAACAATGATAACAAAGTAACATCGATAACATTAATAACACTAAATAATGAAATAATAACATTGAAAACAATGATAACAAAAGTAACATCGATAACATTGATTACACTTAATAATGAAATAATAACATTGTAAACAATGATAACAAAAGTAACATCAATAACATTGATAACACTAAAAATGTAACAATCTTCGTTGGTCATGTGACCTTTCCCGCTCATTTGACCGCCAACCTCTGCCACGGTGATTGAACGAGCCCTGCTGTTATCAATTTAAAAGACTTGTGCATTTATTTATTCATGATTAACCTCTTCTTTTATAATTCATACAAAAACATTTAATTTCATTATAAATTCAATTAACAGCTGATTCGTGCGGCGCCGGCGGCGCGACGGTCGAGTCTGCCTTGTTCTATTAAATGTTAATGAGAAACATGTTTCTAAACTTATTGACTTAGTTTTTAACATACAAAGAATCTCCTTTAGATTAACTCGAATGGTCAAAAAGATAAAGCAGGTTTAGGCCTAGTGTGTTGATTTACTCTTTTCAGGCACGGAACGCTGAATGATGAGTCGGCGGAAAAAACCACAGAGCCCGCTTTTTCACTTCTTGACTCCTGTCAGGAGCGTTGAACCCTCGACTTGCGGCTCGGGCTGTAGGATGGATGCGGTCCTGTGTCTGTGTTCTGAAGGTTAGCGGTGGAAACATCACACATGGAAGAGGTGGAGACGACAAGAAGGGATGGAGACGCTCTTGTCCTGGGAAGAGGTGGAGTTATTGTCTCAATTCAATAATCAGAAACTTGTATTGCCTGTGTATGTTATCAAAATAACTGTAAATTAAAATTATATGAACTTAATTATTTGAATAACAAATGTGGGATTGCAGAAATTCTAAAGTTTCATAAAAAGAATGTTAAGTTAAGTCTGATGTAAGGGTTAAATGCGATGGTCACAGATGATCAAACAATATTCAGTCAGAAAGAAAAGAAAGAAATCGGGTGAATTGAGAGGAAAGATGTGATCCTGAAGTGTTAACCTGAGCGGTGGAAGAACGGATGGAAACAAACTCCATTAGTAACAAAGTGCTGAGGCGGCAAAGACAAGAACAGGTGAAGCTCATTACGGCGAGAGCGGGACGCAGAACAATGACGGTGTTTTTTTTCTGGCTAATTGACGAGGTTTTGTTAATTCACTGATTATTTTTGTCCCGCACACTAGTACTACACCAGCTATTGTGCGACGGCACATCAGATAGCGGCGCCGCGATTGGGAAAAAAAAAACTGCTAATTCAGGAAGTCACAATCACCTGCTCACGGTGGAGACGAATCCTCGCGTCACTTCACACAACAACGAAATCATGGTTCGGACAACAAACGTATCTGCGGAGCTTCGTTAAGAATCGTGAGCGAGAGACTCGTGTTGGAAGGAGAGATGACTTTTACTTCTCCATGAACGTGTGAATGTTGTGTTTAGAGACGGTGCTACATGTTGTAGCTGTCAGCACGAAAGAGACGCCCCAAAAAACAATGCAAGAGGAAACACTTTAAATCCTAAAGTACACTGTTAGGAAAAAGCAAACTTGTGTTCATGAATTTACGACAATAAAACTCAAAACAACTTAAGCAACACAAAGGAATGATGAACGGTCACAAAGAGAAAATACCTCTGTCAGAAAAAAGAAAAACAAAGAGGTGGAAAAAAAGATTTTCGAAAATATAAAAATGTATTAAATAAATATAAAAAATATGAAATCACTCTCACAAAAACAAATAGGATATAGGATACAAAAAAATAAATAAACAGTTAAAAATGTGTAAACATCAATTTATTTTTAAAAGCATAAATGTTTGACTCTCAGTTGTCTCTTTATCATCAGGTTACATGATTTGTCCGTCCACAGGAGATGATGTTGGTCACCACTGCTGATCCTCAGGACACAGCTCATGTCTACTAAGAGTTGGCATTATTATCAGAGTAATCTGTTCCTTTTTGTAGACAAAAAAATGTATCATTATTTTAATGTAGTGACTCTGGTTCATCTTTGTCCAAAATGAGACTCTTAAAAACATCCAAACACCTCTGTCTGTGCGAACATCTAGTGCACTAACCGTAGACATATATACTTAGACACCACATCGACTGCTGCCGCCCACTAGAGCGGTGTTTTTACAGGGCGGCCATCTTGGTACAGTCCCACTCGCTCCTACAGTGCCTTATGTCTATAGAGGAATGATGTGTTTACACTATAATATATATAAGTGATCATAAATCACTCATTTGTCAAGGTATTTTCACGCGGTTTGTTTTTCAAACCTTAGACCAGATTTACAGACATTATTAGAATGAATATTTTACTATATCTAAAAAAAACATTTGAAGTAATAGATGAAACAAATATGAAAGGTATGCTAAGGATAATGTCACAATATAACATAATGTTTTAAAATGAAATATTCTATTGAGAAAAGTGGGATAAAATTACGATTATTATCACTGCAACATAATAAGAAGTGCAGCTTACAAATGACAGTAGATTGTTGATACTACCTCAGTAATAGATTTACAAAAACAATTTATTACAAAAGAGCCAAACATTAATAATAATCAATAATTTAATAACAACCTGCCTATACTATGTTATCCCTTAATTACATTTTACCTGTGAAAAGTGATCGCACGAGATCTAGTTTGTATATAATCCGCTCATTAGATCATCCATGAGCGGCACAGAGGTCCGGGATCTTCTGACAGTTGCTCGTCTGCTGACAAAATTAGGTAAAAAACGGTCCAGAATTCAGCGAATAATTGTATTTTCTGATTGAAAAGTGCCTCCTTCCCTGCAGCTGCCTCTAATGACACTGTACCAAGATGGCGGCACTTTATACACATCCGTGTCTAGACTTCCCACCCGCAACGGCCGCCATTTTAGTTACGTATTTGATGCTATGTGGCCAAACAGAAGATATGTTGCTACTTTTCAAATATCTCGAGAAAAAACTAATTTTGCCACAAAAAACAAAACAAAAATAACAACACGATGAAACAAACCTGTGTTCCAACGACCGGTTGCAATCTGCGTTAAAAAGTAGTAGAAGCTGGGCTAGCTGCTATGCTAGCTTCATATACATCCGGACCAATGACGCACTAAAAAAACATCAAAATACCTCCACAGTGCTCTTTTTTAATGTCCATCTCATATTGAAGCATCGACAAAAGTTATTGTTCGAATTAAACAAGTCAATATTTTAAGCTTAGACATATTTACGTTTTCTTCAGGACAATTCTAATGTCGAGGCTTCAATACAAGATGGACGTTACAGACGAGCACCTTGAAGTTATTTCGATCTTTTAAGTGTCTTTTTCAAGGAAGATCAAGACGAAGACAACTGAGTTCGAGTCGCTTCATTAAAATGAACAAACATTTTTGTCTATAATTCTAAAAAGGAACAGATTACTCTGAAAATAATCCCAACTCATAGTTGATATGAGGCTGTTTTAATTTAGTGTTTTTCTTTGGTCATAATTGCTTCTGAAGCAGTGAAAGGTGGATCGTGTGACATCCGTCCAAGATCTCAATCTCATCACAAGTCGCTCTTTCACTTTTAGTTTGACACTATTGCGTCGGCTTCATGCTCCATCTAGCGTGAAAATCAGTGAAAAGGAGTTTAGCGGTGCATTGGCGTCAAAACACGTGTCTTCTCGTGAAGAAGAGACTTTGGTGTCTGTCGGCATCCACCGCAAACTGCTAAAGATGAAGATGAGCCGCCCCGAGAACCAGATAATTAGTGCCATGTCGCCGCTAAGTAGCGCTCCGAGAAGTCAAACACTATCACGTTAGCGTGGCAGACAGAGAGCGAGACCCTGGGAGAGACTGTGATTTATGGACTGACACTGCGGGCCGCTTTAATGAACTCACTCGTGGTTCAGACGACTTCGAGTATCAGGAAATAAATCCGTCTTTGCGCCAATGTTGATCAATATGCAGAGTGACTTGTCATAATTTGTGCCACTTGAGAGGCTAATACTACATGCTATCCGGGCTGAGGAACAGTACCTGTTGTTTGGGAGAAGAGCCGAAGTTAAGGGTCCATTAATCCTCCCGGTGCCACCTAGAAGAGGAAACTAACTTTGACAAAAAAGCAACAAGAAAGGGTCATAAAAGTCAAACTGTAAATTATTGATAAACATTCATTCATTCATTGCCTATCGCTTTTTCCCTTACTGGGGTCGCATTTGTGTCACAAAAACAGCCTTGCACTTGTCACAAGATTCATTTAGATTTTTTTACGACAATCCTTAAAGATCAAATAATGTCTTAAATAGATCTTGGACCTCTATTGTATCATCAGTATGTGTCTGTTTGTACAAAACTTACTTTAGGAAGTAGAGATATTTACATAAGAAAATGTGCTTAAGCCCACCCCACTGAAAACGTTTGTTTTTTCCCAAGCTAAAACCTTTTCTCCATAACCACGCCCACTCTTGATTGGTCAATCATCAATGTTTGTCATCAATCTTTCTAAGCATCATCATTCCAGGAAGTTTCCACCTCCAAGGGATTCATGTATAAAGAAATAATGAAGGCGTTCTTCGCCGCTGCAGGAGGCACTATTACCTCATAAGGGACTCTGCTCTCGTAACCTCTCATTTGCTGAGATATCAGATGGAGGAGAATAAAGTAGGGTTACGATGAGGGACTTACTGCATCTTGGAGAGGAAGACTTCAACATTTGAAACATGTCAGGAGAGTTGTTTTTATTTACCTTTTTACAATAAAAGGAAATAACATCATTATAATAGTCACGTTTATGAAGGAAATAGTGTCACATGACCAAGATGCCACACAACCTCCGACCTCCGTTTCTCGGCGTCAGGAGCGGCTCAGGTCGCTTCTCTCCGCTGCGTCGCTTCAACGCCCATTAGAGCAATTAGTATTTCCGCGGTGAGACCTTTTATTAAAAGTCTCCAAATACGAGCAATTTTCACACTTGGGCGAAGTCCACAAAACGAATTAAACAGAGCGTGAACTTCATTTCCATGTTGCCGCAATTCATTCAATTCTCTGCAGCTTATTACGATTGTTCATTTACCTGCATGTTGCATGTCGCTCAAGTGTTCTACCTGGTGATGTCTGCGGGGTATTAAGTCAGGCTAATGAAATGACTTTATCCTTGCTGGCTTAATCTATTCCCCGGCCAAAGTAATTGACAAGCCTCCAGTATGTGCATTAGGATCCGCAGGCAAAGGACAGCTGCCACTAAAGCAATTAAAAAGACAAAGGTTAATTAATTCCCTTCCACTTTCCCACCTGATATGCGACGGTTGTTGGCGACGGCGCACTCGGAGCAGCTCTCCGCCGCCGCGATAATAAAATAAATAAAAAACAGCAGGCAGTTGTCTCTAATATGTCAATACCTCACAGAAAACTCAGCCTCGGGACAACTCCGCTCCCAGATTTGAATTCTGCAGCGGGACATGATCTGAAACGACAATCAGCTGCCGAGAAGAACATTTCATGTGCGACATCACAAACACAATGTGATTTGCGTATAAATGACGCTTATTTTTACCCACCGACGCGGAGCGGGGAGTCTCCGCGGTTGGGGGGGTCGTGAGGAAGAAAACTAAGACGAAAATAATTACGATGCCAACCACCTCTGACACGACGAGAGCAGAACCCAAGAACTTTCTAATCCAGCGAAATGTCAGAGCCACAACGGCCGCCCTCCCTCCGCGTGGATCTCCGCCGGCTGCCAAAAGGCCAGTGGTTAGTCATCTGTTTGCTCCTGCAGCTGCTGGGTGTCATTGGGACTCTGAAGGAGAAATCCCATGTTTCTCTCTGCCATTTCTGACAGCTCCCGCCCAGACCGCATTAATCAGGGATTGTGGGAGAGCTTGGGGGATCTGTGGCGGGTGTGGACCAGCGGAGGAGATCTGGGCCTGTAGATTACCGAGACGTCTAAACACTTGCTTTCATTCTGACACAAAGAACAGTTGGCCCAGAAATATGGCCGGTTCTCTTCTGTTCTGTTGCCGGGTAGACCGGAGCTTCGAAATTCTTCTGATATTAGCGACTAGCATGAATATCATTTGCTGTATTGTCTTAACCAACGCTTTCTCTTGAAATAATTCTTATATGTTATGTTTTTTGGTGGATATTTTTTTTTATCTAAGCATGTTTTGTTTTTTCCTTGTTTTGGCAACCTTTTTTCTTACCAATTTGTTTATGCCTTGTTTTATCTCAGGGTAAAAGTGACCCGAAGACAAATGTGTTTGTGGTATCCCTTGTGTTGCCTCTGGGTCAAGGTTAACTACCACCATGGTTTCCAGAAACACATTTACAGTGGTGGAGGTCATTTACCTTGACCCGAAGACAATACAAGGGATACCTAAAACACATTTGTTTTTCGAGGCCTTCGGGTCACCTTGACCCTGAGATAACACAGGGGTTAAGCTGGTGGTTGTGTAAGACAGTCTTATTAACTTTATTTTCCAGCGGGGACTGTGTAGTTTAACAACAAATGACAGGTTGTTAAACTACCTGTCATTTGCATAAGAAGATCAGATATACTTTCTACCCGTTCATCACAAATACACACAAAGACACACACACATTTAAAATTATAATAATTTAAAAAAAAGAAATCGCTATATAAAACTTCCGAGAGAATGTGTATTATCGGTTGAGTTACTGAAACCTGAAGTCATTGATGGTCACTTCATAAAGCAACCCCATATGAATATGATATGACGAATGAAGACACAAACCAATTATAACAAGAACGTGAATCAATGCAAATATAATATATCAGTGTAAATAAGAGGTCTACAAACAAGTAATCATCACTGGTCATAAATATGTTAAAAAATATACAAATAAAAAAAATACAGCCAAATCGGTCGGACCAGCGCCCTCTATGGGCCAGCCATGTGTGCGACTGTATGGAAGACAACACAAAAATTTGTTTTTGGAGCAGCAAATCAAAAGCCAAAATGGTTTAAAAAGATGTTTGTCACCTCCTTCTGACTTCGTAAAAGAGACACTTTGTAGTGAAGATTTAACTGGAACTTTGTAGTGCAAATGCTGTGAGAGTTCCAGGTGTCGACGAGCACTCTTCCTCGCTGACACACTTTTCGGCGCCGTCACTCCCTCCGAAGCAAACTCAAAGTAAACAAAAGATTAGCAGAAGCTTTAAGAAGACAAACACGACATCCAGCTCCCACTGCTGTCTTGATTGACGGATATTTTAATAAAGAGACTCGTCGACGAGGAGACACAACAGTGGAGAGGATGTTAATATGCAGGAGATGAAAGTGGTGCTCTTAAATGTCAACATTAGTAATCTTTATTAAGAGACGACAAACACACTTTTTACTTCTCTTCTGTAAACCGTAGCTGGCATAGCCTGCAACCCAGAGCTGTTACACTGAGAGTCTTGTGTGTAATGACTCGCTTAAATGCCGGTCAATAGAAAGTCAGACATGTGTACCGAATGATCAGTAGTTTAAAGGTGAGGTGCTCGCATTTATTTCTTTGTGTCTGGTGATAACCTTTTAAAACACAGGTTTATAGTTCCACACTAACGTGCATTTAATTGTGTATCTGCAAATAACCCACTGTAGTTGCATATATATCTTTAATACACCTTTTATAATATAATTGAATTCCATTTTCAGTGTCAAATCATCACAACGTTATCTAAATTGACTTTACAGTTCAAGCAAGGCTATATGGGAGAAAAGGAAAACAGGTCCCGGCGAAACAACGTGTAAATCACAATGTCAGTGGCGAGGAAGAACTTCCTTCTTAGAAGGCAGAAACCTTGTGCAGAACCAGACTCAGTGTTGACAGCCTCCTGTAGTGGCAGGGTGGGGGGGATTGAGAAGAAGAGGGTGGGTTAGAACTGCAATGGTGATAAACGTAATGCAGGAAAGAAGGATACAGAGAAACTGGTTGGTTTTCAGAAAACAGCATAACAGAAAAGGGCTTGTCATGTCTCCTGAGTCAGTCCTATCCATAGGCTTTATCAAAAGAGTTGAGTTTAGACTCTTTAACTAAGAGAGGGTGTCTCCCTCTGGACATGCTCCAGATCTTAATTTGGAAAATTGTGGTAGAACTAATAGAGTCTAAGGATCGGAACATCCTAAAAGGCTGATATGTTTGGATTAGATTTGTGATGTATGTTGGTGCGAGACCATTTAAAGCTGTGTAAGTTAAGAGGAGGATCTTAAATTGTACCTAAAGTCAACTGGAAGTCAATGTTCAGAGTTCTGAGATACTTTCTGATCATCCTGGCATAGGAGAGTTACAGAAGTCCAGCCTGGAGATAACAAAAGCATGGATGATCTTCTCTGCAGCGTCCAAAGGAAGGAAATTCATTATTTTTTAAATGTTACGAAGGTGGAAGATTTTGTGTTGGTATTGTCTGATCAAATTGCAAGCATATAGACTGTTAATTGGATCTTATAGGTAACACTTAAACCAGTTTACTGCAGTTCCATTTATACCTATTTAGTTTTCTAGTCTGTAGAATACTCTGGTGGTCAACAGGGCCAACTGAGGTCCAGAAGAACAAGTACTGAAACACTGCCCTGATCAGGGGCCATTAGCATGTTATTACTAACTTTTACCAGAGGGGATTCTGTGCTGTGGTGTTCCCAGAAACCTGTCATTTCAAATTGATTATTATCATGGAGATAATCTCACAGCTGACTAGCAACCACTTCCTCCTCAATCTTTGAAATGGAGACATGATTGGAGATAGGCCTATAGTTAGTAAGAACCCCTGGATCAAAAGTCTGCTTTTTTAGCAACGGTTTAATATCATCAAATTTAAAAGTCTGAGGAACATAATCTGATGTAATTGACAAGTTCATAACGTCAAGTTTGGATGAGAGAAATATAGATTTGGAAGAGGAAATAATAAAAGACAATTTATGATAGAATGAGTGGATGAAAGCAGTCAGTTCCAATTGATTATTATCATGCCGATAATCTCACAGCTGACTAGCAACCACTTCCTCCTCAATCTTTGAAATGAAGACATGATTGGAGATCGGCCTATAGTTTGTAAGAACCCCTGGATCAAAAGTCGGCTTTTTTACCAACGGTTTAATATCATCAAATTTAAAAGTCTGAGGGACATAATCTGATGTTATTGACAAGTTAAAAATGTCAAGTTTGGATGAGAGGAATATAGATTTGGAAGAGGAAATAATAAAAGACAATTGTTGATAGAATAAAATGAGTCAGTTACAATCAGGCTTAGTGTCTATGTCCAGTAAAGCTTTAACATTTGCAGTAGAGAGAAGGGCTTCTGCTCTGTAGTGGTAGATCAGCTAATATAAAATCACAAATTATAAATTGATGGTTAGACAAAGCTAATTTCTGAGGAGAGACAATTACATTTTAAAATGTCAAGCCGGTTTGCTAGCACAAGAGCTAAGCTGTGGTTGAAACAGTGACCTATTCACCATACTGAAATGTTTGCTACCATAATGGCAGCCCTTTGAGTGCGATAAACCTTCAATTTTCTGCAGGTAAACGTAAGTCGAAACAAAAAAAAAGCGGACATGAATTGCTTTTATTTAAACGTTGCTGTTGACTCACTGCTGCGACTCATTTAAAGGAATCTTGTGTAGTAGTTCTCTCTCCAGCCACTTACCTGGTTCATGAACATCAGATGTCACAATGTCATTAATTGGACCGGTATCAAGCACCTCTCCTCACCTCACGGCATCCAGTCGGGAAGCCGTCTCTCACTGCCGCCGCTCCTTCTCGGGACGTTAACACTTCTATTTGCATAATGAGACGTTGTTGTCTCAGCAAAACGCTGCATTAATTCTCTAAACCTGACCAAACTGTATGTGGCGCACGCAAACGCTGTGCACACGAAATCAAAGTCATATTATTGAGATGAAAGAAGGAGCCCGAGCGGCGTTCAGAGACATTAGTCATTTCACCATCTCGGTGACAGAAACATGCTCTCAATTTATGAGTCAGGTGCTTCCAGTGATTTCTGCCAGCCTTGTTCCTGCACATCATAAATTCCTCTTTATGCCCGCTCATCCTACAGGCGGGACCACTATTCTTTGGCCCGTCCTGTCAGAAATACACCTCGTGTTGGCATATTGGATGTGATCCCGGTCGCCATTAGCAGCGAGTGTGCTGCCGTCGTACACCGAGAAGCAGCACTTCATTTAAACAGACAGCAGCAATCGCACCCCGAGGTGCACATTTATACTTTCTTTTACAGGTTTCTATCAGAGCTTTAATTCATTATTTCGCTGATGTCGACGGCGCAGAACTCCCACCAACTCTGACTTCATTTGCTCTAAATGCTTCGCGTGGAGCCACCGGCTCCCAATTTATGTAATGAAGCTTTAATAGCCAATTGGAGCATCCAATATCATTAACAGCCGGAGTCAGACTCATCCGGAGTTTGCCGTCTCGATAACTAGTGGTGCAAACGTGCGAGAGCAGATATGTGTGATTGCATACCTGCTGTTCTCTTCTCTCTCTTCAGGAGCAACACAAACGCTCTTCTTTGACTTCTCGCAGTACCGACACTTTTATCTATTTTTGAGACGCATTTTTCCACCTCATTATCAAACACTCACAGTCCTCTGGCAGCTTGTCTGGAAACTGATGCTTGATTTGACATTTGACACTTCAAAAACAAAAATAACTACACATTTAAGCATCTTAGAGATGAAGTTCAGAGTTAAGAGAAAAAATAATCGCATAATCCAGGAGGGAAGAAGAAGAAACTCTGAGTGTTCATGTTTTTCAAGCTGGCTTTTACCCTACCTTTTATCTACAGGACCACCAGGAACATCTCATCTCATCTAAAAAAGACCAAGATTTAATAATGTCCCACAAGCATCAGAGAACTTAACTTAACAAAGCTACTTTCTTTATTCTTAACCTTCGTGTTATGTCAGGGTCAAAGTGACCCGGAGGCCCGAAAATAAACGTGTTTGTCAAACTCCACTACTGCATATGTATTTCTGGAAGCCAGGGAGGATGTTCAACTTGACTCAGAAGCTACACAACGGGTAGTTTTCGGGCCTCCTGGTCACCTTGACCTTGAGATAAGACAAGGGTTTCTTCCTGGAATGAACCTTATGATGTTCTGTCCAGGAATTCTACAGTGTACTTGGCTCCATTATTGGTAGGGTTCTTTTTTTTTAAAGGCAGCAATAAAGGGGGGCATCGTTGCACCCAAATATTTTGACTCCAAATGCTACAGGCTACATCCTGTCCTTGTGGGGGGGCTATCCCTATTCTTCGGGCGAGAGGCAGGGGACACCCTGGACAGGACACCAGTCTGTCGCAGGGTACACAAAGACATACAGGACCTGAAGCGACTGTGCCACCGTGCTACTTGGAAGTCTATGTCTAAAATTGTGATTCTCCCAGACCTGAATGCTTACCTGGTTTTAAAGATTGCCATGATATTGACCGTCAACAGGTCATAGTACACTTGCATTGTTAGACAAAATTTTGTCATGATGAAGATTAACTGGATTGACCGTAATACATCCTGCTGGAAGTCTTGTCTGTTGGATGAACCCTCAGGTTGAGATTTACTCAGTGTTCGATAGCTACTGACCACTTCACTCTGGGTCAAGGACGACGCTAAATCAAGCTGGTGAAAAAAGGCAACACAAACAGCCCTTGTCTGGTGAATCTTCAGCAACTTTAATTTGTTTATTGTGACAGAAACTTGGCGCTTCAGTCGGTTTTAACCCAAACTGTGACAGAGGTCAGCTTGGACAAATATGAAAACAGCGATGGGACACTTCATGCACGGATGTGGATAAGGTTCGTAAGACGACATCAGAGGGTCTAACAGTCATTCGGGCAGAAAGGAAAAGACTTCCTGCTAGCGCCTTTAGACAGATTGATGATGAGGTGAGTACTGAGGGGCGACTGGTAAGGACAAGGAGCGTTATCTCAAACACACGCAACAAACGACTAAATTAGCTTTTGGAGGTGGAGGGGGGGACGGCGGTGAAAATTCAATTTGCGTGTTATTTACATACATACAATCAGAGTTTTAATACATCTGGCTTGAGAGTTAGTGGTTATGCATATAATACGCCAGCCTCAGTGACCCCGTGACAACAATGTCTGTTCATCAAAGCCTTGCAACAAAAAAATCGCAGTAATAATACCTTTCAACAGCTCAAGTTCACAGAGTCTGTGATTTTATTCATAACTGTTGTGGTCTGGGCAAGCATCACCCAGTGGGCAGGTATGGGGTGTCGCTGTGGTAGTTGTAGTCTGGACACACCTTCTGAACCAGCTTGTAGTCGGTGCTGTAGAAGGTGATGAAGATGCAGATGACTTTGAAAGGTTTGGCGCACAACCAGGAAACGTGGCTCTGGGTCTGCTCCTGCGGACAGCTCTGCGATGGATCGTGGGCGCACAGGGAGTTCCGAGTGCCCTTCTCTACCTTTTCATACTCCACCCTGCAGTTGAAGAGCTTGGTGTCCTTGGTCTCTAGAGCAGTCTGCTGCTGCTGCTGCTGCTGCTGGTGGTGGTGGTGGAAAGGCTGGTGAGGATGGTGGACCTGGAATTCTACTGACTTGGTTGGTGGCACCAGTCCGACAGACACGTTCCCTTGCCCGGTGGAGTTGTGGCGAAAATAGACGCTGAAGGTCCCGTTGCCGTGATCCACAATCTTTCCCGTGATGAGAAGATTCAACTTTACTGTCTTGATGTTGGAATGGAAATCCCCCCAACCGAACATCTTCTTGAACTTGCCCGTCTTCACTATAGGTCTCCGTTTAGTTCGGGAACGAGGGTCTCTGGCACCGGTGCTGTTGTAGAGCCAGTTCCACTGCTCCTGCTTGGAGAAGGAGTCCTCGTCGTAACTCAGGTCCAGAGTGGTGAAGTTGTCTCTGTTGATTAGGGTCTGGGACAGCAGACGGCTGATGGACAAAGACTTGCTGCTCTCGGACCAGTATGTCTTTATTTTGGATTTGGTGCTTTGTCGGAGCTCGGGACTTCCTGAACTCTGAGGTTCAGCACCAGATACCTGGAAATGGGAGAAAACGAAAATGAAAACACAAGTGAGATTTGTTGAGTCGAGAAACAAGAGGTGGTTTGAGAGCTTTTGTAGTCGAGTACTTTCCATGTTTTTAACTTGTTGTATCTGTTCTTTTGGTGTCCAGTGACTTTAGGGTTGAGGATTGTGCAATTGACAATTGGATAATGTTCAACCCTTTGGTCCCAGTTTACTCTAAAATGCATGTAATTGAACAAATTTACACTATTTAGACTTCAAACATTTAATTACTAGCGTTTTTGTCACGTGCTCAGAACAAAGGTCGCTTACAAGTCTTTCAAACAGACAAGGTTTGCTGTGCAATCAAAGTCCGTCACACAAAGCATCATTGCAGCAACCGCCCGTAACAACGCGTGAAACCAGACGTGGGTCGTCCTAATCAAGACCGAGGGTATTCCTGCCGTCCGTCCAGATGGATGAAGCGCCTCTTCAGTGTGGACGTGATGCAACAGCAGACTATTACCTGCTGAATGGATGATTGATGGCTCATTGTGCGTCTCTCCTCTAACAATCACACAGATGAGAGAGCCAAGATCCTCCGCCCGCTACACCGGAGTCAAGGCGGTGGCGGTGGCAGGGGAACGTGACAGCAGATCTATCTGGCTGAATCGTTTACATTTTGCACCCCCACCTGGCGATCGATACTCTGAAAATAGCCTCGTCTCTCGCCCGGGAAAGTTCAGGAGTTGTGCTACTGTAGGGCGCCGAGCGTACGTTGAGGTCACCATGAAGCTGCCGTGTTTTCATTCCCCGCACTTCAGGAGTGGAGGAGTTTGAAAAGATGGCCTCCAGATGTTTTTGAAGAGAAGCCGGTGACAAATGACCTGAGCTGTTAGTGGAGCTGGAGCATCACTCTCCCCCCTCTCCCCTTTCCTCCCCCCTTACCTCCCACCCTGCTGCACCAGAGCGTCCAAATCCACAGATATTTGTAACTGCTTCTGATAAAAGAATTCCAGACGACGTGACAGAGAATTATGAATTCCAGGAGTCTTTTATAGCCAGGAACATTTAACCGTATTAATGAACATCGACCATTTTGTCTTCTGTCGCTGGAAACAAAAGTCTGTCATGTAACCATGGTGCTGATGTATCGTAAAAAAAGATAAATCCGGGTTTGAGGATCAAGGAGACTTCTAGTCCGGGATTTATCGTCACTATTACAGCGGAACATAAAGCTCCTTAGGATGTAAAAGTTCCGTGGAAACGTCTTATAGAATGTCAGCCAAGCAGTTAAGGAGGTGATTATGACGTCGTCGCCCGGGTTCCGTTTCTTGGCTTTTAGACTTTCGCCTGGTTTTAATTTTTCCTTTATTTAAACGACAAAAATCCCAATCTGGCAAGAGACGTGTGCAAATAAGAGTCCACCTGCTTGATGGCGTCATACCTCCTTTCCTCGACTGCTCAGAGGGATGACAAGAAATCACAAACCTGGTGAGTCTCACGATTATAAAGAATTGTCAAACGGTAGGTTCTGTCCATGTCCTGATCCACTCTGTCGACGTGGAATTCGGTTCACCTGCATTACGACACTCGCTGCATGCAGAGCTACTTTTTCACTAACAGAGCCATTTGAAACAGCAATTTACATTAATTCACATTTAGATTTACAAATTAGGGCAGCCCATATGGTGAATATTTAATACAACACTACGACACCTACTGGTGGCAAGTGAGCGTTAATCATTGAAACGCTAATGTGGACGATACAAGACCATTTAATACAAGCATTCATGTGTAAAGCCAACATCCAGTCAAGCAATGAAACATGTTATAAACTGATGTGGAAGACTATAAATCCTCTGCATGTACGAAACTTACTTCATCAAATTAACAGTGTGCGTTGATCAAAACAGACGATCGTAGACTTCTGGAGGTTGATTACGATAAGCGGAGGATGAGTCACGGTCAAATTCCGAAAGATGGGAACAAAAGAAGAAACCCCACGAAGAGCCACTTGAATTCTTCTCTTTTATTAGACACTTGCTTCTCTTCTCTGAACACTGATGAACACGCCGGTCGTAATTATCGTCCATTGTTCCAGGATGACCCTCGACCCACATTCCGAACTATAGGCACTAATTTATTGTTCAAGAGAAGGCGTCTTTACACATCTCCAATCATCAAATTAAATATAATTTCCTGGGCTCAGTAATTACCGACACTCCTCGCTAACTGGGTTCTGGTCTCCATGGAGCTGCAATCAGATGGAGGGATTTTAGGAAACTGCTTTGAGCCGCTTCGCCAGACTGTCGGGTATTCAGCGCTGCTGCAGGGGAAGGGGAGGCTTTGCTGTTCCATGATGTTCAAGTAAATAAACACAGATTGAATCTGATTTACTTCACACTGGTGAGCACTAACATTATGACCACTTCTGACTGCCAAATGAAAAGCTTGGTTCCTGCCTGCACAGCGAATGAGGTTAGCTGGTGCAAATCTTTCAACAGTGTCAAGAGGGAAGTTAAGTCATCACCAGTAGGGGACGGAATTTCAGCTTGAAGCTCAGGCACATTTCAAAGTTCATCGTTGTAGCAATGGGACCTAGACTTTCCTCCACCAAGGAATACTCCGTAGAAATGATTGCAAGCTTCTCTTGGTGGATCAACAGTTCTAGTCTGAGTCTATCCTGGATAACTGAGCTATCCCTGAAGAGGGGTTAAAAAAAACCCATTGGTCGTGTGTAGCAACAAAAAGCGGATGTTTCTGACGTCTGTCATTCTGCTGGGGGTCTAACGTTAGTGGAGAGTCAAAATGGTGGAATGAACAGATTGTTCAATTAATGTTGACAAATAAAACAAATGAAGATTGAATCATGTAGAATAATGACTACATTTCAGTGTTCACTACAGCTGTGACACATGTCACATCCCAACTCACATTCTAAAGTCCTAACATTTAATCCAGACACCTGCAGAGGAACTCTTGTATCAGTGATCTTGTTCTTGAGTCCATACCGCTGACCACAGTAAGATTAGAAATCCACCTCCAGTGGAGAGCTTTGTCTTCTTGCTCAGATCCATTTTTACATCAACACTGTCGTCTTGACTGCACTGATGTCTCATCTGACTAATGCGACACTACTAACTGAAGTTGATTTTAAATCATTTCAGACTCTCGGTGTCTGTAGGAGAATTTCAAAATGTCATCCTGGTGATTGACGTCAGCGGAGGTTCTCAGTCAGCCGTCACAGTGGGGGATTTAAAAAAGGACTTTCGTTTTGCTCCTGAAATTATTTCTCTTTTATCTGAAAAGGCTTCTTGAGTTCAGTGCTGAAGACGGAACAGGACCCAGAAAACTAAATCCACCTCCTTGATGTCCAGAAGGTCCAATATTTGTACATTTGTCTTCACTATAGATTCTTCTCTTCATTTCTAGTCTACAAAGTTATTTACAAGATTATAATATTAATGTGTCTAAGACAATTTTACCTTCATGATAATATTAATGCTGGTGCAGTTTTACACGGTCATTGTGGAGACTTTTATCACCTCCTCCATCACTGTGTGGTACTCTGCTGCAACAGCTACTGACAAGAACGGACTGCGGTGAATTGTCCGTTCTGCTAAGAAGGTGATTGACTGCCATCTTCCATCTTTGCAGGAACGGTTTGTCACCAGGACATTGAGGCGTGCATTGATCGCAGCTGAGCCCTCTCACCCAGGACACCCCCACTGCTCCCATCCGGCAGGAGACCGAGATTTATACGGATCAACGGAACATCACTGTTCAAGAACTCTTTCTACCCGTCTGCTGTCCCGATCGTGAATATTGTTTAATTAAATTGAATGTATTTTGTTTGTTTTTATTTTTGATTAATTTATTCATTTGTTTTTCATGTTTTAATATGTTATTAAATGTTGCCAATTCCTTGCAGATTCTGATCAATCTAAATAATTGAAAATAAAGTATTACAGTTCTTCAAGTATGAAAAAATAGAATATGAAGAAATATCTATTATCAACTTAATTTATTTCTAAATAAATATTTAGTTTTATCGTCAGTGAAAATCATGGAAAACTGAATCACATTCATTGTTACTGAAGAAGTGGAATCGATGTTTAAACAAGTGAAACCAGAAGAACTTACAAGAGGAGTTTCAAACACACTAATATTTGTTGACCGCACAAGGAGCTCTTCACGTGTCCCGCCGACCAAGTGGTGACGTTTTCACTCATCTTTAAGTGAAATTCTCTGGCGGGCCGATGATTCTTCTGTTAGCTCCCTGAAGTGTGACACGTAATTAGCTTTCATCTAAAGAACCTGGCAGTGGCTGGATTAGAGCCCCCCCCCCTGCTCTCTCTCGGATTATAGAATCCCACCTGTAATCCAAACCGCGGAGATTAGGCAGATCAGAAACAGCCTCAGTGAAGCCACTGCGGCAGCACTCGCTGGGCCAAGACTGACTTTGGCTGGGGGGGGTGAGACGGGAGGATGAGCCACAGACAGATGGAGCAGAGAGACGCGGCGCCGTAAAGGTTAGCAGTCACACTCTGATGACTTTTGCCTTTACAGATATTGGTTTGTCAGTGTTTTGTTTTATTACCTTCATCTCCGAGAAGGTTGTTGTGTTTTCGCAGTTCCTACTGGATTCTCCCCCAAAATGTTCTGCTTCGCCTTCAGGACGTTCAGACGAGAAGGGATGTAACCGCTGGTTCGGAACATTCGGATGACAAACCGGCATTTAATTAAAGACTAGAGATTTCCTACACCGATATTCATTTATTCGTCTTATTCTATTGTCAAATCCTTCTGTGATGATTAAAACGTCTTTAATTAATAGTTGAAATAGATTTTACCTTTTTTAAGTGAAGTCGATTTTTTGTAATCAAGTTTCATTATTAAATCGTTGATTGATTTAGTTTAGTTTTCTCCATTAAATTAGATTAATTAATTTGATTTAGATTCAATTATAATTGGTTGTTATTCTTTTCCTTGTTTTATTTAGATCCAATGATTGTTCTTCTTCTTCATAGAATTATTATTTGACTCTCTGTTTATATATTTAAGTTTTTTAACATTTGTGTTTCGTTTACATCTTTTCCCCCATTTTTCCTAATTTTCTCTTAACACACTAAACTGTAACGAATCGTCGTCATGTTTCCGTCTCAAGCGCCTCGTAGGTCAGCAGGAGGCTGATGTGTGCGTCTGGACCAGATGCGCGAGGAGCCTTGAAGGTATGCGAGCTGCATCTGTCAAAGTCATGTTTTGCTTGTGCGATGCGACAAATTGATAAACAACTAAATCCACAGCTCCCCTGACCTCTGACCCCAATCTCCTCTGCTCCACAGCGACTCTCAAGTCGCATCAAAAATTGAATTGCAACTTCCTGGGAGAGAAAGTCACGTATCTGCTCGTCGTACGTGGACGTGTTTGGGCTCGCGGTGCTGGAGTTCCTCCTGCCCCGACTCCATTTTACTGCGCTAATATGATTCGGGGTTCACTCGACGAGGCAGAATCCCTCAAGAAGATAACACAAACACGGCGGCGGCACTAGTCCTTCAGGAAAAGGCTCTCAGATTGCCAGATGCGGCGAACAGGCAGGTTGTCGGACAAACCTAAATGCTATCTACTCTCGGCGCGGCGGTGATAAGGCGCCGGCGTCTTCTCTTTGAAACAGGAAGATAAACAACCCACCCCCCGCCCCCCCATCCCCTCCGGGAGTGGGGTGGAGATTCTATGGGCTGGAACCCCGGCTGGCCAACAAATTTAAGGCCTTAATGGAAGCGGCGGAGAAGCCGGATGACTCGGCGGCACAAAAACCTTGAGAGGATGAATAAAAGTGTGTGTCAGTTTTCATTTCCCTGAATGTGGCGGCTGCAGCACGATTTGTGGCTGCGACAGTCGGAGTTTAAGTGAGTTAGAGCGCGGCGGCGCATGTGTGTGTCCCTGTGTGTGTTTATCCTCGTGTGTGTGTGTTCAGGGACGGAGCTTTACCAATGAACTAATTTGCTAAATAGAACTATAACGATGAAATGAAAAGTACCACAACTTGTTCTACATTATTGGTCCACTACTTACTTACGCGATTACTAACTAGGATCTTCTTGATCGTTTTCTTAAAGTATTGTTCAACACAAATCTGTCTCACACCTGGATTTACTTCAATTATTTTTTTTGTTTGTACGCGCTTACAATATAAAAATATAAACTTCCCCACTGATGCTACTTTTACTGCAAATTTCTTTGTCCTACTATTTGGGCAAAACTTGACTACATCTGAGGTACTGATGATGCTAACACTTTTGTAATGCTTCTCAAGCTAGAATACAACTTTAAACAAATTCACCTGCTACTGCAACAAGTACTACAACACCTTTACAATCACTTCAGAAATCTGTACTTCATCCAGGCTTCTCAATTACTTCCACTACTACTTATAAATACACATAGTACTTGAAATCTGAATCAATATTTCAGTGGTGTTTTTCACCAATCGTGACTCTTCCAGATACTGGTTTAGAGCTACTACTTACATCACTACACTAATGATACTTTTATGAGAATCTATGTACTAGTAAGTACATGTCATTGACTGCATTGAATAAACTGTTTTACTGACACTAATTAATAGCCAGTAAATGCACCTAGAAAACCAATCACATCATCTTCCTATTAGTCAAACCAAAGACAGAGGTTTAACGATCTTGTTAATGACAAGTTTCAGGTGTTGAAGACTGACCCCTGTGGTTCACCACTTGCTACGGGCTTCTCAAGACCCTGGACGACAACAAATATCAATTAAATCAGTTTGACCTTCACAGGAGCCTCTTTATGTGACCTTAAATCGTCCTCTTTATACTGCAGACCTTTTTGATGTCAAGTCGTCTTCAGCTCACACCAAAAGCTTGCTGGAGTTCTGAAGGATCATCTCTGTCCCTCTCAGGTTTTTACACAAATTACTACGACTGTGAGCCGTAGGCGACGACAAAAATAACGAAAACATCAAAAATTGTCATCGCACCTGCTGATTAACTTTCATCACAAGCAAACATTGCTTGTTTAGACATGAAGCTCTTGACAGTCGTGCCGCGGCAGGTTCACTTAAATCTTCATGTAGATCCCTTTATTTCGGTGAGGTCGCAAGAGGTCAAACAGAAAGATGTATTACGGAGAAAATATTGCTTTTGGACTAGTGGACTAGGGAGAAAAAAAAGGGCTTCAGGGTCTCATCGATTGATCTCCCGGTATAGGGAGAACAGTTCAGTTCTGCAGCTTAATTAAATTAAAGAAAGTTGCGGCAGCGTCGCTGATGAGGTGCCACAGGGGTCGACCCATGGACCCTCCTGCTTTAGGTGTTATCGACAGAATCCTGAATCGCCTGATTGTGTTTTGTTTTGTTATCAGCACGTTAACAAATGAGAAGTTTTCTCTGCTACAAAAAAGTCATTCGAAACATAATAAATATAGGAACTGCTTAGAAGAATTAATATTTTTTTTTACTATACATAATTGGTCAGAGAAGAAATGAATATGTATGTCTTGTTAAATCATTAAAACTGAATTGAAAGCAAGACTAAGTATTTACGTCAAAAAGATAGAGATCCCCAGACGTCGTCATGTTCACCGCTGTCTCCGATGAATATATTGAGATATGAAAAGTTGTAAAAAAACCAAAATCAAAGCCATTATGAAGATCAACTGAAGTGTGTTTATATCAGGAAGAGTTCCGGTTCGACACATTGGCCTCGTCCATCTCCTCTACGATGAAACAGGAGGATGTAGGGACCGCGAGAGTTGATTTCTTCTATAAAAACAAGCAGCGTGGACGTGACTAACAGGTTTAAAACGATTGCTGTTCCAAAGAACCTGACCTAGAGGTTCTGATCCATTTATCGGTTTAATCCACTTAAACTCAGACTGAGTCCACCTCTGCTGCTTCTACAACAAATCTGGTCTCCTCTGGTCTGTCCATCTTCGATAACACAACCCACTGTTGCACACGTTTCGCTGCTGCCTCTTAGAATTAAATACATCAACACGGACTGTGAATACAATGGTACCATTCCACTGCAGTTATAAAGAAAAGGCAACTAGTGCAACAACAATTGAGCTCCTCCTGTATGTACATTAAAAGCTAAACCTCCACTGTATGATCAGAACATCCTTCTATTCTAGGGATGAGTCGTGAGCCACATTGTGTCCAAATATTTGAGCGTAGGTCCAAGTCCTGATCTATTCATGTATATTCAGGCTAAAGTAGAGTAAAGTCATGACAATATTATGAGGTGTCAGATGTATGAACCTGTAATTATTCAAGTTTTTGGGGAAATCATTGACCAACTTTGAGATAAAAATCTGTTGCTGTGTTTTTCAATAAACCCTCACGTTTACCCTGTTTTCATGTCTCAATGTTGCTGAAGATTCCAAGAAAATAAATAGATCAACGCAAACAAAGATCAACATGCTTGAATTGTGTGTATAGTTTCTTATAAAGACCCAACGGAAGGATTTAAAAAAGTGTTTCTTGATCCCCTCAGTGTCAGTATAGTGCAACTTCATGTTGTCAATTCTCATTTTCTCGTTGTCAATTTTATTTGTGTAAATCTGTTTATAAAATGCGATCAAGGCTCTTCTTGTGAAAGTTTCTGGTTTTATCTCCTGTTAACATAAGAAAGTATTTCACCACTTTTTGTATTACAATATAAATAGAATTGCACACTAGGATTCTGTCCACGTTTATTTATTTTAGAAAAATATGATCCAGAATTACAAAAACGTAATCTTTCTTAGGTAATTCAAAATGTTTATGCTTAAACATTCCCAAAGAAATGCAGAAATATTTGACATTACACTACTTCAAATGTAGACAGACAAATAAACACAACAAAAAGGCTAACTTCACTTGCGCACCTATTCCCATTCCAAGTCACACGGCCTTCTAAAAACGTGGAGACCACATGACCGTCAGGTCCTCACAAAAGTTCGGTTTCAACAAATTCACTGCAAGGTTCGCCAGATCACGATGACATTCTGATGCTTTAGTTTAATCAAACTTCTTGAAATGCCACGTTCAGCAGGCGACAAGGAATGAAGAAATAAAAGGTCTCAACTTATGCTACACTGCTGTGGCTTTATTAAAAACTAACAGTTTAAAGCGTTTGGTCACCTGAACTCCAACGTGCGAAGAAGAGTGGTGCTTAAAGTGATAGTTCACCCAAACTTTCAAACTTGACTTTTCTACTCAGCCTCATGTCGATTAAGGGTTGGGGTTATTTATATATCAGAGTAAGTAAGTTCATTTTTAGAGTTATAGGGAAAGATGTTTATCAATTTGAAAGTACTTTTGGTAAATATTGCGAGTGCTTCCAGTGTAGACTGTCTGTATGACTTGTTATTTGTTAAACTTCTGCCCCAAACAAGCTTAAACAAGACCACTGAGCATCATTCGCTACAATCAAATAGAAATACATTTTTGTCTATAACTCTAAAAAGACTAGATTACTCTAAAAACAATCTTACAATTAGTCGACATGAGGGTGAGTAGAAAATTAGTGAAGTTTTAATTCTTGATGAACTATCACTTTAAATTACAACCATTTCCTACCCACAGGCAGAATGTCAACACACTACCGTCCTTTATTTAGTTCTAGTTGAATCGCGAAGTGTCCTTTTTACATCATAATTGCATAAGGTGACAAAAGCCTGATTTGCACGGGACAAGTATTACCTGTGGACCAAAGGCGATTTGTAATAATTGCGGAGAGTGTCGGAGATGTAATGCCGTGCAAATGCACCATGTCTGTGATTTGTGAATGTAATAATTCCGCCGCAAACTACCTACTGTATTCCGCCTAACACAGTCGTCGGATGATAAAGCAAGTCCAGTGCGAATTTGCATCCCGGTGTTTGTTATTGTAAACACGCGCTTTTCCACCTTGCCACGTATATGCTACCTTTCTCTTTTCTGCGTAAATCCGCTCCCACACCGTATAGTTGTGCACCATAGATTTGAACATTCATTGGTATCAGGCCTCGCTCCATACAGATACTAAATTATTGTTAAGTCGAAGCGAATGTGACCATTATGTCAGTAAAACAGACTATTTTACAGGCGTCACATTTCACCAAAGGTCCACAGGTAAAACTAATCTTGGCAAATAGGGCTATAGCTGCATAAGGTGTCTAACATGGATTATTTTACTCCAGCATGTGACACAAACCTGAGCACGACTCTTAAACACAAAATCGAAAATTGACAGGCTGAGTAGAGATGAATGTCGTGTCAAGTTATCTTTTAGGTATCTGGGATATCTCTTAACTTTTCCGATGCATATGGTGGAGATTCCTCTGTTTCTTGTTCTAGTCTGACTCTCTATTTTCACCCTTCAAGGGACGCTCAGGAAACCTAAAGACCACACGGCCATCACGCCCTCCCAGCTGTTAGCAGGAAATGCTAGTTATCGGATTTGTCATCATTAAAACGGACTCCTGACAGAAGAGTCTCTCAAGCGACACTCGACGGTGACATTTTTTTGTTTTTCCGCGCCGGCTCGGCAGGTTCAGGCGCAGGTTACGTCTCATTTGAGCGCCCGGGCGACTTGTCTGCGTTAGCGTGCCGCAGCGTGTGGTCATTTGTGGTGAAACTTAGTGGAAGCCTCCTCCTGGATCAACCCGGGCCGTCGGACTCCCACTAAGAGTCTGAGCTCAATACTCTCCCCGGTGATATCAAAGCGTCACCTGAGGGGGGTCAGAGATGATGACAAATCACAGAGTGTGTCAGACATCACAGGCGGCGGAGGATAGAGTCGCAGCACCGAGGCCGGGGCACAATTCCTTACCATGACTTCTGAGGAGGATAAATTTGTGGACAGGCTGCGGGATATTAGAGCAGGCGGTTTGTGGGAGAAGCGGCAGGATGAGTGAAGGAGAGGAAGGGGAGGGAGGGAAGGAAAAAAAAAAAAAATACTCGCCACCAGTTTCCCAACTTACCCAGAGGAGAAATGCATAATCATATTATTTCACACACGACTTGGTTCAAAGGCGGCCAAAATAAGTTTGCGAGGTTCCCATGGGTCTGTCAATCTGTTGAAGGAGCTGCAGGCGAAAGCTTAGGATGCACCGAGTACGAAACAATTATGATCATCCCATTAAAGCGTAGCCGAGCAATTTGGCAGCCGAGTCGGCGAAAAAAAAAAAAAAAAAAAAACAGCATCAAGAGGAGATCAACATTTAACTCCTTTTAACTCGCCGCTATCAGGAAATCCATGTTAGTTAACGTTATTGCGGGTGAAATCGAAGAATCCCACAAAATAAAAAAAAACCAAACGACGACACGCCGAAAAGCAGGAATGAAATGATTAGTGCGGCCAGTCAGCTGTGAAATTGAGTTTATGGTTTTCAAGACGGCAAATTCAATTCGATAATGGGTATTAAGTTGTAGAGAATAATTAATAGTAATTGACTTCTTTCCATCACTATGCAAATGAAGCGGCGATAACGCCACAGGAGCGCTTTTTAACTTTGCGGGGGATTAAGTTTATGGAATTTTTTTTCTTTCTTTGATTGCTTTGTTGACAGGTTTGGCTGAAGGGTCCGTGTTTGTGGCGAGATTAAAAGGACGAAGGGTCTGAGTGGAGAGTTTCTGCTGCGTCGGTGCTTTTCAACGTCATATATATAATCCCACGCAGTGGTGAAGGGAGGGGGGGGGGGGGGAATGTTCCGGAATCTTCTGCCTTCCACCGTCACAAGTGTTGATGTTCAGTCAGGAACTCACTGGACTAATTTAAGTTCTAGTTCAATGCCTGAAAGATGATAATTGCGGTTCCCAACTTTGAATCTTTTTCATACTCACCTTTCTCTGATAAGTTCCCACCATGTTGTGTTGACGTTGGACAAGTGCAACAACGAGACGAGTAGACATTTTGAAATAAACTATTTTTAATATTAAGAAAAAAAAATTTTGGAGGGAAAACATTTCTTGGAGACAAAATGCAGCTAAATTAAATAGAATAAGAAACACAACAAATTCCATTTTAAAGATCCCGATAGCTTCAAACACTAAACCAGAGGTGTCCAAACTCTTTATGAGGTGGGCATTTTAATAAAGTGAAAACAAGCCAAATATCAACCAAGAGTTATCTCACTATAAAAATAAAGGCTTCTGTATCATCAACCTATTGAACACAACATTTCTAACTTTTACATGGAAAGAAAAAAGAATCTAGGTATTAGCATTGACACTAATTCTATATTTTTTTCAATGTCTCCGGTTGAAAAATACAGTTCGTAATGAACCTGTAGGGGCCACATAAATCTTCTTAAGGGCCACAAATGACTTTGACTTTGGACCTGCATACCTACTTTTGTCCTGTCTTTGTTTCTGGTGGTGGAGAAAATGAACTACCAAACTTCATTTGTTGACTTTTGATTATTTGGTATGGAACTAATATTTTTCTCAAGCATGCAAGGAAAACTCTATTGTCAACACATAACATGTCACGTTATGCACTTTTGTGAAGTATTTCATTACCAAAATATTATTAAAAAAGTTCAGCAATATGTTCCATGCATTTCAGCCTCAGGCCAGCAGTACCGAGTACTTCATACCGAGTCCAACCTAAATAAATCCACCTCATAATACACATCAATATGACACCAGGTCTGGAGAATCATTCAATGTTTAATTTTCCAGAGCAAATGCATCAATAAGCTCACATTGACTTTTAAAATCAACATTTTTAAAATGCTATTTAACACCTACAGACGACAAAAAAAAGAAATGATAGTATACTAATAGCTAATTATTTAAGAATCAAAAAAGTAAATCAAACATGTTATTTGCATTTGTTTTGGTGAAAACAACAAGTTATTTACATTATAAATCGCAGAATTTATATTTTAATTTGTAGCATTTAGCCATTTTATTTTGTTATCATTGATTGATTACAAAGGAAATAAAATATCAGAACCCATTAAAAATACAAATAAAATGCTTTCACTCACCAACTTAGACCTCCTTCACATGCTTACTAAAAAATATAATCATACTTTTTTAATTTCTCTAAACACCTCAATGTTTCTGTTCATTTTATTTGTGTTTTTCAGCTCCATTAATTAGACCATGGTTTTTTATTTTGAAACATTATATGCTGCTAACAAATTGCTTATCCAATCACAGGACACGTCACTTTACGTAAGGCTACCCTTCTCATTACAGACATGAGAGCTGATTGGCCGACACTTTTAAGACCTAGCTAGCTGAAACATGATTGGATAAATGCTAGTGACATCACTAGCTAGCTGAAACATGATTGGATAAAAACTATACAATTATATTTGACAGTGAAAACAGTACAGTCAACTGGATATAATATGACATTACATACATTTTATTTAGCCCACATGCTCCCTTGTCCTGCGAAATATCGCAAGATTAAATAATGTGAGCAGAGGTCTATAAGTCCAGAAGGTGAGTCTAAATCTAAACATGAAGCGTGAATCTAAACATTTTTAGTCAACTGTATTAATGTGCATGAGCAGGTGACTATTACTGAAGCTTATATTCAGAGCTTACTTAAGTGTCGTCCAAAATCGCATACTTGCTAGCAGCTAATGCAGAACAACACCAAAAATATCTGAGCACCACCAATAAACAAGTTGGATCTCTTCAAGTTGACATCACTTCTGGTTCCTGAATTACAAACTATGACTGTGTAATAGACTATAATATTTAGAATCAGACTTTAATTATTTAGCTACGTTTGTTTGAAAAGGTTAAACCTGGTCAACACTCCTGAGAAAATCACTGCATACTGATTTAAAGATTTGTCCTTGTGGACAGTTGGTCAAAATACCGAGTTGAATCTAACATCCACAAGGACACATAGAAGGTCACAGATCCCGAACACTCAGGACCAAAGTGAGTTTTCGTAAATGTATCATGTACATACAAATGAAGGACGAGCGCAGAAGTGGGCGTGAAGCTGCCTGTAGCCATACGTGACCTTCTGACAACCGCTGATGTCAGAGTAAAACATGAAGAAATAAGAATCAATAACAATATCAACAATATCGGTTTCATGTGGAAAACATGTTTTCAATAATGAGATCTTTCTTGCATTTATTCACCTATTTATTCAATGAATGTTAATTATCTTTTAAAGCATTTAAAACATTTTACATTTTATTCTCACACAAGCAACATGTTAACATGGCTTCTCTCATGAACAATAATATATATATATAGATATTTTTTAAATATTTTATGTTTTTTTTTAATTAATAATTTATTTGTTGGTAATGGTTCATTTTGATAATTATTTTTATCCTGTATTACCACCATACACATGTCCAATGTTGTGTTTCCAACACTGGCAATAAATGTTTTGATTCCGATCTCAGCATTCTTTCTCCTTTTTATCTACCTGTAATTCATCTTTCTACTGCTACATTTTTAAAATATTTATATGATGGTATTTCCACATCAGGAAAGATCGACAGTTGACGTCTTGAAAATTGTACTTCTAACTATTGAATTCCTTTTTATTATACATAACATATTTTTATTTTGAAAAAAATATTTTGAATAGTTTTTTTCTTCCCCCCAATTTCTTTACTTGTTACATGAATACACAAGTGTTCCGTCAGGCTGGAGATCTGTTCATAGTGTCCACCGCCTCACACCCAAAGTAGCTGGGATAGGCTCCAGGAATCCGTGGTAGACGTGAAATAAAGAATGAATATGTTTTCTGACATCAGACGATAAAGATACAGAGCTCAGTCTTCTTTTAAAAACTTGAACTAAAGCTCTGATTTTTTGATTGGAAACGAATCAGTGGATTGGATCTGACCCCCCTCTGAGATTGTTGTGGCTCCAATAGATGATGATGATGAGGATCTTCATGTGACCATTTGTGACAACTTCTCGTCAGGCATCGTCGTACAACCCATTTGTTTAAGCACAAGCAATGATGGATCAGTCGTCCAAATGTGTCACAAGTGTATGACAACACGTCAATCCACTGACAAAGATTCAACTGAATAAATACACAGACAAAATATCACCTGCTGTTTAAACCCAATATGTTTTATTGTTTTCTCAAATGTTTTTTCTAATTAGACTATAAATCAAAAAGTATCTCGAAAAAAATGCTAAATACGGAAGAAATCACACTTTTATTTCATTAATAACATATATCTGAATTAAAGAGGTTTATTTTTACAAGATTATTATTTAATAATAGTTTCAGGTGTAACTACATCGGAAGCAAATTACAGAAAAAAAAAACATTACATCATGAAGGATTTATTCCATATCCCCTTTTTTTATGCGTGAATGAATACATACAATTTTTTTATTTTCTATTTATAAGTAAGTAAGTAAGTAAGTAAGTGAGTAAGTAATGGTTATTTGTAAAGCGCCTTAAGTGAACTATTTGTCTTGAGAGGAAAGTGACTTCACTGCACAGACATGAGATTTTAGTGACATATTTGAAGGGATTTGTGGAAGTTGTGAATGAGGGTCTGGGAGAAGAAGGCATCACTCGAGGGCTGACTTCCATAAAATGTAAATTTTAAATCTCATCAGACGAACATGGCAGCAGCTCCAGCTCCTCCTCACAAGAGAGTTTCAGACGTGGTGGGAACCAGAAGTGTGTCAGAACCTGCTGAGATGAAATTAAACGGACTCACCAGAGAGAGCAGCATCAGCAGAGAGGCAGCTCTCACACTCTTGGTCCTCATCTTGGGTCCCGGAGTGTCCGACTGTCCTTGATTCAAGAAACCTCCTGGGGACTGATGTGGTATCAGCTGCCCAACTGGAGGAGAACTGGAGGTGGGACGCAGCTTCTCATCCAGGAGGGTCCAGGCGGGGTCAGCGGGGGGGGGGGAGAGTCCTGGTTCTAGTGTGGCAGGTGAAGACGTGAAGACGGAGGACATGAGACAGACGGAGGAGAGCAGCTTTATACTCCGGAGAGAGAGAGAGAGGATGGAGAGAGGAGGAGGAGAATGAGGTCCACATCTTCACTTGGGGAGCAACTTTTCTTTCAGCAGTGTCACGTGGCGACATCTAGTGGACGTCGAGTTACAAACCATTTGCCAGGATCCAGATATCGTCGATTCTTTGCCAGCAGAAGCAGTTTTTAAGTACTGAATAGTTATGGTAGAAATGGTTATTGACGTAAAAAAGGTACATAGTCATTAAATCCAATATAAAAATATATCTAATATCGATAATTATTAAAATAGATAAGTTCATTGTTGTTCAATTTAAAGGTACGACCTTGGCGGAACTGTTGTGTGTCGAGTTATTGACGTGCCCACAGACAGAGTAATCATACTAGAGCACGCAGAAGATTAATTTCTCAAAACTATTTTCCTTGTTAATATTGCTGGTGGTGTGAAGTATTTTTTGCAAGTTATTATTTTCTTGTACGTCTTCATGGCAGTTCCCACAGTTTATTTGATTCCCTCAATGCGGCCTATGAGGTGAATTGTTTATTTATATAATTATCATTTAAATTATTAGAAGAATATAGTTATTTATGTGCTTCATGACTTTTCAAATCACAAATCCATTGATTTCGTCATTTCGAAGTTGAGGGACATCACATTTATCATCTGATAAATAAACGTGTTGCGATTGATATCATCACACACACACACACACACACATTGCTATTGATGACAAATTTCACAATATATATATGATATATTGATACTGAACTAATGTTTTTCATGTTAAAATCAAGAAGTCTTCCACTCTTCCTCAGGGATCCTGTCTGAGCCTCTTCAGCGCTGCCCTCACTTGCAACTTTCCTGACCATGACTGGACGATGGTAACAACACACAAGAGTGCGTCTGGACATCAGTAACGTGGGAGGATGAGTGTGTTTCTACACTCCAGCTCCAGTCAATCTTCATTTCACTTGCTTATTTCAAATTGGAAATCGTTAACCGCAGCCTTAGTGTGGGGTCAGAGGTCGAATCCAAATATTGACTGCTGAAGGATCAATTAGCTTCAGCTACAGCAGCAACATCAAATCTCATATGACTGAGAGAAACCTTCTGATTCAACTTCATGACTCTGTAAGTAACAAAATATCTTTAGAAAGTGTTTAAATTATTTGTACAACAACATGAAAGCCAACATAGAATCTTTAGATCATTTTCATCACTATTTATTTTTTGGCAGGTTTTCTTTATTTCACGAGTCAGTTGAGGCTCTTGATTCTAAACGTTTTTTCTTGGTTCTCAAGTTTTTAAAAATAAAAGTTCATCATTAAGTGGCTATAATGCAGTGGCTCTATGTGGATACAGAAGGAGGGTTTCATAGTGTGTTTACAACCTTGTTTATTTTCATCGGAACATACAAACAACATGTACAAAAACATCCCATCACTCGGTTTTTTTCGACATATATTTTTTCCTTCCTCTTTTGTCACGTCACTTGCATCGTGAAAACAACAATAAGCAATATCATACACTCGAGATAAACTTTTGTCTGTGCGATAATACAAAATAAATGTTCACATATATCCTTTGCTCCCCCACCCGTTGCCCTCCCCCAAAATATTAGAATAAAAATGTTATTTACAATTCCGACGACAAACGTAAACATTCTCCCCCACCGCGTTCACCGGATCTATTAACACGTTAGTTTGTACAGTTTCCGATAGATTTTGCCTTTAGTGAACTGAAGTTGTAAATGCATAAAAGTTTAAAGTGATAGTTCAAAAGGATATATGACTAATTTTCTACTCATCCTCATGTCGACTAAGGGTTGGGATTATTTTGAGAGTAATCTGTTCTTTTTACAGTTATAGACGAAAATGTATCTTTACTTTAATTCAGTGACTAGTGCTCAGTTTTCTCCGTCTTTATCTCCGTCCAAAATTCACCGGGAGAATTTCATTAGCACTTCCAGTACCTGGAGTACCTTCTGTCTGTGTACTTGATTGAGGAACTTGGATGTTTTTAAGTGTCTTTTTGGACGAAGACCAAGACGAAACAACTGAGTTCCAGTCGCTACTTTAAAATGAACAAACATTTTCCCCTATAACTGAAAACAATTTACTCTGAAAATAATCCCAACCCTTAGTTGACATAACGTGAGTAAAAAATCAGTGAATTATGAAATTTGATTGAATTATCACTTTAAGTTAAAGTAAATTGTGATTGCAGTTGAAGTCAGTAAGGCAGATATGAACAATGTTTTGTAGATTGATCCCAATGTTAATGCAAATCTGTGATTGCAGAACATTCTAGAAGCGCAGTTGGTTTACAGCACTGAAGCAAGATGCTAAATCTAAGGACAATTGTAGAGTTTCACACAAAAAAAGTGAATGTTTATTGCTTAGTAATTCTTGACTTGAGTACTAGATTTTTCAATTCATGACTTAGTCATGTTCGAATCAATTCCAAAGTTAAATTCCTACAAGATGTTTCAAAAACATTATGTAAAACTGCAGTCTGATCGAAAATGCAAGTTCGGTAAAATTACATTAGAATCTCGAAAATACGATTACGATTTTGCAAATATTTTTTGTAACTTTTCAACTTTGTAACTTTTGTTTCAAAATGTTTATCTCACCTCATTTTCTGCTCAACATTTTAAAGTAAAAAAAATATATTTTGAGTTAATTATCAGATTAATTCAATATCATTTATTAGATCCTTTTAATGGCATCATTTTCACTTTTTAACTAAGTTTAAGGTATCTGTCTCACAATTGTTGTTCAGTGAATTATTATTATTATCAGATCAGAACTTTTCTTTCATATGTCCTATCCATTTATACCAATAATAAAATGTGTACTTGCTTTTGTAACCATTAATGTAGACAATTATGAATATTGGTTCTGCTGAATTTCTACATGGCTTGTTTTCTTCTCGAAGTTAAGATTCTAAAACAAATAAGTTTGATTTATTATGAATTTAAAATCTACATATTTATTTCAGAAATCCAGTGTCGACACCAGACCAGATCCAAGAAGTGTCATTGTCACTTGTTCATCTACATTGATTTACTCTGTAGGAGCACTGAGTACGTTCACGCGAGAAGATTTGAGTTATAAGATTCATAAAATTATCCCATATTATGAATTAAATTAATAAGAAATGTCAAATATAGTAGAAATTAAGTTTTATGACAAGTGTATGACATGTTTAGTCTCTAAATAATAATTTAAACTGTTATTTAATTTAGAATAATATGGATATGATATGTCATAAATACGAGACAACATACTTGAACAAGAAAGTAAAAGTAAGATTGGTAAAACAGGATCTTGTCATATTCTTGGAGGTGAAGTCGACGTGTCAAAAGAGTTTCCGCACTCTTCTGGAGTGAACTCACTTTGGATGTTGCTATCTGTTAGCTGTTAGCACCCCCGTCGTGGAAGAGGCAGTGTTCTATGGCAATCGAAGGTAGAAGTCACGTGTGCATATCATGCTGCACTAATATAGTGCAATGTAAGCGAAGGTGGAGGCGACACTTCCAACATCCGCCGCCGCTCCTCCTCCATCTGTTTATCTCACCAGCCAGTATCCCTCCAAATCACGCCAAGAAAAAAAAACAAACTCTTTTGTCCAAGACTGTAAAAGAGATTTGAGTGGAAAAACCCAGTTTCTAAACCTTTTCATGGAGATTTTCCTCCTCATCCTCCTCCTCCTCCTCCTCATCCCCGCGATGACTTTTGGCAATGTACGAGCCGTCAGAGAGTCCTAAGCCTCCAGCTACTCAGCAGTTTTAGGTAAAAAAAAACAAACACACAAGTGCGGGGGAAGAGTTGAGGGAGAAGAAGCTCTTGTCACCATAAAAAAAAAAAGAAGGCATCAGAATGAGACGGAGGTCAGGAAGGCGTGTAGGGAGAGGGAGGAAAAAAACAAACGAGGGGTCCCACTCAGGAGGGTTTTCCTCCAAGTCCGTTCATGCTGCACTTGTCCCAGCATCCCTGGGTGACGGGTGAGGCGAAGCAGGGGTTGTTGCTACATGTCCGTGTCTCCGTCGTAGGCCAGAGTCAACGGTTTTAGCCGGTTGTTCTGTGTCCGCTGCCTCTGAGGTCTCTTTGGCTTTTTGCTGTGTGACCACAAGAAACACCAGTTAGTCTGTGTTAGGCCTGTGGGTGGCGCTCACGTGCGAGTCAGTCCTCACAAGTCGTTGAGTGGGACACGTGACGCCTTTATTAGCTGCTTTATAGTTTATAGTAAGTAAGTAAGTAAGTAATTTTTATTTGTATAGCGCTTTTCCAGACCAGGGTCACAAAGCGCTTAAACAATCAAAACAATATTCAATAAAGCTATTATTATGCTACATGAGCATCACTTCCTGTTTCAGAATAAGAGTAGCGTGAACTTATTTTTATGCCCTGTTGATGCGTCAATATTTTACTGGAACTCACTTTGTGTATATGAGAGGTTAATTGAACAGACTGTCAATTGTAAGTCGATTAAGATGCTACTTGCTAACATTAGCCTGAAATGGTCGCTTCCACTGCTAAGTTGCAAATCTATTTTCTGTAAATGAAAATGAAACTTTCCTTAACCGCGTAGTTCGACTTTCGGATTGGATTTGGATTGTGTTCAACATTTTGGCCTCTTGTGTGATTGAGTTTGACGCCCTCCTATCAGCTGAAATAACAAGGACTCACTTGACAGTTTAGTTTGAATCTGAGCCGAGAGCGATAGAATAATGACTCAAAAATAATCACCACAGGTCCTGATATTAAACTACTCCTGTTCCAAGAACTGGTCCACTTGGTCAGATCTTTCATTTGCATTCACCGCGTCTTCATATCTCTCTTCGCTTCTTCATCAGACTCTTATCTTCCCGCCAACCACGCTGCCTCGTCAGCACATCTCAGCCTTTATCACGGCGGACTCTTAAAGTTTTCATCGGCGTGAAACCCAAGCTGCTGAGGAGCCCAGCCACAGTATGACGAACATGAACAATCTTTAAAAGTTAATATCCACCAGTTCGCCCGTGTGCCATCAACCGTCCTGGTGGTTTGTTGTGTGACACCTTCACCTCTCCTACAAGAAACATCTTAAGACGTTTCTATTTGTTCAGGCTTTTCCTTGATTTTCTGGAACTCCTGTTGTGTTATCAGTTTTATCTTGATCTTTAAAGTATATACTTTATTGAATATTGTTTTGATTGTTTAAGCGCTTTGTGACCCTGGTCTGGAAAAGCGCTATACAAATAAAAATTACTTAATTACTTACTTACTAAAGCAAAACTTAAGGCTGAAATGACGTTTATTATTCACAGGATCATAATGTCCTTAACAAGTTAGAAAAACGATTTGCTATCGCTATTATTTAGCTAATGTAGGCTAAAAACACAGTTATGAGTTCACTGAGAGGGAGTGAGAGTAAGCGAGTGAGTTGTTGAGTATTTATTGCTTCAGAAGGTGATTTTATTTGAGTAATAAGACTAGTTCAGGTTTGTTTCAAATTTTAGAGTTAGTTAGAATTTAAACTTCATTTTCTACTCACCCTCATGTCCACAAAGAGTTAATTAGTTTTACTTTGTCCAAAGAAAAACTTAAAAACATGCAAATACCCTCTATGGTGTTCGTCTGTAATGTCCATCTTGTATTGAAGTCAATCAATAGGAAAATTCCGGAAAAACTTAAATAAGTATATATTTGAAGCTTGTTTTTGTGGAATTTTAAAGAATAAAACTGTAGACAGTAGACTCTGGAAGCGCTCGCGACAGTTATCCAGAGCACTTCCTGTCTGTATCCCTTATTATTCTTTAACCTTCCGCTAAAAATTAGCTTAGAATATAGACTTATTTTTGTTTTTTTCAGGACAATTCTAATGTCGAGGCGTCAATAAATGATTGGACATTACGGATGAGCACCAAGGAGGTATTTGGAAGTTTTTAAATGTTTAATTTTGTACTAAGTTGAAGACAAATACAACTGAGCTGTAGTTGCTCTACATTAAATAAACATACATTTTTGTCTATAACTAACAAGGAACAGATTACTCTGAAAATAATTCAACCCTAAGGAGACATGAGGGTGAGTAGAAAATGAGTGACGTTTGAATTCCAGGGCAACTATCACAGGTTTTGGTCAAAAAACCCATCAACGTGGTTGCTGAGGTCAAACTGTCAGCTCACGCGGACCCTAGATTTCTAAGGTGAATCGTCCATCGTGGACTCACAGACATAGAAGACATTCTATCCAAAAACGAACAAACTATAATTCGTCTCATTTGCATGCCAACCCAGACGTGGCAGATATTTTCAAAGCCGCTCGAGGAGGAAAAAGACTTTAATCTTCAGGTTGTTATTGCTGCATCAAAGACGGGTCGCTCTGTATCCTCGCCCCAGTCTAGAGAGCTTCTATTTATGTAACGCAGATGATGATTATGTAGTCATGGACAAGCTTCCTCACCGCAGACGCGCTCGTGGAGGTGAAATAAAAGCACTTTGGCGGGTTAAGGACAACATTGAGTTTCCGAAATAAGTCTTTGATGTTTCACGTGATCTCGGTTGCTGAGCTTCACAGAAACACATTTGACATGTTAGTTAATATACTTGGCTTAAAACATTATGACCACCTTGACTATGGTGCATAAGATTCCCTCTACTGGAGAGCTGCTGTATGTGCAAGTTTTAGAATGTAGCATAAATCAAATGAAATACCAAGTGGAAGTTTATCTTCCGTTGTCTGCTTAGTTAGCTCATGCTAAACATGATAAGATAGCTCTGCAGAAATGTATTATTTCTTTCTTTAGTGCTTATTTATTTGTTATTCAAAAATGTTATTGTGTGTTTATTCACTCTTAATTCCACTGAAAGCAATTAAAATGTTTTTTTTCAAATAATGATTTAATTCACTATTGTTCCGTTTTATTATAGAATAGAACATTTTCTGTTAAATTGCACCATACTATGCATTTTTCCTAAATCTAGCCTGCAAATGTGAATGTTGATCTTTTTATGCGTTGGCGTCTTTAATTTGGTCGTAAAGTTCCTGAAATGAAAATAAAAATGTCGGAAAAATATATTCACCTAATACCTTTTTATATTTTTAATAATAAAATGTCTTAGATGGATTTTATAGATGTGTTTATCTGTCTTTTCTCTCTTCTGTATAATTCTTTTGAATACTGATTGGTACATATTTTTTTGTTACTTTCAAGTTGTAACCAAACGAGTCAGTACATTTGCCAAGAACAAAAATGTTTGCGTGTGTGTGTGTGTGTCTGTGTATGTGTGTCTGAATGGGAGAAACATGTGAAAATGAAAAGGTAAAACACACATTCACGATGAGAAACAATATTAAAAAGGAAGAACATAAAAATAATTGATGAACATAAACGGAACATAAACCTTCTTCCTTCTTTGGCCACAAGATGGCGGCATCACAAGGAGACGACTTGGGCTTCTTAACTCTTGAACTTTTTTACATTTTTACATCTTATTTCACTTATTATCATTCTGAAGATATTTGATCTGATCTGATACATTGAGATATTAAATAAAGTGTATTGTTGTGTAAACAATTCAATAAAGTTCTACCTAACCTAACCTAAAGCTACACAACATTGTGTTGTTACTATAAGTCATGTGCAGTATTAGCATCAGTGTCATTACACTTTACCTAAACTTCAATTTTAGCTACACACAGACATCAAACTTTTGTGTTTGTGTGCATTTCAGCTGTGTTGCTAACTTTCACTACCAAACAAACTAGAATTCTGATGTTTTTATTTGGATGAACATATTAATTATTTAACTTGCTATTAGTGTGCAGAAGTGAAATCTGCTAAAGTGGACTAGCTATCCTAACAATGGATCCATAATGATCTTGCCATGACTCTACTGCTGCTACCTGGCCTGACCTCACCTGCGCGGCAGCTTCACTCGGCCAATCAGGCTGGTCACATGACACGGTGGTGGCGAGGACTGCTGCTGGTACTTAAACCTGCGGAGGACGTGCGGGGGTGTCGGTGGAGGGCTGGGGGGTGCTCTCTGGTTAGCTGCTGCTGGACTGGGCCAGCTCTTGGCAGTCGGGGCAGGTGTAACTTATCTCCTGCACGCCCCCCCACACCGCCGCCCCGTTGGCGTCGCACTCCTGAGCCTTCAGGGAGCGATGCACCGAGGCACAGTAGCTGCTGCGCTCGTTCGAAGGAAGGAGGTCGGGATGCAACGGAAGATAAACAAATGATGATGATGATGATGATGATGGAGGGAGAGGCGCGAATGTGAAGGTTCACGGGGTGAAAGGTCATGAAGGAGGCAGAACTCACCAAGCGAGGTAAATCATAGACACTATGAATATGAGGAGCACGACGGCTCCTGCTGCTACACCGTACACCCACATCTTCAACTTCCCGTCTGTGGAGAAGCACATGACCACAGTCTTCACCGGCAACACAACATCTTCACCGTGACACAACATTCTCAATGACATGTAACATGTTCACCAACACAAAACATACCCTGACTCAGTTGCCTTTGAAACTGAGTCAGGGGACACAATACCTTCAATGACACACAACATCGTCATTGACACATAACATTTTCACTAACACACAACATCTTCACTCACACAAAATGTTCACTTACACACAACATCCTCAGTGACATGTAAGGTCTTTACTATCACACAAAATCCTCACTAACACACAACATCTTCACTGCAACACAACATCCTCATTGACGCGTAACATTTTCACAAACACAAAACATCCTCACTCACACAAAATGTTCACGTACACACAACATCCTCACTTTAACATCCTCAACATCTTCACTGCAAAACAACATTATCAATGACACATAACATTTTCACTTCACACAACATCCTCACTAACAAAAACATCTTCACTGCAACGCAATATCCTCAATGACAGCATTTTCTCTAACACACCACATCCTGACGAACACACAACATCCTCACTAACACACAGCATCTTCACTAACACACAGTATCTTCACTGTAACACAACATCCTCAATTACACGTAACATCTTCACTCACATACAACATCCTCACTTACACACAACATCATCAATGGCAAGTAACATCTTTACTAACACACAATATCCTCACTAACACACATCTTAAATAACACACAACATCCTCACTAACATACAACATCTTCACTAACACACAACATCTTCACTAACACACAATATCCTCACTAAAACACAATATCCTCACTAACACACAACATCTTCACTAACACACATCTTCACTAACAAACAACATCCTCACTAACACACAACATCTTCAATAACGCACAACATCCTTAATAACACACAACATCTTCACTAACACACAACATCCTCACTAACATACAACATCCTCTCTAACACACAACATCTTCACTAACACACATCATCTTCACTAACACACAACATCTTCACTAACACACAATATCCTCACTAACACACAATATCCTCACTAACACACAACATCTTCACTAACACACAATATCCTCACTAACACACAATACCCTCACTAACACACAACATCTTCACTAACACACAACATCTTCACTAACACACAACATCCTCACTAACACACAATATCCTCACTAACACACAACATCCTCACTAACACACAATATCCTCACTAACACACAACATCTTCACTAACACACAACATCTTCACTAACACACAACATCTTCACTAACACACAATATCCTCACTAACACACAACATCCTCACTAACACACAACATCCTCACTAACATACAACATCTTCACTAATACACAATATCCTCACTAACACACAATATCCTCACTAACACACAATCTCTTCACTAACAAACAACATCCTCACTAACACACAACATCTTCAATAACGCACAACATCCTTAATAACACACAACATCTTTACTAACACACAACATCCTCACTAACACACATCATCTTCACTAACATGTAACATCTTCACTAACATACAACATCCTCACTAACATGTAACATCTTCACTAACATGTAACATCTTCACTAACATGTAACATCCTCACTAACATGTAACATCTTCACTAACATGTAACATCTTCACTAACATGTAACATCTTCACTAACATGTAACATCTTCACTAACATGTAACATCTTCACTAACATGTAACATCTTCACTAACATGTAACATCTTCACTAACATGTAACATCCTCACTAACATACAACATCCTCACTAACATGTAACATCTTCACACTTGCACTGGGTCTGAGGATCTTCAGTGTTAGCAGCTCGTGCAACAACCGTGTTAAAGTTGTCGTAGCAAAGCTGCTGCTGTCAGAGTGGAAACCTCTTCACCTCAGCACAATCTCACTGTGATTGCTCTATTGTTTTCACGTGTTTAACCAAAATCATCGTCTGACGTCGGATGAAAATCCAGAAGCTATAAGAAGACTTGTTTAAAACCTTTTGACTTTATGTCTTCCTTCACTCCAGGGATTACTCTTAAACCTCCTCCAGGCTGGGATTAAGAAAGTTTAGGGTTTTGACAAGTGTTTAACTTGTGGAGCGTCTTCACAAATGCTAATGACACTGTTTCATCTCTTCTGTCTGTGGATCTATCCTTGTTTTGTTTGGTCCCTCACTTTCAAGACATACTTTCACGCTGTTTCATTTAATTCCTCGCATTCTACATACTGTATGTGTTTATGTACCGAGTGTTTCTACATGTGTGTTCATGTACTGAGTGTTTCTAAATACGTGTTTATGCACCAAGTGTTTTTACATGTGTGTTCCTGTACTGAGTGTTTCTACATATCTGTTAATGTACCAAGTGTTTTTACATGTGTGTTTATGTACCGGGTGTTTCTACATGTGTGTTCATGTACTGAGTGTTTTTACATGTGTGTTCCTGTACTGAGTGTTTCTACATATGTGTTTATGTACCAAGTGTTTTTACATGTGTGTTTATGTACCAAGTGTTTCTACATATGTGTTTATGTACCAAGTGTTTTTACATGTGTGTTTATGTACCAAGTGTTTCTACATATGTGTTTATGTACCAAGTGTTTTTACATGTGTGTTCATGTACTTAGTGTTTCTACATGTGTGTTCATGTACTGAGTGTTTCTACATATGTGTTTATGCACCAAGCGTTTCTACATATGTGTTTATGTACCAAGTGTTTATGTACCAAGTGATTTTTCCTGTACTGAGTGTTTCTACATATGTGTTTATGTACCAAGTGTTTTTTCCTGTACTGAGTGTTTCTACATATGTGTTTATGTACCAAGTGTTTCTACATAAGTGTTTATGTACCAAGTGTTTCTATACATGTGTTTATGTACTGAGTGTTTCTACATATCTGTTTATGTACAGTGTGTTTCTACGTACGTGTTTATGTACCGAGTGTTTCTACATATGTGTTTGTGTACCAAGTGTTTCTACATATGTGTTTATGCACCAAGTGTTTTTACATGTGTGTTCATGTACTGAGTGTTTCTACATGTGTGTTCATGTACTGAGTGTTTCTACATATGTGTTCATGTACTGAGTGTTTCTACATGTGTGGTCATGTACTGAGTGTTTCTAAATATGTGTTTATGTACAGTGTGTTTCTACGTATGTGTTTATGTACCAAGTGTTTCTACATATGTGTTTATGTACCAAGTGTTTCTACATAAGTGTTTATGTACCAAGTGTTTCTATATATGTGTTTATGTACCCAGTGTTTCTACATATCTGTTTATGTACAGTGTGTTTCTACGTATGTGTTTATGTACAGTGTGTTTCTATGTATGTGTTTATGTACCAAGTATTTCTACATATGTGTTTATGTACCAAGTGTTTCTAAATATGTGTTTATGTACCAAGTATTTCTTCAAATGTGTTTATGTACCACATGTTTCTACATGTGTGTTCGTGTACTGAGTGTTTCTACATGTGTGTTCATGTACTGAGTGTTTCTAAATATGTGTTTATGTACAGTGTGTTTCTACGTATGTGTTTATGTACCAAGTGTTTCTACATATGTGTTTATGTACCAAGTGTTTCTACATAAGTGTTTATGTACCAAGTGTTTCTATATATGTGTTTATGTACCAAGTATTTCTACATATGTGTTTATGTGCCAAGTGTTTCTAAATATGTGTTTATGTACCCAGTTTTTCTACATATTTGTTTATGTACCAAGTGCTTCTACATATGTGTTTATGTACGCAATGTTTCTACATATCTGTTTATGTACAGTGTGTTTCTACGTATGTGTTTATGTACCAAGTATTTCTACATATGTGTTTATGTACCAAGTGTTTCTAAACATGTGTTTATGTACCCAGTTTTTCTACATATCTGTTTATGTACAGTGTGTTTCTACGTACGTGTTTATGTACCGAGTGTTTCTACATATGTGTTTGTGTACCAAGTGTTTCTACATATGTGTTTATGCACCAAGTGTTTTTACATGTGTGTTCATGTACTGAGTGTTTCTACATGTGTGTTCATGTACTGAGTGTTTCTACATATGTGTTCATGTACTGAGTGTTTCTACATGTGTGTTCATGTACTGAGTGTTTCTAAATATGTGTTTATGTACAGTGTGTTTCTACGTATGTGTTTATGTACCAAGTGTTTCTACATATGTGTTTATGTACCAAGTGTTTCTACATAAGTGTTTATGTACCAAGTGTTTCTATATATGTGTTTATGTACCCAGTGTTTCTACATATCTGTTTATGTACAGTGTGTTTCTATATATGTGTTTATGTACAGTGTGTTTCTATGTATGTGTTTATGTACAGTGTGTTTCTATGTATGTGTTTATGTACCAAGTATTTCTACATATGTGTTTATGTACCAAGTGTTTCTAAATATGTGTTTATGTACCAAGTATTTCTTCAAATGTGTTTATGTACCACATGTTTCTACATATGTGTTTGTGTACCAAGTGTTTCTACATATGTGTTTATGTACCAAGTATTTCTTCAAATGTGTTTATGTACCACATGTTTCTACATATGTGTTTGTGTACCAAGTGTTTCTACATATGTGTTTATGCACCATGTATTTCTACATGTGTGTTCATGTACTGAGTGTTTCTAAATATGTGTTTATGTACAGTGTGTTTCTACGTATGTGTTTATGTACCAAGTGTTTCTACATATGTGTTTATGTACCAAGTGTTTCTACATAAGTGTTTATGTACCAAGTGTTTCTATATATGTGTTTATGTACCAAGTATTTCTACATATGTGTTTATGTGCCAAGTGTTTCTAAATATGTGTTTATGTACCCAGTTTTTCTACATATTTGTTTATGTACCAAGTGCTTCTACATATGTGTTTATGTACGCAATGTTTCTACATATCTGTTTATGTACAGTGTGTTTCTACGTATGTGTTTATGTACCAAGTATTTCTACATATGTGTTTATGTACCAAGTGTTTCTAAACATGTGTTTATGTACCCAGTTTTTCTACATATCTGTTTATGTACCAAGTGCTTCTACATATGTGTTTATGTACGCAATGTTTCTACATATCTGTTTATGTACAGTGTGTTTCTACGTATGTGTTTATGTACCAAGTTTTTCTACACATGTGTTTATGTACAGAGTGTTTCTAAACATGTGTTTATGTACCCAGTTTTTCTACATACTTGTTTATGTACCAAGTTTTTCTACATATGTGTTTATGTACCCAGTGTTTCTACATATCTGTTTATGTACAGTGTGTTTCTACGTATGTGTTTATGTACCAAGTATTTCTATATACGTGTTTATGTACCAAGTATTTCTACATACGTGTTTATGTACCAAGTATTTCTATATACGTGTTTATGTACCGAGTGTTTCTACATATGTGTTTATGTACCAAGTGTTTCTAAACATGTGTTTATGTACCCAGTTTTTCTACACGTGTGTTTATGTACCCAGTGTTTCTACATATCTGTTTATGTACAGTGTGTTTCTACGTATGTGTTTATGTACCCAGTGTTTCTACATATCTGTTTATGTACAGTGTGTTTCTACGTATGTGTTTATGTACCAAGTGTTTCTACATATGTGTTTATGTACCCAGTGTTTCTACATATCTGCTTATGTACAGTGTGTTTCTACGTATGTGTTTATGTACCAAGTGTTTCTACATATGTGTTTATGTACCAAGTGTTTCTACATAAGTGTTTATGTACCAAGTGTTTCTATATATGTGTTTATGTACCAAGTATTTCTACATATGTGTTTATGTACCAAGTGTTTCTAAATATGTGTTTATGTACCCAGTTTTTCTACATATTTGTTTATGTACCAAGTGCTTCTACATATGTGTTTATGTACGCAATGTTTCTACATATCTGTTTATGTACAGTGTGTTTCTACGTATGTGTTTATGTACCAAGTATTTCTACATATGTGTTTATGTACCAAGTGTTTCTAAACATGTGTTTATGTACCCAGTTTTTCTACATATTTGTTTATGTACCAAGTGTTTCTACATATGTGTTTATGTACCCAGTGTTTCTACATATCTGTTTATGTACAGTGTGTTCCTACGTATGTGTTTATGTACCAAGTTTTTCTACACATGTGTTTATGTACAGAGTGTTTCTAAACATGTGTTTATGTACCCAGTTTTTCTACATACTTGTTTATGTACCAAGTTTTTCTACATATGTGTTTATGTACCCAGTGTTTCTACATATCTGTTTATGTACAGTGTGTTTCTAAACATGTGTTTATGTACCAAGTATTTCTATATACGTGTTTATGTACCAAGTATTTCTACATACGTGTTTATGTACCAAGTATTTCTACATACGTGTTTATGTACCGAGTGTTTCTACATATGTGTTTATGTACCAAGTGTTTCTAAACATGTGTTTATGTACCCAGTTTTTCTACACGTGTGTTTATGTACAGAGTGTTTCTAAACATGTGTTTATGTACCCAGTTTTTCTACACGTGTGTTTATGTACAGAGTGTTTCTAAACATGTGTTTATGTACCCAGTGTTTCTACATATTTGTTTATGTACAGTGTGTTTCTACGTATGTGTTTATGTACCCAGTGTTTCTACATATCTGTTTATGTACAGTGTGTTTCTACGTATGTGTTTATGTACCAAGTGTTTCTACATATGTGTTTATGTACCCAGTGTTTCTACATATCTGTTTATGTACAGTGTGTTTCTACGTATGTGTTTATGTACCAAGTATTTCTACATATGTGTTTATGTACCAAGTGTTTCTAAACATGTCTTTATGTACCCAGTTTCTCTACACATGTGTTTATGTACAGAGTGTTTCTAAACATGTTTTTATGTACCCAGTGTTTCTACATATGTGTTTATGTACAGTGTGTTTCTACGTATGTGTTTATGTACAGTGTGTTTCTATGTATGTGTTTATGTACCAAGTATTTCTACATACGTGTTTATGTACCAAGTATTTCTACATACGTGTTTAAGCACCAAGTATTTCTACATACTTGTTTATGTACCGAGTGTTTCTACATATGTGTTTATGTACCAAGTGTTTCTATATATGTGTTTATGTACAGTGTGTTTCTACGTATGTGTTTATGTACCAAGTATTTCTACATACGTGTTTATGTACCAAGTATTTCTACATACGTGTTTATGACCAAGTATTTCTACATACGTGTTTATGTACCGAGTGTTTCTACATATGTGTTTATGTACCAAGTATTTCTACATAAGTGTTTATGTACCAAGTATTTCTACATACGTGTTTATGTACCAAGTGTTTCTACATATGTGATTATGTACCAAGTGTTTCTATATATGTGTTTATGTTCCAAATGTTTCTATTTATGTGTTTATGTACCAAGTGTTGCTATTTATGTGTTTATGTACCACGTTTTTCTACATATGTGTTTATGTACCAAGTGTTTCTACAAATGTGTTTATGTACCAAGTGTTTCTACATATGCGTTTATGTACCAAGTGTTTCTACATATGTGTTTATGTACTAAGTGTTTCTATTTATTTGTTTATTTACTCAGTGGTTCTACATATGGGTTTATGTACCCAGTGTTTCTACATATGTGTTTATGTACCCAGTGTTTCTACATATCTGTTTATGTACAGTGTGTTTCTACGTATGTGTTTATGTACCAAGTATTTCTACATATGTGTTTATGTACCAAGTGTTTCTAAACATGTGTTTATGTACCCAGTTTTTCTACACATGTGTTTATGTACAGAGTGTTTCTAAACATGTGTTTATGTACCCAGTTTTTCTACATACTTGTTTATGTACCAAGTTTTTCTACATATGTGTTTATGTACCCAGTGTTTCTACATATCTGTTTATGTACAGTGTGTTTCTACGTATGTGTTTATGTACCAAGTATTTCTATATACGTGTTTATGTACCAAGTATTTCTACATACGTGTTTATGTACAAAGTATTTCTACATACGTGTTTATGTACCCAGTTTTTCTACACGTGTGTTTATGTACAGAGTGTTTCTAAACATGTGTTTATGTACCCAGTTTTTCTACATACTTGTTTATGTACCAAGTTTTTCTACATATGTGTTTATGTACCCAGTGTTTCTACATATCTGTTTATGTACAGTGTGTTTCTACGTATGTGTTTATGTACCAAGTATTTCTATATACGTGTTTATGTACCAAGTATTTCTACATACGTGTTTATGTACCAAGTATTTCTACATACGTGTTTATGTACCCAGTTTTTCTACACGTGTGTTTATGTACAGAGTGTTTCTAAACATGTGTTTATGTACCCAGTGTTTCTACATATCTGTTTATGTACAGTGTGTTTCTACGTATGTGTTTATGTACCCAGTGTTTCTACATATCTGTTTATGTACAGTGTGTTTCTACGTATGTGTTTATGTACCAAGTGTTTCTACATATGTGTTTATGTACCCAGTGTTTCTACATATCTGTTTATGTACAGTGTGTTTCTACGTATGTGTTTATGTACCAAGTATTTCTACATATGTGTTTATGTACCAAGTGTTTCTAAACATGTGTTTATGTACCCAGTTTTTCTACACATGTGTTTATGAACAGAGTGTTTCTAAACATGTGTTTATGTACCCAGTTTTTCTACATACTTTCTTATGTACCAAGTGTTTCTACATATGTGTTTATGTACCAAGTGTTTCTAAACATGTGTTTATGTACAGTGTGTTTCTATGTATGTGTTTATGTACCAAGTATTTATACATACGTGTTTATGTACAGAGTGTTTCTAAACATGTGTTTATGTACCCAGTTTTTCTACATACTTGTTTATGTACCAAGTTTTTCTACATATGTGTTTATGTACCCAGTGTTTCTACATATCTGTTTATGTACAGTGTGTTTCTACGTATGTGTTTATGTACCAAGTATTTCTATATACGTGTTTATGTACCAAGTATTTCTACATACGTGTTTATGTACCAAGTATTTCTACATACGTGTTTATGTACCGAGTGTTTCTACATATGTGTTTATGTACCAAGTGTTTCTCAACATGTGTTTATGTACCCAGTTTTTCTACACGTGTGTTTATGTACAGAGTGTTTCTAAACATGTGTTTATGTACCCAGTGTTTCTACATATCTGTTTATGTACAGTGTGTTTCTACGTATGTGTTTATGTACCCAGTGTTTCTACATATCTGTTTATGTACAGTGTGTTTCTACGTATGTGTTTATGTACCAAGTATTTCTATATACGTGTTTATGTACCAAGTATTTCTACATACGTGTTTATGTACCAAGTATTTCTACATACGTGTTTATGTACCGAGTGTTTCTACATATGTGTTTATGTACCAAGTGTTTCTAAACATGTGTTTATGTACCCAGTTTTTCTACACGTGTGTTTATGTACAGAGTGTTTCTAAACATGTGTTTATGTACCCAGTGTTTCTACATATCTGTTTATGTACAGTGTGTTTCTACGTATGTGTTTATGTACCCAGTGTTTCTACATATCTGTTTATGTACAGTGTGTTTCTACGTATGTGTTTATGTACCAAGTGTTTCTACATATGTGTTTATGTACCCAGTGTTTCTACATATCTGTTTATGTACAGTGTGTTTCTACGTATGTGTTTATGTACCAAGTATTTCTACATATGTGTTTATGTACCAAGTGTTTCTAAACATGTGTTTATGTACCCAGTTTTTCTACACATGTGTTTATGAACAGAGTGTTTCTAAACATGTGTTTATGTACCCAGTTTTTCTACATACTTTCTTATGTACCAAGTGTTTCTACATATGTGTTTATGTACCAAGTGTTTCTAAACATGTGTTTATGTACAGTGTGTTTCTATGTATGTGTTTATGTACCAAGTATTTCTACATACGTGTTTATGTACCAAGTATTTCTACATATGTGTTTATGTACCAAGTATTTCTACATACTTGTTTATGTACCGAGTGTTTCTACATATGTGTTTATGTACCAAGTGTTTCTATATGTGTGTTTATGTACCAAGTATTTCTACATACTTGTTTATGTACCGAGTGTTTCTACATATGTGTTTATGTACCAAGAGTTTCTATATATGTGTTTATGTACAGTGTGTTTCTACGTATGTGTTTATGTACCAAGTATTTCTACATACGTGTTCATGTACCAAGTATTTCTACATACGTGTTAATGACCAAGTATTTCTACATACTTGTTTATGTACCGAGTGTTTCGACATATGTGTTTATGTACCAAGTATTTCTACATACGTGTTTATGTACCAAGTATTTCTACATACGTGTTTATGTACCGAGTGTTTCTACATATGTGGTTATGTACCAAGTGTTTCTATATATGTGTTTATGTACCAAATGTTTCTATATATGTGTTTATGTACCAAGTGTTTCTATTTATTTGTTTATGTACCACGTTTTTCTACATATGTGTTTATGTACCAAGTGTTTCTACAAATGTGTTTATGTACCAAGTGTTTCTACATATGCGTTTATGTACCAAGTGTTTCTACATATGTGTTTATGTACCCAGTATTTCTACATATGTGTTTATGTACCAAGTGTTTCTATATGTGTTTATGTACCCAGTGTTTCTACATATGCGTTTATGTACCCAGTATTTCTACATATGTGTTTATGTACCAAGTGTTTCTACACATCTGCTTATGTACCCAGTTTTTCTACATATGTGTTTTTTTTACCAAGTGTTTCTACATATGTGTTTATGTACCAATTGTTTCTACACATCTGTTTATGTACCCAGTTTTTCTACATATGTGTTTATGTACCAAGTGTTTTTCCTATATATGTGTTTATGTACCAAGTGTTTCTATATATGTGTTTATGTACCAAGTGATTCTACATGTGTTTATGTACCAAGTATTTCTATATATGTTTATGTACCAAGTGTTTCTAAATGTGTTTATGTACCAAGTGTTTCTACATATGTGTTTATGTACCAAGTGTTTTTCCTATATATGTGTTTATGTACCAAGTGTTTTTCCTATATATGTGTTTATGTACCAAGTGTTTCTATATATGTGTTTATGTACCAAGTGATTTTACATGTGTTTGTGTACCAAGTATTTCTATATATGTTTATGTACCAAGTGTTTCTACATGTGTTTATGTACCAACTGTTTCTATATATGTGTTTATGTACTCAGTGTTTCTACCCATGTGTTTATGTACCAAGTGATTCTACATGTGTTAATTGATGTGAGTTGAACATTAAACATGGTAAAAGAAGAGAGAGCTAGAACTTTGGCGCCATCTCATGGAGAAACACCCACAGGAAACGCAGCAGCAGTGCAGAGAGTCGAGGTTTTCACTTCACAGCTCCTGAAAAGTCTTCAGCAAGGGTCTGGGGTAGAGGACGCGGGTGCGGTCTGACCTGGTCCGTAAGGCTGCAGGTACCAGGTCCGGCCCGAGCGTCCGGGCTGGACAGTGGAGGGCAGAGTGGGGTTAATGGCACGACTGGTCTTTACATCGCCCTTCTTGTCCCCTGCCGTGGGGATCTCCAGGATGGGGATGGGGGCACATTGGTCCAGCTGCCCGGTAGGAGAGAGCACTTCTGTGAAGCCCTCCTCGCACATGCAGACACCCGCCTGCAGGGGGCGGTAGAGCACCAGAAAATACGTTAATTTAAAGCTTCTCAACAATGCGAGATGATTCACGATATACAGTAAAAATCCTTCTTCTCATCTTCATCCGTTGGTTAATTTGTCATTTGAGTCTTTGTTGCCTTCAGATAAAAAATAAATATGAATCTTAATTATTTTGTTTAATTTATCCAGACATCAATCAGAATAATCTTTTATAATCGTTCAATACAAACTATCCTTGAATGAAACCTGGAGGTTGAATTGATTTTATTATTAATAAATATCGTTGTTGAAATAATTATTCAAGCATCATTTGTAACCCTTTTTAAAATATCTCCTATATTTTACTTTTAAATGTATTTAATGTTTTTGGAGGTTTAAATACATGTATTTAAATGAATGCTCGAATGTACAAGGACACAACTATTCAATCAAATACTGCAGAAATATTTCTGGCTTTTAAAAGTTTACAATTCCACTTGAAAACTGCAGAATAATGTAGAGTGCATGAAAATAATGAAACTGAAAAATAACATACATAAGTATTCAAAGCCTGAATTCAGCTCAGGTTTCTTTTGTTTCCAATGATTATCATTGAGATGTTACGACGTGATTGGAGTCCATCTGTGGTAAATTCAGTTGGTTGAACATGATTCGGAAAAGGACACAACTGTCTATATAAGGTCCAACAGTTGACTGTGCATGTCAGGATTGTCATGACGCATGAGACTGGGAAAAGCGTCAGAAAAACTAGACATAGAAAACTAGACTAGTAGGATAGAAGGAACGATCAGAGACATCCAGGATGAAAAGCTACCGACGAACACTCTTGACCTAAGACTGGGGCAATGGCCCATCTATCAACAGGACAATGACCCAAAAAACACAACCAATCTATCTAAGAAGTGGTTTCAAAACAATTTGAGTGTTGTTCTTTAGTGGCCCAGACAGAGCCCAGAACTGAATCCAACTGAAAATCTCTGAAGAGATCTGAAAACAGCTTTCAATAAAAGGGCTGTGGAAACCTTTGTAATGGGATTTTTCGTTTTTTTATTTTGAATAAATTTGCAACAATTAAAAAAAAAAAAAAAAATTCAATTTGTTATTATGGGGTGTTGTGTGTAGACTTTGGAGTTGGTGTGTTGCTGTCAGAGGGTAAGCTAAACTACTGGACTATAAGAAGTTTTAGGTAGAGTGTCTGTAAATACCTGTCCGGGCTGTGAGGTCGGACGTCTCACCTCGTCGCAGAAGGACTTTGGAATGAGGCAGGGGGGGTCACAGGAGCTGTTGTCCACCGAGGGGTTGAGGGGGGGGCATCCTCCTGCAGGCCACGACAACACAACTGTGAACTCAGTGTTTTCCTCAGAAATCTTTGACACTATTTAGTCGTCAGTCAACAGAAGCTTACATGACATATTGTTATACTTTTTATAACGACTTTTTTGATCATTCATTGGTTTGGGTGGTTTTTATGCAAATAAACACAATATTTGGTGAATTTTAAATTATGTTTTTTGGGCGTGGTTTTGTTTGATGTCAACAGCTGAAGTTGCCAGCGCCATTTTATTGACTGAAATAGTAACTATATGTGTAAATACAGTATAAATAAGTGTTCATGTGAGTTATTTTTCACTTTGTATGAGTTGAGGATGATGAAACCAAGTGTAATTATGATCGAAGGGAATTGCATCTGAACTGTTATAACCACTGTATGAGGATCTTGACAAGAATGAGCATTAAGCACACACTCAGGAGGTTAAAATCCGTTTTCTAAATGTGTAATATGAAGAATTAAAAACAAATCAAGATAAATAATTCAGAGTTAATTAGCATACAGATGTGTTCCATTGCGTCATTAGCAAATAAAGAATCGGAAACATCTAGACATGTATAGTAGATGAACTGAGTACGGTGAACAGAGAAGGTTTTACTGGTATAAGGGTATATTAAGGTGGAGAGTATAGCGGAGGTTCATAACAGATTTTCCGCATCGACAACAACAACAACAACAACAACGTGAAACAGCTGATGAGATTTGAAGCTTATGAAAGAGACAATGAAGTCCTACGCTTGCTTCTTCGACTTCTAATATCGTAAGGTTTTCCAGCGCTGACATGAATTGCATCACATCCCTTGAAACAAGAGGAATTCAACACCTTCATGTGTCATAAATCTCTAAACTATTTTCTCCAGAATAACATTTGAAACTACCCATACTGATGGAGCATCTTGGACAGGATGACTTCCGAATTTGTAACATGTGAGTGAGTCAGGAAAGTTGGGTTTTCACATTAGTTGCACTTTAGGGTCAGACATGATCAAACAGAAGTTTTGACACATATTTATTTTTAACAAATAACTTGGGAAAGAGTTTACAGCTATAAAGTTGTAGACAATAGGGAAAAGTTTCCTCACCAGTGACGTTGAGTCCATCGGAGCGCTGGCACCAGAACGTCGGGCGCGTGTTGTTGACTTTCCTGCTCATCCATTTGTAGTCGTAGCACTCGCCGCCTGGCAGCAGAAGCACAACAACCATAGTCGCTCAATAGTCCCATTAATCATGCGGCTGACAGTTTAATAAAGCAGCTCCATAACGGCGCTGTCACATGTGATCACATCACAGGAGGTCCATTTAAGAGCTTTTGCTAAATGACTTTCTATCAATGCTATTATGACTTCATCCATATCTCCGTCAGCACTACAATTAGCTTGTTTCCCAGCAGCTGCGTTTGGCCAGCGCCAGCGGTCCGGTCGCGGGGTCAAACTAGAGTTTTAACCTTCAAGAACGAGAAGTTGGGTCTCTGAGTCGTGCCTTCACGGCATCATCCGTCTGAGCGACGCACTCGTCTGTCACTGATTCTCATCAGCAGCTTCATCTTCTTCACATTTGTCATCCAAACAGACGGAAGTTCAACTCCAGACACATTTGTCAGAGTTGCCTCTCGTGTGGGAATTTTAAACTTTACTAAAGCTAAATGTCAACAACAATTTTTTTTTATATTACATTACTGATGATTTAAATAAGTGTGTCTGAATCATTGGAAAGAAGGAGCAAAAACTGGTAACGAGACACAACTCTACATGTTGTAGGAGCTAACAGCTAACTGCTACAAAAAAAATCAACAAAAGAAAAAACTTTAGCGCCATTTTTTAACAAATCTAATCTAGCAAGAGACACTAAACTTCTGTGTCTTTTAAAGTATGAAACAGACAAACCTGTCTCACCAAAAGGGCCAGAAAAGTTGACAAAACATGTGAACATGTAAGCAACCCATCGTAAAATAATTTGGCGCTACTGAGCCAGTCCAGGATACTTAAAGGGCAACTGATGTGTTGATTCAAGTGTGTTTTAAATAGATGTTGGTCCTCTATTGTATCATCAGTGTGTGTCTGTTTGTACAAAACTCTCTTTTCATTGAAATATTTACATTAGAAAATGATCTTAAGCCCCGCCCACTGAAAACACCTTTTGAGCTGAAATCTTGTTTACCATAACCACACCCACTCTGCTGTGATTGATCAGGCATCAAGGTGCGTCACCATGCGTCATCAATCCCGGAAGTTTTCACCTCCAAGGAACTTTTTGTATAAACAAAGCATGGCAGGATTAAAGCTGGGTGGAGGAGGAGTGACGCCCATTATTACTAATGTGATTGTGGTTTAAATGATGCTAGTTTCACTAAATAATATCTTAACACATAAATAGCACGTTTTTGTCTTTTCAACACACTCGAGCAACCATGGGTTTGTGTTTGTTCAGAAAACTGGAGTTTTTAGTTTGTTCTTAATTTAGTAATCAAATTGACAAATATGATTTGTTTTTAAGTGTGTTGTGTCATCCGGGAACACATTGTGACTCCGCCCTCTGCTGACCCCTGGTGGTCTTCATCGAGAGCTTCAAACAGAATTCCCTCTGCTGGCGGACTGAACTTCACTGAGACAGGAAAAAAACAAAGGATGTTTTGATTCCCTAAAATGTGCATCTGGGACACAGCTTTCATTTGTTTTTTTTCTCTCTCTCCACATCAAACCGTCGACTCCCCCACCGCCTCTTCCCCGACACCGCCTCTCGTCTCCCTGCTGGCCCGGCCACTCGCCCCCTCCCCTCTGGTGCTGAGAGATGCTGCGAAAGCAGGTCAGCCCGAGTGGGGTGTGGACGGGGGGAGGGTCTGTGTACAGTAGCCAGATGTTTCTGGTCACATGACTGACAATTATGTTCTTATTTGAATATTAGGGGAATACATCAACATTTCTTCACAATTATAGCTCAATAGATTCCAGTGATACAACAACAGACAGTTTTCACTTTTTAATAATGACACGGAATTACCCTCAAAACAGTGGTAGTAGTAAATCTATAGAGGCATGTAGGACTCACCACTGCAGGGTTGAGACTCCCAGGCCTGATCCGGACAAAGCTGCAGGTTCTCCGGCTCCTGGGCCAGTACTGCCCGTGATCGGACCTGGACAGAGCCAAAGTCCACCCAAGCACCTTTGACACAGATGCTGATGCAGGAGCTCCAGTCCGACCACTCCATGAGGTAGCAATCTCCTGTGGGGAGAGGAAGTCACATCAAGTCACTGGGAGTTCATCAACAATGTACTTCCTCTTTGTGTTACACAAGTATGTATGTTCAAGACATGTACAATCATCAATGTGTCCTCAGTAGTACTGGCTTATTAGCCAACCTTATAATATATACCTAACATGTAGCTATGGCACTCATTAGTAAAAGTGACCTTTACTACTGGAGGTACACTTGATCGTAAAAGAGGTTCTTGTGTCAGCACTAGAGATACTTGTCATACTACTGGTGGTACTTGCATTGGTAATAGAGGTACTAGTGAGAGTGCTGGTGGTTCTTGTGTTATTGATAGAGGTACTTGTGTTAGTAATACAGGTACTGCTGATAGTACAAGAGGTACACGTGTTAGCACTAGAGGCACTCATGATAGTGCTTGTGGTTCTTGTGTTAGTACTAGGGGTACTCAGGATAGTGGTTGTGGTACTTTTGATAGTGCTAGTGGTACTGTCGTTAGCACTTGAGGTACTAAGGGTAGTGCTGGTGGTTCTTGTGTTAATAATAGAGGTTTTAGTGATAGTGCTGGTGGTACTTGTGTTAGTAATAGTACCTCTTGTATACGTGTGAGTACTAAAGGTACTTGTGATACTATTAGAGGTACTAGTGATATTGCTGGGGGTTCTTCTGTTAGTAATATAAGTACTCGTCATAGTGCTCGTGGTACTCGTGTAAGTAGTAGAGGTACTTGTGATAGTGCTGATGGTAGCGCTCTATAAATATAAATTACTTACTTACTAACTTGTGATAGTAATAGGGGTACTTGGTAATAGTACTTGTTTTAGCACTAGAGGTATTCTTGAGTAGTGGTGGTACTTTTGTCAGTAATAGGAGTATTCATGTTAGAACAAGAGGCACTCGTGTGAGTACTAAAGGCACTTGTGTATATAGTACTGGTGCTGGTGGTACTTGTGTTAGTAATCCCTCTCCCAGTGTTTCCTTTACTGTATGAAAAAGGTCCGACTGGCTCTTCGGTTGCTAAAGGCTGTCGGACCCCTGTACCCCTGTGCTAGTTCTAAAGGCCGTCGTGATGGTACAAGCAGCACTTCCGATCGTGGTAGTACTGGTTTGTGTGGCTGTAGTAGTGTAAAGTGTGTACAAAAATAGTTGTCGGCTGCCGAGCTCTGCTCCACGGCTCCTCCCTGCTGCTTCCTCCCCCTCACACGTCAGACTGTTGTTTGATGCTCCAGCAGTGGCACAAGCTGAACTGACGTGTTATCTGGGCCAACACTCCTCACTGTTCCCCTTCTGAGGAACCATCCTCACTTAATTTTGCACTTAAGCCGAGAAAGCAGCAAAGAGCAGCAGAAATATTGGAGCCGCTATGGGGGGGAAGAGAGCTCCGAGGGGGCGAGTCATGATTCCCTCCACGGGGACTCCTGCGTCTGAAGCTCAGACACACGACGGCTCTTATCAGAAGAATCACAGTTTGAGTGTGTCTTGATTGAAGCGAGGGCTCCGGCACAAAGACTATTGTAGACGCAGCCGATGGTCGCAGCTGTCGCAGCTTCTCGTTCGCTCGCCCGACACTACAAAGACGCTTTAGAGCGCAGATGACAAGCCTCCATCATGAAAGCTGACAACAAGTCAGACTTTGAAGTCGTGATCACGCCAGCGAGGGCTTCAATTTTCCCCTCCATCAGTGTGACACTGACGCTTTTGTTCTCCAGACCCGCCACCGGCCGGACGGACATCAGAAGCCTCTCATCTGGACCGGTCACAATGTTTACCATCAGCACTTCTCACTCGGGATCTTAGCTCCACCCACATAATGATGATCTGCTGCTGATTGACTTCATTATAATGAAGATCGGCTCCTCGAAGTCTAAGGCCACAGTGCTCACCTTTATGGCTTGTGGAAGGAAACCAGAGTTTCAAGAACAATCCCAACCAGTTATTGGTGAAATAAGAGAGACTTGCTTTACCTTGTTAAACATCATGCCAGACTCAGATCAATGAAACCATCATCTTGAATGAAATGACGATAAACTACCTTCTAGGTGACCTGGTGTGCTGTGTTGGAATCAAAGTATTTATTCAGAAAGATTAAATAAACTCTAGATACATAAACGTTAGAACATGTTTTTACAATTGTATTACAAATATTTTTACATGTTAAATGTCTTATTTTATCTTGTTTGAATATCTTGTTTCCATAACATGTTTCTTCTACTTCTACCTCAGGAGTACACGTCATGTGTACCGGAGTGTCGGAGCTTCTATAGTTCATCATCTTTACGACACCTCATTATGTCAAAAACATCCTGTTTCCCTCTATTGCATAAAAGCCTTCGATTAAGGTACCTTTGATCGTACAAGAGGTACTCGTGTTAGACTAGATTTACTTGTAATAGTACTGGTGTTAGTTGTGCTAGTACTAGAGGTACTCTTGATAGTACAAGAGGTTATCGTGCTAACACTTGAGGTACTTGTGATAGTACTTGTTGTATTTGTATTGGTAATAAAGGTACATTTTGTTAGCACTAGTGGTACTCATGCTAGTACTGGTGGTACTTGTGTTAGTGCTAGAGGTACTCTTGATTTTATTTAAATGTTTAATAGCGTTTTTCCAATAATGCTTGAAAAACGAGCAAACCTCTCCTTCATTTTACCTTTTATTGAACCAAAACTGTTACTGTAAGACGTAACTTTGCTGATATAATAACAATATTAGTTCTTCAGAACTCTGACTCCTCGCTCCTTCCTCCCTCACCTGTCTCAGTCTTAAAGGAACAGTATCAATGAAAAACAATGAGCGTTACAGTTTTCAAATTTGTGCAGACCTAAAAAAACCCCCTTTATCTGGTATCATTTTTTTCAGCCAACATAGAACATTTTTTATATTTTTCAGAAAATCATTCAGTTACAAACATGTACGTTATTATACATGCGGTTAAGTTTGATATCTAATCATTTTGTTATGAATTTCCTTTTATTTTGTATCATGCATTGTTGAAATGATGGTAATAATAATAAAATAATAATGATGATGATTATGATGATACAATTATTATTTATATACATTTATATATAAAATAATATATTTTCAGAGTCACATAGTGCTTTACATAAGAAAGGGAAAAAACAACCATGACTCAGTTAAAGATAGTTCACACATTATTTAAATTTCACATATTTTCCACTCACACTCATGTCGACTAAGGGTTTGGATTATATTTTATATTTAATCAGAGACAATAATGTTTGTTCATTTTAATGTAGCGACTTGAGCTCAGTTGTTTTCGTCTTCATCGTCGTCCTGTAACGTCCCTTTTGTGTAAACCTTGACATAAGAGATTTAGGCTGACGGTCTGGTATCATCCACTCATAACAAGCCTGAAATATAGACTTCTTTATTATTTTTATGATCAATTCTTCTCATGTCGAGGCTTCAATACAAGAGGGACGTTACAAATGAGCACCAAAGAGGTATTTGGATGTGTCGTTTTTGAAGAAGATGAAGACGAAGACAACTGAGCTCCAGTCACTACATTAAAATGAACATAGATTTTTGTCCATAACTCTAAAAAAAAGAACAATCACTCTGAAAATAATCCCATGAGACATGTGAGTAGAAAATCAGTTTAGTTTGAATTTTGAGTGAACAATCATGTTTTATCTATAGTTTATTTATATATAGCATAAAGGCAAACAGAGAAGGTGATCATTATTTATTTGTAAAGTCAAAGGGGTTTTGTGGCTTCCAGGGTTTACTTTCATGTAGGAAACGGGTCCAAATAGCTCTTTGAGTTGTTAAGGTTGCCGACTGATCTAGAGGTACTCGCATTAGTCCTGGTGGTACTTGTGTTAGTAATAGAGGTAAGTTATTTACTTACTCGTGATAGTGCTGGTGGTACTTGTGCTAGCAATAGAGGTACCCTTGATAGTACAAGAGGTACGTATGGTAGGTATGTTAGCACTAGAGGTAGTTTGTCATCGTAGTGGTAGTACTTGTGTTAATAACAGAAGTACTCATGTTAGCACTACAGGTAACCGTGATAGTACTGGTGGTACTTGTGTTAGTATTGGAGGTACTCAGGAGGACGCATCATGTGTACCTGACTGTCAGGAGCTTCATCTTCAATTCACCTCAGTAAGTCTCAACATCCTGTTTCACTCTATTGCACAAGAGCCTTCATCTTTGATTGGCAGCTCTTCACGAGGCTCACAGCGCCACACGACCTTCTCCTCCACGTGAAGGTCACCAGGAGGAGCGGGCTCAGGCGAGAGCCGAACACATTATCATCCTTTCATGAGCTCTAATGTGACTTCTGTCTGTTGCCCACACACAGACGGCTGTCATTTCATCAGACGTTGTTGCACAAAATCCCGTCTTCGCCGCATCACTCCGAGTTCAAGTCGAGGTTCCTCGCCGTATGTCATCCTCTCTCTGGCACTTGCTGTCACTCCCGGCAGACTTATCGCCGATTAAAGCAGAACAATGCCAAAAAAAGTGGATTGAAAAGGCGTCGTCGTGCAGGAATATCATCTCAGGAAGCATTATTCTCAAAAACACGACTGCTGGGAACTTGTGAAGGTCTTCAGAGGAGTGGAACATCAATTCCTGCCTGACTGAGCCCAGACTCGCCTGCGTCTTAAATCAAGATCCGCCACAAATGAACCTTTAATTTACTCCAGCTGATCACTCAGTCCACGAACCTGCTGGTCAGGCTTGGTAAACCTGCTGCGGCGTCCTTTCAATGACAAGAAGAGTATCTCACAGATGATGGAGATGTGCCAGGACAGATCGCAACATTCAAGAAGAAAGTTCTCTCCGGGTGCTGATGTCTCTGTCCACTTCTTACGTAACTTCTTGAACTGGCATATCTCGTTGAGATCACATGACCAACAACACATACTTCAGTCTACTATCTACGCTTTTGTTCCACACCTGCCTGTGCTACGTAAACACAACATCAAAACACAAGCGTGTGTTTGGTGCGGGAGGCTGCAGAGCTCATGACTTCATTCATTCTTTAGTTTACGGCACGTGAAGAAATGTTGACTCTGACGGTGCCTTTGAAAAAGAACTGGTGACGTGTCGATGTAGCATCTGAGCCGAATGAGGTGCAGACCACCGTCCTTGTAGTGCCTCCACGCCACTTAATGAAACGTCCAAATCCTTCCCTGCCCGCTGATCGTTCGCCTTTGAATCAAGGGCGTTCGCTCATTTAGCTCTAGCTCACGCACGTGTTTTTGGGTTATTACATTAATGTCTTCGATGGGACTCGCACAAGGTGAACGATAAAGAGAATGTTGTGGAACCGAGAAAGAGACTTACACACCCACGTGAGTCTGAAGACATCCATGGGTGTCATGTAAATCTCTCGTCACTGAAGAAAAACTTCTTCTCCTGAGCTCGTTCAGCTACAAAAAAAACAACATTACCTGACTGGATCATGCAACAGTAAAACTCGTAAAAATTCTTTGGAGGTTATTAAGCAATTTCACAAACACCACAAGTTTCTTCTGCTGCTGTCAGGCTTTGTCTACTTTTATTTTCAGACGAGAAAAACAACTTCTGACACACTGTTCTCTTTTTGTTCATCACTGCCACTGACTTGTTTTTTGCTTCATCATGAATTATTGTTGTTATTTGTCTTCTTTTTCTATTGTTACCAGCTCGTTTGCACCCGGCAAAGATCTGTTACTGTTGTTTTTACTTTTGGTGACCAATTTGTTTTTGTTGAAAACTAACATTTTTGCGATGGGCAAATTTACATGGTGGTTCTGGTCTCTTTTAAAATCTCTTTTTTGTTTTTGTGTGTTCTTTATTTACACAACAGATTTCCCTGCATCAGAATATTCTTTTTAACATCTTTCACTGCTCGCAACAATCTGTTGGTGTCACAAGTGAAGTTTGTAAAGTTCGCTGGCAGCAGCCTTTAAGTCTTGCTTTGGTTGAAACATAAATAAATTCATAGGACGATCACAGTGGCTACTCTGGCATGAGGAAATTGACCGACCCTGAATTGTCCAAGGCCTACGGGGACTGAGGATGGATGGAAGGGCGATGTTGCTCACAGCGAGGAAGACGGAAGAACGTGTGCGAGGGACTGAGGAAACACATCAGCCAGAGTGCAGGAATGATGAGAAGTGGAGTCAAACGAGAGAGCGAAGCGCCGTCCACGTTTATAGTGATTTATATGAATCACTCTCCTGGCAGAAGAGAGCAGAGCGCCGACTGCTGCCGGCACTCAAACGCTCCTCCATCGCGGAATTGAACATGAAACAGTTCAGTTACTCTGTGAAAATTCCCCTTCAGGTGGAGCGCGGATTGAAAATATGTTATGAGGAGAAGCAAAGAAGCAGAGAGTGAGCTATCACAGGTGGTGGTTTGTGCTGAATCAGCGTCATCCAGGAGCGTCAGTCTGGAACGACGAGGTAGACTTTAATCTTTGTGCGGAGAAATGAATGTTAGCTCGACTGCTGAGATGTTTTTTTCACATCTGGAGTGTCGACCTTTCACACATTTGCCATCAGAAGTGCAATTGAGGAAGTGGTAGAGCAACATCTGCTGCTGCGTATAGAACGGTTAAACCTGGTCAACAATCTGAGCGACTTCTGCCTGTTCTTACTGAGCGAGGATTCACTCTGTAGATTAACACTCAACTAGACATATCTAAAGGTTTCCAAACATTTTTTGCTTTTTCATTGGCACAAGAAACGTCTGAAATAATTGTTGGAAAATAATTTTACAGAAAAACTAAAAGTCTGGCGGACTATGCTGCATTCAAGGACATCTCACAAATAGGGAACAATGTGTCCACATGCTTCATAGACTTGTCATAAAATAGGCAATTGCTAATGCACTTATATAAGCAACATTTTTTGGCCATTTCTAACAATCTATCGGATACTTCTCAAGCATTCCTTGCTCTTATAACTTCCTCCTCCAGAAGGCTTCTGTGATTCAGGGACTTAATTGTGTAATTAAGGCTCAACATGTCAGGATAGATGGACGTTACTCTCTGAGTTACCTGGACAGGGAAGAATGCAGACTTCTTTCAGAGTGATGTTCTTGTCTCCGTCAACGGCCAACTCCAGGCCGCTGCAGCGCTCGTCGTCCACCAGGCCGCCGCCCACGTCGCTGGACTCGTCCGACACAAAGCAAGAGAGGTTCCGGAAGCGCATGCCGTGTCCACACACGACGCTCTGGGAAGGACCACCACAACACAGGGTCACTTTTTGACTGAGCAGGAGAAGGTGAAGAAGTTGTGGATTCACCTCCACGCGACACTCTGACCAGTCGCTGTACTGCCAGCGGTAGCACGGCTGGACGGGACATGGCTTCCACTGCTCGGTCTGTACCGGGCAGGGCCGCCCATCGCCTTGAGGAGCCTGGACCACTGAGCGCTGGCGCCACATCTTCCCTATGAGGACGAGAGAAGAAGATAAATTCAGGTGGGGGTTCAGGGGTTACCTCTAGGTGTCCCGACACACTCCCCGGTACCAGTCCCCGGTACCAGTCCCTGGTACCAGTGTCCCGACATAATCCTAGATAGATTAAAAGACCAAATGGACTTTGATTCTACACATCAATCAAATGTTGCTGGAACCATGCCGGGAAGGTCTCATTGGGCCAACAAGACCATCTCAAACACAGATGTAGGGGTCCCCAACCGACATTAAGATACAAAAATACTGGCATGACCTGCAAAAACTATAATTATCTAAATGAAGAAAACATGTCTGGATCAGCAAGAGCTCTGGACTGGTTACAACAAGATGTGTGCTACTGATAATGTTATTTATGTGTGTGTCTTGTAGCTTGTAGAGACTTGGTGCCAATGTGTGCTATCTCAGGGTCAAGGTGACCCAATGGCCTGAAAACAAATGTGTTTGTGGTATCCCTTGTGTTGTCTCTGGGTCAAAGGTGAACGACCTCCACCACTGCATATGTATTTATGGAAGCCAGGGAGGTCTGTGATAACACAAGGGTTGAGAATTATTTACATGGAATGAGAACTCTGGAACTGAAGTTTTTTTTTCTGAAAAGAGTTTTGTTTAGTTAAATGCAAATAAACACCTTTCACACAGTAATAATCATTAACACGGTCCCGGACCGGCGGTTGGGGACCTCTGGGTTAATGTACAAATTTAGTTTAATTTGCTACACGAGTCTATATACTCTGATGGGCAACATTTACTTTGAAGCTGAGGGACATGCCTGGAGTGCAGGGTACACACGGTGAACCGTTTCCATGTTGCTCCACTCTCTAACCCGCCCACTCTTCGGAGCATGTTGCCAGATTCTTTCGGCTCAACCGACTCACGGACCCTGCAGTCCGACACACGGGCCTCCCACACACGCTCACATCCCATTCCAGCGCATCACATGACGCCCCCTGCTGCTGCTCTTCTGCTTCCTCAGACTTTCATCTTGTGCTCTAGCCGCTTCCTCACACAGAACCGAGTCGCTGTGGGACCAAATCAATGTGTCAACCAGCAGAACATCACTGGCAAGTCATTTATTGAGAAGAAAATCTCTCCTCTTCTCAGAGCTTCTAAGTGGGAGCAGGAAGAGCAACAGGGTAGGTGGGATGTGTTGAACAGCTCGGATTGTCGAAAACCGTTCTGAAAATACTTCTCTGGGGGGGCGTCTCACCTTCAAGTCCACAAGTCTGTGAACAATCGGACCAGGAAGACCACTCCGACAGCTGACAGTTGACCGGACACTCGACCACACAGGAGATGTTCATCAGCCACTTCCTCTCCAGGTCGAGCTGCAGGAGAGACCGTTTAAGTTCCACAAGAAAGACCAGAGTAGGAGACACGTCTCACCTCCTCGCAGAACTTGATGTCCACTGACTTCCCATCGCTGCGAACGCAGTCCAGCATCCGGGTCTTGATCCCGCCGCCACACACGGCGTTGGGACTGAGCTGACAGGTGCTCCAGTCTGAGGAGAGACAGAGGAGCTCATTGATCCACGTGAGGAACACATTTGTAGATTTGATGACACACCCCGAAATAAAAGCACACTCATCAAAAGTGGAAAATGGAAGTTCTTCGTCAGCCGATATATCTTTGTATGTGTTTGGGGGGCAAACGTGTCTCGCATTCAAATGCAGCATCTTCCTGATGACTCTGCGGAATTTTCTTGCCTTTAACTTTCCATGCGCCGCTCCGGCTGGAGCTCATTACCTCCGGAGCTCCGCACGACAACTTTTGGGATTCACTGGGTTGTGGTAAAGTGGCGTGTGTGTGTTTGTGTGTGTGGCGTTAAATAGCTTCCGGCGGCCGCGCTTCACTGTCGATAGCAGATGATTACTTTGTCAGCAGAGAGGTCACTTAAGGTTTAGAGCGGCTCACTTAAATCCAATAAATCTGGCTGCGTTCAGGGTCCTTTCATATCAGCCCAGAAGAATAGCTGCAGCTCCGACGCTGCATCATCTCCAGTTTTTGTGTCTTTTTGCAAAGTGTGTCTTTGGGTGTTGTGTTACTGACGATGTGACACAGCTTCTTTAAATGGATTATTTCACATTATAAAGGTCTTCCAGAATTGTTGACACGACAAATTATTTTTTTACTAATTCAATGCGCAATCCTTCACAAATTGTTTCGGGTTGCCGTATCTCTGATGGTCACCAACAGGCGGGTCTATCTGTCATTACAGCACCACTCGCCTAACGCCGTCGCTCGGGATTCTTTACTTTTGAGCCAAACTTAAATCTGGAGAGTTCTCGCTAAACTCTACGGTATATTCCCCAAACACCATTTAACAGGAGGAAATAAAAGCTCCGCTTTCAAATTAAGAGCATTGAATCAGTTGCATCTTCCTTGTAATCCTTTACCATCATAATCATACTCAATAGGCTTTGGAACAATCTTCCTCTCTCTTTGCGCTTGATGGATCTACTGACTCCTTTAAGAAACATCTTAAGACGTTTATATTTGTTCAGGCTTTTTCTTGATTTTCTGGAACTCCTGTTGTGTTATCAGTTTTATCTTGATCTTTAAAGTATATACTTTATTGAATATTGTTTTGATTGTTTAAGCACTTTGTGACCCTGGTCTGGAAAAGCGCTATATAAATAAAAATTACTTACTTACTTACTTACTTACTATACTGTTTGAATCCACGTTTGCTAAATCCTTTTAAAATTATTTATTAGTTCATTCATCCTTTTCTATATCCATTGATTGTTTAAAACAAATTTGGATTTTCAGCCAATTGAAAGGTCTCAGATAATTAAATATATGAGGGGTGAAATAGATATGGAATAACAAATTGAATGAGCTTCTCTTTTGGGTTTGTAAATCGGACACTAAAGAGTCAGTGCCTCACCTACCATGAACCTCACCACACGTCACTTTCTGTTTTTTTGCAAACTTATTTTGCTGTAATTTCATTATTATTCACGATAGAAGTCAATGTGATGGTGGTAGAAACATATAGCCACGCCCCTTTTTCTTTGAGAAAGGAGAGGTCAACCGAAAAATGATATTCACAAAAATTCAACATTACATTTATCTAGATAAAAGCCATGCAAGCTTTATCAAAGCCATAAAAGCCAATCAATAAAGTTAAAGTTGGTTGGAAAAAAAATATATTCACCTGCACTTTTACTTTACAGGTACAAAGCAAAACGAAGGAGAAACTTTTAGGGAAATCAATTGTACACGTTTAAGGGTCACATATGCTAATTTAGGTTGTGAAGGTGGGTCTGTTCTGATGCTGATGTTAAGGTCAGCAGCACTGAAGCTCTTGAATTCACACCACTGACCAGATAAAGACTAAAATACTGAAGCCCGAAGACGGTCCAATACAATACAGTATTTTCTATTTCATTAGCTGGAATGTCTGACTGTCAATAAGAAAAGTTAGAGACATCATCACAGGAAAAGTTTCACTAACAAATAAAGCTCAAGAATAATGAGTTTTTAGAGATTTATACTGAAGCAATTTGGGCATCATTATTGTCTGGGACTACTTTTTCTCCTGGAAGATTCTTTGAATGTTGTCAAAAATTTAATTGAAGTCTATATGGTTGATGTAAACCTCACAAATATTTATGAATGATTATTAATCTTACGAATACTCAAAGTTCATGTTAAAACTTTGTTCGCATCTTATCATAAAGTCAGGTCTTTCTTTCCAGCCGATGAGTTTGGACGTACAAAACAAACGTCTCTCCTGACCTGGTTTCCACTTGCTACTCTTCAGTTGAATTCTTTCAAACTGCTTGTGAGGCCTTGTTTGAAATCCTTCCCAAGAATCCACATACATTCAGGAAAAAGTTTGTATTTTATCGGGAAGTGTGTTGAAAACCGTATTATTTTAAAAGGGGAGCCGTCAGAAGCGTCCCGTCCTGCGACAAAGGCAGGCGTGTTTTTTTAGCTACAGCGGCTCGATTAGCGACCGGAGGAGCTTTGTGACTCTCCAGGGACTGAACCGGAGAGATTGTGACAAGAAAGAGTGACTGTAGGAGAGGAGCAGAATGAGATAACAACCAGAGTGAGGATGAAGGAAGGTGCAGCCTGGATAGTAAAAAAAAAATAGAGCGCTTTATGCAATAATAATCTGCTGCTACATTATGTACGTGTTGGTATCCGGGGGATTAGACGTCTCTCTCTGCAACAACACACTGGGAGAGAAAGAGGACGGCGGTGAGAGGATGTGGGACGGTAGCATTGAAGGCATCACAACAAATCCAAATGAAATTTCACAACAGTTCTTTCTCTGTCTGAGATAAGCAGCACAGGAAATGGGAAAAGCGTGTCCTCTTTCTGATCCGGAGGTGCGATACGAGGAAGATTAGAACCAGAAGCTCTGAGCGACCTGAGAGGTTTGAGGAAATCAACAACTATAGAAGTAGTCCGGGTCAAGAGCAAGAGTGATGCGTCACTTTTATCTCCTGTTAGAAATATGTTTGACTATGACTCCCAATGTGACACAGTAGAACCGTCGCTCTAGCGTAGGGTCAGTGTGTGGTTCACTCTTTTGACTGATGACTCTAGTAGTTTCAGATGAAACACTGAAAAAGGTTCACTTGAAGTAACACTATGAAGTGTTGTTATTGACTATAGTTAAGAAATTGAAATATCTTGGTGAGGAAATGTTCCCATTTATTTCTTTAATTCTTAAACAAAAATCCAATCTAATTATGATAAAATGGGGTCGATCTGAAACGTCTGTCAGGCTCCCAAACTCTAGGCACGTATATATTTAATAGAAATGGACCTGCTTCCTCAAATAAATGGCCAAAAAGAAAAATTAAACAAACGTCATAAGTAGATTTAGTTGAAAATAAAATAGACCACGCCCTAAAACGAATAACAGCAGCGGGAGAATTCACAAGGAGGTCTTGCATTACCAGTTTAAAACACAATTGTGGGGAACCTTGCATACCCTCATAGATTGCAGGATTCAGAATATTTGAAATGTTTCTATAAATACAGATAAAGATATTCTCAACCTGCCACACAGCACTAACATTTACACTTAAATACATTCAAAAAATTACATTAAAATCCCTCACCAATATTCAACAATCTCTTACTTTTTTCTGGCAACAAACAATTCTTATCTGGTCTTAGTCGAAAGTCCAAAGGAGTATGTGTGCTTAAGAATGTGTTTGATAGAAAAGTTTACTTTCTTTTCTTGATTTATTTATTTATTTTTAGTGTCTCCCGGCGCATCCATTACATAAATGAATAACTCCATCAGACCTTAGCAGAGAAGTTGTAGTAAACCTTTTCTTCTGACCCTTGACCTGGTCTATAAATATATCAGCAGGGAGATTTGCTGGACTAGTGTGTGGAAGAATATACACACCTAGAATCAACTAATCCACTATGAATGTGTCCATAGAATGCATCTTACACCCAGAAAAGCCATAAGACTAGCCATGAAAGTTACTGGGAAAACGTTGCCCACTAAACACGACCAGAACTTATTTTCATATGTACTGGGAATTCCCTGAGGTTGCTGAAATCTGGAATCAAGTCTTTGCCTTCACTAGCAATGTGACTTGTGGAAACAACTCCAGCATCGGCTAATATATTAATAATTGACGACTCAGATTCGAAAATGTACTGGTCTTACTGCAGCGGAGAAAATGTTGGCTCTAAAATGGAAGCACACTCGAATGATGAAACAACACACATATACTCTGCTTGAATTTACAGATGGAAACATCTGTTGCTGAAATTCATGGAGCCATAAAAACTATTAAAGTCAGGCTTTAATAGACTAAATTTATCACAAACTCAAGGAGAAGCTGCAAAATACTGTTGTGTAATTTGTATTCTGTTATGTTTAAAAAATAAAAGAAATAAAGACTTTAATATGATGGGAACATTTTAAATAAATACAAGGGTCTATTCTTAAATAAGATTTAGTATTACTTTGATTGTATCTTATTTAGAGATTCTGAAATAAAGATCAACAACATTGCATATTATATTTTACCAATTTAAATTGAAAAGCAAAAAATAAATGGAAAATAAGAATATTAAACCAATACCAATAACAAATAGGAAAAATTGATTTAACAAATTATACAAGTTGAACTAGTTGTGAAATTGTTATATAGGCATCAAAAACATTTCTAAATGGTCAGTTTTATACTTTTATTTTGACCTGATGCAATAACTCGACTACGATGGAAAGAACCCTGCTGGGAAAGACTGAAATACAGCATGAGGAAATATGCTTTTACATAAAGACGGAATACACGTATTTCATTAATGATATACACATTTATGTGTGTATTTATTTCCCAATAGCCAAAAAATATATATTATTTTACCTAATAGTGGGACACCTGGGATGCTTGTATATGTCACGAGCAAATGTAGGAGTTTAGAAATCACTATGAGCTAAAACAAGTGGAGCAAATAGACCACTTGGTGAACAAGTTTCAGGTATTTACCCTTTCTGAAATAGGAAATACACGTATTTTGATATTGATACACATTTAGGCGTGTATTTATTTCACAATAGCCATAGATGTAAGTCCCCTTTTCGATGGTCTCTAATCTAGTCAAATAACCTTTGACTGTAACTGAGATAAGAGAACATCGAATCCAGGATTATCATCATTGCTACACATACATCAAGAGCCATTACAATTCAATCTGTCAGAATAGAAGTGCATTATAGGTCTTAACATAATGCAACTTCATGTATGTTAAAACATGTGACTCTCGCTTTACTCCTGATCGCTAGAATGTACATTATTAATGGATTACATGAAATATCCTCTTGTAATCTGGATTTAAAATGAATGACATTCCTCATGTTATGTGATGCACACAATCTGTAACCTATGACCTTGTGGTTGTTGTAGGGTTGTAGGTGAGGCTAAGATAATCCTAGCTTCACTTTACCGACCGAAGACATGTTACCTGTGATGTTGTAGAAGTAGTTGTAGCAGTTCAGGTTGATGCGGCAGGGCTCCTTGTCGCTCAGGTCCGGACAGACCTTCCCCATGGTGGGCGAGCGCAGGGTGTACGCGGTCCGTGCTCGACTGGTTCCACTGGCGCAAGGCTGGAGCAAGAAACAAATATAAACTAGTGACATTAGGTGCTGTTGATTCATTTAACTGTCCTGATGTAAAACTCTTGAGGCCACATTAAATGACTGGGCTGGCCTTGAGTTTGACGTGCGGTCTGGCGGAGGGATGTCACGGAGACGTGAAAAGATGATGGGTTTAAGGTGGAAACGAACGTGTAGAGTTGAGTGTGAGGCTGCAGCACGGCAGCAGATCCACATATCAGTGTGTGAACGCGTCTGCTCCCCGATTCTCTTCCGGCTTACTGGAACATTTGCGACGTGCAGACATTCTTAGAAACAATCCGAGTCTTCCGGGGGATAATCTACGATCGCGCTGGTCTCCGCAGATGACAGAACACCAGCGACAGAAGAGGCTGGAGGCTCGTCATGGTCTGCAGCTCAATGTTCCTGCAGAGCTGTGATTGACGCGCTGGCGAGGAGCGGCAGTTAACGTGTCTCTGTGGCGTCGGCGCCTGAACACAGTGTTCCCGGTGTGCAGGGGGGCGAGCGTCAAGGTGAGCCTCGCTGCAGCAATGTAATCAGAGCTTCTTCATTAGCATGTTAATCATGTTTTTTCGTGGAGACAGAAAAGTTTCGTGTCACACAGAAGATCGTCGTAGAGTTGCTGCAGTTCGACACCACTTTGTCGATCAGGTTTTTAAGCTTTGATTTAGTCTTCAAATGTATTTAAAGCACCACGGCCACATAAAAAGTCCTAATTTGTAAAGTTTGTGATGTGGTCGAATGCATTTCCTGGGGTACATGATGGTCTTCAACTTGTGTTCATCTAGCAAATTATGTATGGAAATATATTAGTGACATCAGAATATAGAAGGTTGAATTTAACATTTTAAATGGTAACTCATTCTTTTTTTTTTATTGAAATTCAGTTCATTTTAAGCATGGCATTGGAATTAAATTCAATCATTTCTATATTGAAAGGTTTAATCTGTTTTAATAAATAACTGATTGACTTAAATTATTGGTACATTCAAACACTTTTTAGTTCTAATTTCAATGTTTTAGTTATTATAATGTAATCTTTTATTTTGCATTCTTTTAAATTAAATACTGTGTAGTGGCACTATTATACCTACACTTATTAGTATATTTAAAAGGCTAATTTTTTTTTTTTATATTGACTTTAGAAAAAAATTTTTTTTTATTGAAATAAGTGTGTGTTAAAATAACTGCATAATATTAATCATTTTGCACCCCCATACGTGAGAAGATGAAGAAAATGTATGGATGAAAATATTATTTTTTTCAAATTTGATTTGATTTGAAGATGAACTTCATCTTGACCCAGGGACAACACAAGGGATACCACAAACACATTTGTTTGCTGCCTTCGGGTCGACTTGACCCTGAGATAGCACAAAGGTAAAACAAACAAACAAAAACTTTAAATAAACAAGATAGTGGATTAAATTCTTCAGTGAAAACAAATGCAACCTTTCAATATAAAAGTTTGAAATGTTAATCAAAAATCAACCATTTAATATTCTGATATACTTCTATATTGATGTGATTTTACTTTCAGATAAACTAGTGCCACAACGACATGAGCTACACGGTGACTTCATGTTGTCACTTTTATTACTCTGGTTCTTCCAGAGATAACAATGTGCTAAAACCATTAGATAGTGACTATATTTGTGGTCGTCTGGCATCGGCTGCTACTGTCTGGATGCACATTTATGGACTTGTCATGTGACTGTAAATCTAGTTTAATACAGGTGACGCGAAGCTTCATCAATCTCTCCTCCTGGAAATCACTCGTTGATGGTGATTCACGTGATGCACTCCTGCTCCGACGTTAAACTCCTGAATGTAAACAGACTTCAAGACTGCTGCTGACTTGACGACTCACCACGCTGCAGCGGCTCCAGGGCCCCCAGTCGTTGAGGACGCAGTCTTCAGGGCAGGGCAGCTGACTCTCCCGGGCTCCCAGGGGCATCTCCTCCGGGTCGCACAGGTAGTCCTCCACGGCCTCGGACGGGCCGTCGATGGTGTTGAGCATGCACCTGAGGGAGCCACAAGAAGGGATCACTAAAGAATCACCTGGTCATAATGTTTTGGCTAATTTAAATAAAATGATCAGAAGGAGGAGTCGTCTGATCGCTGCACGGCTTTCCAGCGGCTCTTTAACTGATATCGCCGAATCATCGCGACGTTGACATGAGGGTTAGCATCTGAGTTTACAGTCGGACGGGTTTAATTTCTCGCGAGCGCAGTTTTGTGTTGGCGAGCCGAGAACAAATCCGACAAGTTGGCAGACGTCGACTGTCGGCTCAGTCGTGTTGGACGAGGACGGAGCGCGATGTCAAGACTTTTTCTAAGAACTCAGATTTGAGAGGTTGAAATGTTTTGACAGCAGAAGTTTGGTGTTGCAACATTTAAAATGTGTTTTTTCGTCCAAAAACAGACGGTGATGATGCACGAGCGAGAACTTCAAGGCTTTGAAATCTTTGAGAAGTCATTAGTGTGTGTCATCCTGGACAACAAACAAATGTATTATTCATTATTTTTCTGCAACAATTGTAATTTGTTTTGTGAAAGAAAAAGTTGTAACTTGTTTTTTTCTTCTGTAGTTTATTGTCTCTTTTTTTACAATTGTAATGGAACTCACTATTGTTGCAATCTTTTTTTGTTATTATTATTTTTGTACTGGAAAAGAAAACTAATCCAAAATCCAGATCCTCCAGGAGTCCTCACCGCACTTTCCGGGTCTGGACTCCTTCTCCACAGTTCTCCTTCAGGTCCACGTTGCTGACCTTCCACACGCTCCAGGGTTCGGCCACCCACACATACTGGTTACAGTCGCTCTGGCACGGGACCACCTCGTACACCTGCAGAGACCATCACTGTTTAACGCACGATCTTCCTGACGGAGCAGCAGTGATGAGGGTTCAACAGCAGAGTCATGTGATCTCACCTGAGCCTGCAGCGGTGAGTCACGGCCGGCAGCAGGAAGATCAGAGGAGACGAGAGTTAGTGAGCAGCTTAACACTGGAACATTTGATTGATGCTGCTTGACATACTGCACACACGCGTGTACACACACATATACACACACACACTCACACACGCGTGTACACACACAAACTCACACACGCATGTGCACACACACACATATACACACATAGAAACTAAAGGACACAAATACATATACATACAGCACACTTGTGCAAACACATATAATACACACTCAGGCAAACACACATATTCATAGACCCAACACAGAAACTCACAGGAACTCAAACATACAATCACAGATACAAACACACTCATAAGCACCCACGAACACTGACACACACAGATACTCACACATAGACTCTCACACACTCAGAGAGACACTCGCACACACATTCTCACACACGCATTCTCTCTCGCACACACACACGCAACCAACAACATATACTCAAAAAACAAGAACTCACATGGACATTTACGCACATAGATGAAGAGACGCACAGACACACACATACACTCTCTCACACTCACACTGTCACACACACACTCTCTCTCACACAGACACTCAGACTTTCTCACGCACACACACACACTCTCTCACACTCACAAAGACACTCACACACACACACACACACACACACACACACACACACACACACACACACACACACACACACACACACACACACACACACACACACACACTCTCTCTCACACAGACACTCAGACACACACTCTCTCACACTCACAAAGACAAACACACAAACACACACACACACTCTCTCTCACACAGACACTCAGACACACACATACTCTCACACACACACACTCTCTCACACTCACAAAGACACACACACACACACACCCTCTCACACAGACACACACGCACACTCTCTCACACTCACAAAGACACACACACACACACACCCTCTCACACAGACACACACACACACTCTCTCACACTCACAAAGACACGCACACACCCTCCCCTCACACAGACACACACACACTCTCTCTCACACAGACACACACACACACTCTCTCACACTCACAAAGACACGCACACAGACACACACACACTCTCTCTCACACAGACACACACACACACACACACACACACACCCTCCCCTCACACAGACACACACACACTCTCTCTCACACAGACACACACACACACACACACACACACACACACACACACACTCACACACACACACACACACACACACACACACACACACACACACACACACACACACACACACACACACACACACACACACACAGACACACACACACACACACAGACACCCTCCCCTCACACAGACACACACACACTCTCTCTCACACAGACACACACACACACTCTGCTCACTCAGCATTTGAATTCTATGCGCCCAGAGAAGCCTTTAATTAGCTAAACTTGAACCAGGAAGACCTGAACAGCTCAGCAGGGGCGTTTAAACACTTTCACTTACTGCACCTACTTCCTGCTCTCAGTTACGCCTGCATAACGGGAGCACACCAGAGTGGCTTCTGTGTGGACATCCCACCTGGTTGATGTGGTCCAGTTTGGGGCAGGGCCGGCCTCCGTTGTAGGGCTTCTCTCTCAGCCACTTGGAGCGAACTTTGACCCCACTGCCGCAGGACTTGCTGCAGCGAGACCAGTTGGACCATTCACTGAGTTTGCAGTCCGAGGGACACGGGATGATGCAGGCCTCCTCGATGTAACCTGCAAGAACAGATCCATGAGTCGTAACTCATGAACGACTGGAGGTTGTTGGACTCATAGTTTGATATAGTTCAATGACTCTTCATGAGTCGTGACTAAGGTCAGCATTAAGGAAGTTAATCACTTGCTGAATCACTAACAGTGCTTAGAATGAGTCTCACAGTGCGAGTATTCCATTCACTTTATTATCTATTCTAACATTATGTAAGTAAGAAAGTAGGTATTTTTATTTGTAAAGCACCTTTTCCCAGGCCAGGGTCACAAAGCGCTTAAACAATCAAAAGAATACACAGTTAAAATACATGCTTTATCAGGCCAAGATGACAAGAAAGTTAAAAAAAAAGCCTGAACAAATAAAAACGTCTTAAGATGTTTCTTAAAGGAGTCAGTAGATCCATCAAGTGCAAAGAGAGAGGAAGATCGTTCCAAAGCTTAGGAGCAACAGTCTGGAAGGATTTCTCTCCTCTGGTCCGAAAGCATGTTCAGGAACCATAAGTAAGTAATATTTATTTATATAGCGCTTTTCCAGACCAGCGCTTAAACAATCAAAACAATACTCAAAAAAGGATATACTTTAAAGATCAAGATAATACTGAGAACAACACAGGAGTTCCAGAAAATCAAGGAAAAGCCTGAACAAATAAAAACATCTTAAGATGTTTCTTAAAGGAGTCAGTAGATCCATCAAGTGCAAAGAGAGAGGAAGATCGTTCCAAAGCTTAGGAGCAACAGCCTGAAAAGATTTCTCTCCTCTGGTCCTGAGCCGTGTGCGAGGAACCATCAGTAGATTCTGATCCACAGACCTCAGAGCCCGAGCTGGGGTGTAAGTCTGGATCAGATTAGTGATGTAAGGAGGAGCCTGACCATAAATAGCTCTGAAAGTAAGAAGCAGAATTTAAAAATGTATCCGGAAAGAACTGGCAGCAAATGCAGAGTTTTAAGGATCGGTGAAATGTGAGTTCTTCTACTAGAGCAGATCAGATTTTTTTCAAATTTTTGTATTCACTGCAGTCGAGACAGCTCCTTCTTGTTTAGTCACGAAAATAAACTGTTACAATAGTCTAAACGGGAAGACACAAATGCATGGATTATAATCTATAAAACATGTTTTGTTGTGTTGTGTTAACATCAACAGTCAGTTTCAACATTTTATTATTTACAGCAGTGACGTGCAGTCGGGAGATTATGATAAAAAGGATAAAGGAAATGAAATAAATATAAATAATTTACACTGCTCTTTGTTAAAGATGCAGTATCATTACACACATTTCTGACATTTTATTAACTAAAATTGGAATATCTAGCATAAAATACAGGCAGAAACCTCCAGGTGAGGCACGGATCACTTGTGACTGCCAGATCCAATACAAACTGAGTGAACATTGTCTTGGTGTTCTTGACATGTTTGACAGTTCAAATGAATCACACCAGGATCCATGTATTATTCTTAGATCTGCAGAAAAAAAGCTTTTAAAAAAACTACTTCAACATGAAATATTTGTAGATGGGAAGAGTACTGAGTTCTGATTCATTCTAGGAGCCGCACCCGCTGAGGTTTGATTGAAGACCACGGGGGTCTTATCCAGCCGGGGCCAATGCGAGTGAGAGGCACAAGGATTGTCATCGAGGTTAGCGGAGACGTTTGTGGAGAGAATGAAACTCCTGCAGTTGATATTGGATGAAACACTTATTCGCAGCCGCGCCCAAGGTGACGTTCAAGGCGGATGTGAGGATGAGAGAAGGACAGGTGAAGGATCGTGCTGCTCGGCCATGACTTTGACTGACATAGAAGAGTGTATTTATGGGAATATGGACTTTGCTGCATCATTTACAACTAGCCTCCTGCTGCTCTCAGTATATATATATATTGTATAATGAAACTTTTCAATTCTTGAAGTTGAAGTCTTCCTCTCTAAGATGCAGTAAAATCTTTATCATGGCCATGTTCTGGACTTATTACTTTATAAAGTTCTCCCCCATCTGAAATCTCAGCGAAAGAGAGGTTACAAGAGTGGAGCCTATTGGAGACTCGGGGGATTGATGACGCGTGGTGAGGAACCTCAATGTTTGACCAATCACAGCATAGTGGGTTAACAAAATGTAATCTCCAGAAAAACGTGTTTTCAGTGGGCGGGGCTTAAGATCCTTTTCTAATGTAGATATTTGAATAAAAAGAGAGTTTTATACAAACAGACTGATGAGTACAATAGAAGTCCAAGTCCATTTAAGAGACACATTAGTTTCACTTTAACAACAACATTTATTGCTAGCTCATGTGTGACATTGAGAACAATGCCCCATTTTTCCCTGATGCTCTAAATATTATTTTATTTTTATAAAGTTTATGCTTAGTGGTGTTGATGGATCGTTTTGTAATGTGTGTAAAAAATGGCAGTTGATTCTAATGTTGATTGAAATTGTTCCCTGATGAACATGAACTGGCAACATCTGAACACTCTAGATAAAAATGTAGCTTTACTGAAGTGTTTTTTCTTTCATTTTTTTAATGCATTGATTGCGCGTGGGAAGCGAGACTCGACGGCAGCACATTCCAGCTCTTACTTTGGGATATTTTTCTGTTGGATTATTAAACTTGAATGTTGATCACTATTTTATTTCAGACATTCATTCATTTGGACACAAAGACATAAGAACTTTAAGGTGGATCGTCTTTTTTTTCCCTCATAGATCTTCTGTTGAATTATTCTTCATTTCTTTCAGTTAACTGAATACCGGACGATGATGGTGTTACTTTAACAACCTTTTAATTAACCTTTTTCTGTCGGGTGACTTCTGTTGTATCAGCGAGCCTGCACTGGAGCCCCGCCCCTTGAAAAAGGGTTTGCGCACTCATGACTCACACAGAGAATGGATGAGGCCATTAGTTACAAGTCTCTTCTAAGGGCTTCACATGTTAATAATCATGTGTGCCTTAGCAACTAGCTTAGTGCAGAGTAGTGAAAAACAACTCCAGTATTAACATGTAATTTATGTTGTGGTCTCTTGGAAAAGGAAGAGTGGTTGCTCTGCTGTTACCTCATAAATGAACTGGTTTCTTTATATGATTGTGGATTAGGATTGTGTTGGTAGATTACAGGATTACACTAATGCATTGGCATAGAGCTCTTATTTATTATAAACATGTATCTGAATTTCTTTTTCTCGATATAGCCTTATAGCTATAACCACAGTATGCAGACACATGTCCTCAGAGAGCTCATTTATTTTAGCCATGGTTGTCTCCAAACCGACTCAGGAGAGGTGCTGTTTTTCACCTATTGAGTTGATTCAAACAGCTGTTCCCAATGAATATGAGAAATGAGGGAGCTTTAGAACACGTTGGACTGTTTGGAATGCTATTGAACTTTGGATTTTCCTGTAGACTGTGACAGTGTGTGGAAGGTATGAATCATTTTGTCATATCTTGGAAAGCTGGGAATTTTCCCTAATGATGCTTCTTGCACATGGTCTTTTTATCTTTGGGAATATGTATATATTATTTAATTATTTGAGATTGACTGAATATGTGTGATTGACAAGTGCTGATTTTTATAGTGTATGTATGACGTGTACATACACATACACGTTACCTCAGATGACATCCAGTGGCGCTCGTCACACCTGAGTTCATCACCTCTGACCTGTTGCCACACTTCTGTCACGTCCACTCACGCTCAGCTGCTGTCACAGGTGCGTGGGGTCACCTGGTTTAACCGTATCAGGTGTCGTGCCAAGAAGCTGCTTTGGCACCAGATAACATCCTCTCACATAAAGAAGCTGCACACTGACCCTCAGCGTTACAACTCAACCACTTTCACTTAAACCTGATTCATCGAACGTCTTACAAAACCAGGTGTCCATTTGCTGCGGACGATTTACCGCAGGTTGACGATGACTGACCCTTTTTATGGTCGGCTTTTATTTGGTTGATCTTTTTTACAATCTGAAACATTGCCTCCCTCGCTCTCATATGTCTCACATCCCTGGGAATGGAAGGTCATTCCAGAATAAATCACCTCCAGCTCTGCAACTTCTCAAGTTTGCTCAGACTCCCCGAGACTCTCTTTTGTTTTTGGTAATTATTCTAAATGTTTATTCCCCAAAAACAGGATGCAAAACATTCCGACTTCAAAAGCTACAAATGCTACAAAAAGACGCCGCACTTCCATTTTTCCTCGCATGTCAGAGTGCGAGCCAGTGATGGGAGCGTCGACGGCAGCGTGATGAAACCAGATTCAAGAAGCAGCGATTATTCAACTGAGTGGAGAGCTAATGAAAACTCACAACACATCTTTTATTTAGTGTATCTGTCAGCGGGCGCAGAGCTTCCTCAACACGCTTATATAACCACGCTAGCGCGAGGTGGTGATGGAAGGTCGTCGTCAGGATTCCTCCCACCGCTCCTCCGAAGATGGAGTTTCAGTTTTGACTGAGTTTTAGAGCTAAGTTAATGTCGGAGGAGAGGAATGACAACGACGACTCGACACAAATCATGGTAGTCAAGTCCTGGAGGAACTTACAGCATGGTTTTAACACCTGCTGTTTTCAACAAAAGACACTCAATTACTTAGGAATCTGCTGCCGTCTAAACTACATTTACATCTGTCGACAAAGTGTTTTTTGACGACCTACAAATATGTTTCTCTCAGGTTTGCTCTCAATAGAAGCCAAGGTACAATCTTTGTTTCTAATCTAAAACAATGGCCACTTTTTCAATCACAATATCAACATTTATTTGGATTCCGAGCCAATAAACCAACCGGCAGGCCCTTAGTTGGAAACAGTGCTGCAGGGCAGTGTTCCCCAAGGACCAGTACCCGTCCATGAGACATTTGACTAATCTTTTGGAAAAGGTGTTAGCGTCTCCAGAGAACTTGTGAACTCTAACTCTGGAGTTTGCAGCAGTTACTGTTCGAGACTGAACCGTTTCATCAGCATCAGAGCAACATCGTTATATCTGACACACAGTTTAGATGTTACTGCTTCTGATAACATGTCAGACACACACAATTCTACTGACTCAACACTTACATCAGGAGTCGTCTCCAGACCCGACCAATTATCTCGGAGCGTCAAGCTCAAGCTTACCCGAGGCTGGTAGCGATGAAGGAGACTGAAACATTTTGTATGTGTGACAAGACCCACCGAAAATAAATACACAAGTAAGATTTGATGAACAACAAAGAGAAATTGTTGGTCAAGTCTTTTACAACTACTGTCTTTTAGCTCAGCTCATGACTGAAGACTGATGATGAGGTGGAACTGAGAGAATTAACCAAATCCCTAAACAAACATTTGAATGTTTTTGTTTTTGTGTCCACCTCAGCAAAAGCTCGCTGCTGTCACTTCTCAAGCAGGCCCGGGCTACACACAAGCACACAAACACACCCACTCTCGGATTAACACAGACACACAACTGTGAGTCTCACAACGAGCCCTCGTTTGTATCCCGCTCTCCACTGATGTATTCACTCCACCGTCGCCCACATTCCATTTCACAGCAATTTCACGAGCGGCTTCATTCTCCGGGATCCTCCGTGTGGAGGGTTTGGGGTCCCAGATAAGGAGCAACAAGTGGGAGTCGAACAGGAAAAATGCCTCCTAAAGTGATATTGTGCATGGAGAAGGGTCTGCTAACGGACTCACACGGCCACACATACGAGCGGCTACTACACACACTGAGCTCGATGTTGCGTCAGCGAGTTCTGCAGCAGAAGTCTTCGAGGAAGATGATGATGAAGAGTGTGTTTCTTTAGCTTGACAACCAAAAGTTGATACTTGAAATCTCAAGGATGATCACTGAGGACTCACCGTGACTGTTGCAGCGCAACGTCTCCACCAGACGGTTGTCCTGATCGTAACACACCATGGCCTGGTACCGGTACCCCTGCCCGCACTCCTTGATATCCCCCTGGACCTTCAGGCCCAGCGTGCTCTCCACCCGCCCGGCCTCCGGAAGGATGCAGTCGGACCAGTTGCCCACGGGCTGAGCATTGTACTTGTCGCAGGGACAGTACTGAGTCTCGCTGAGCGGGTACATCTGGGTGTTCTTGCATTTGTCCTTCTTCTTACTACGACCTGGGGAGGGAGACACGTTCTGAAAGTTGTAGATACCTGTAGATACCTGTAGATACCTGTAGATACATGTAGACCTGGGGCCACATGTATTTTGTTTTCATTTCTATTATTAACTTCTTGTCTCTAAATATGACCATATGGTTCTGTCTTAGTATTAACAAATAATAATAATATGATTACATCCATATCAAAATGTATCTGGAAAAAAGTGATTTATATCAGAATTTTTAAAGATAATAACACAATTTTACCTTTTTATATGCTTTATTTGTCTGACAGCAGCCGCTGTATCCACTGTGGCCCCTGAGGAAATGCAATTGCCCACAACTAATGTAGATGTATTTATTTAGCATTATTAATGCACATGTTTTCTATAATATATATTTTCGTTTTTAACAGATTTTTCCATTTTCTATAAAGATCATCACAGCTTTTACACTAATTGTCTTATTTAGTTGAATAAAGTTTTTTTTTTGTGATGTCGCTATACGAGTGAGGGTTTTTTATTCTTGGTCAATTGTGTTATTATTATCCTCTAAAGTTATCGTCAGTGAAGATACAAAGGGCTGATTCATGTTTCATCTGTGCTGAGTCACCTCTCTGAAAAGTTCAGTTCACCTCTGGCGTGTTGCCAAACCCGTCGCCGCTCCCCGAGCCGACTCACTCACCAATCAGAGCCCTCTTCCTGGTGCGGACCCCCACGCAGTCGGCCGTGCAGGACGAGAACTTGGACCAGTTAGTGAGTTGGCAGTCGTCCTGGCATGGGAGCTGGCAGCGCTGCGTGATGGGGGGCATGGTCTTGGCAAACTTCAGACACTCGCTGATGTCGGCCTGAGTCCCGTCCAGCTGGCGACACGACACGGCTGGAAGACGGACAGGAAGTCAGAACACCACGTTAGAGAGCCATTATGAAGAAGCGGCTTGTAAATAAACGTCTCACACTTTTATTCACGACTAATTAAAGCTTCCTCTCTGGAACATCTCCACAACTTTTTCATAAAACTCTATTGTGTGTCAGAAGTTTACTTGTGTTGTTTGTTTCAGCTTTTGTGTTTTGAATGACATGCATCAGTTTATAGGCTGTTGTGACAAGACGGGACTGACAAGACACAGGAAGGCTTGTTTATTATGTTTCCTTTTTTCCCATTTTCAAATATAAATAATACTAATAAAAAAACAAACAAAAAATTGTCTCCTTAAACAACCTTCACCACTGCATATTCATTTATGAAAGCCATTCACTTTGACCCAGATCTCAAAACAAGGAATACCACAAACACATTTGTTTTACAGCCTTAAGATAAGAGAAGGTGTAACAACAAAGAACAGTATGCCTGCCAAATCTAAAAATAAATCCAGACAGAACTTTCTAAACTTCAAACTTATTACATGTACTCCACTCGCTCTGAACAGATGATGTCTGGCTTATTTCAGTCTTAGACAAAGATGGTTCATTGTCATGCCAAATATTAATAAACAAATAATCAACTTTTTAAAATTACAAACATGTTATCTAAATATTCAAGTAAAAAATAGTCATAATGAAAATCCAAGCTGCACTTTCTCCTTTTCAACTCAGCAGACAGCTCCTGACAGCATGTGAAAAGACAACTGATCAACAATGTCAAATTTTGTGTTGTTTTGGTGTTTTTGGTAACCAATCATGTAATTGTTCAGGTTGTGTGGCCTACTGAGACCTTCTGCTGGCCGTCAAAGTGCACCAGGAAGTTTTCGATGCCTGGCAAGTTAAGCCGTGTCTGGGGGTTCGGTCTTGAGATCTGGTTCTCTAGCAGAGCAGGAGGATAAATTAAATGCGACGCATAATGCATCGCCCAGTTCTCCAAAGGTGGTCCTTGCGTATTGTTTACATCGTGTGGTGTCGGTGCATGCAAAGATTGCATCTAAACCTCCAACCATGTTTAGTTTGGTAATTGATGCGAAGTGATGCTCAGCCAATGGGCACGCATTCTGTTACACAGCACATCAAATCTATGTTATTCCCCGACTTTGGACAGTTCCGACCTTGGCCCTCTCCAGTGGTACCCGGTCCCTGTGTACACCAAGGCTCAATGGCCTTAAGGACACTGGAGGGTGAGGAAGTGCCTTGACTCCAACTCCTGTTCTTTCTCTGCTCTTCTGTAACAATCCCTGGTTAATGGTTTTAGATGCGTTTAAGATTTGTTGTCTTTTCCGGAGGCCTACTTGCTTACACCCTCCTGCCCTAGGACATTCTGTTGGTACTGGATTTCTGTATCTCTCTAACGCTCTAGGTATTCCAACCGCAGCCTCACGTGGACCCGGACCAGGTGCTCAGATGCCCCCATTATTGATCTGTCACGACAGATGACGGCTGGGTGAGGTGGTCTCCAGCCACTGAAGGAGTTATAGTAAGTTAGTAAGCAATTTTTATTTGTATAGCGCTTTTCCAGACCAGGGTCACAAAGCGCTTAAACAATCAAAACAATATTCTATAAAGTATATACTTTAAAGGTCAAGATAAAACTGATAACACAACAGGAGTTCCAGAAAATCAAGGAAAAGCCTGAACAAATAAAAACATCTTAAGATCTTTCTTGAAGGAGTCAGTAGACTCCATAAAGCGCAAAGAGAGAGGAAGATTATGCCATCAACCAGGCCGTCAGGTGGTTCTTCCACCTGCATTGTAGGTGCTACAGTGACCCTTCTGCTGGTTGTTGTGGGCTGAGGACATCTGCACGGCGAGCCTTGACCTTGTGGCGGGGTCAGCAGTCTACATTGTCTTGCATGTTGGCTGTCCATGCCCATGAGGCTCACAGCCTCATTTAACTTGTGTCCTGAGGGTTCAGCTGGGTGGCGAGTGGATTGAGTTTTCACAGAGACGAGGCAGGGACTTGAGGATTAACCAATACAAAGATAGTTTTGAGGGGTTTGCACAATTCATAGAACCTGCATTATGTTAAAGGGTGTTACTGAATGGCTGTTTAAACAATAAATGCTAAAACTAATGTTTAAATAAAATGTGTCTTTTAACTAAAGCAGTTTATGAGTGTTTGTTGTTAACATCCTAATCCTGACGTCCTTCTCAGTAAATGCTTATTCCCAGAGGGAAACATAATTTTAGAGTCTTCAAAATTATTCTCTGATGTGAACATATGACACAAGAGAAAAGCAGAGTAAGATATAATTAATCTTTCCTGGCAACTAAATAAAATTGACCTCATTTAACTGGATTTTTTTTACTTTAACCAAAATCTTCTGGGACCATGAGCCTCATCTCAAGTCATACACCAGCACATACAGCATGGTGAGCTTGTTCTGAATGTGTAGAAATGTGGAGCAGCTCCATGATATGTGATAAACTACAGCTGTGTCAGGATGATGACAGAGATGATAATAAGGATTTAATAGACCAAGTTTTCCAGTGTTTTTCAAGTCACTGCTTATGCACATTGATATTGTCATAGCAGCATAATGTTAACGTTCCCTGCTTCCTATAGCTGTATTATATAAGCAGGAAGAAGTAAAGCTTTATTTTTTGTAAAAATGGTTCAAGATGTTTGTTTCCCTCAGGATGTGTTTTCAATTGTTTGGCTGATACATTTTAAGTGTGATATTTTAGCAGGAAAAACAAAGATGTTTCCCGTTTTACGTTAACATTTTGCAACCTTCAGTAAGATGATCACCTGGTAAACACTAGCATGGTGAGGTTGTGTAGTAAATAGTGTGTGGTAAAAAGTTGTGTGGAGAAAATTCACGTTAAATACAGTCGGAAGGCAAACAGTCACATAGAAGATCAATTGTTTCTGATAACAGTCACTTTGGAGAACAGTCATGTTGGAGAACATTCTTGTTGAAGAACAGTCGCGTTGTAAAACAGTCACATTGGAGAACAGTCATGTTGGAGAACATTCTTGTTGAAGAACAGTCACGTTGTAGAACAGTCACATTGGAGAACAGTCATGTTGGAGAACAGTCATATTAGGGAACAGTCATGTTGAAAACACTCCTGTTGGAGAACAGTTTTGTTGAAAAACAGTCATGTTGGAGTACAGTCTTGTTGAAGAACAGTCTTGGTGAGTAACAGTCGCGTTGTAGCACAGTCACTTTGGAGAACAGTCGTATTAGGGAACACTCTTGTTGAAGAACAGTCATATTTGAGAACAGTCTTGTTGAAGAACAGTCATATTTGAGAACAGTCTTGTTGAAGAACAGTCATATTTGAGAACAGTCTCGTTAAAGAACAGCCTAGTTAAAAAACAGTCATATTGCTAGAACAGTATTGTTGAAGAACAGTCGTGTAGGAGAACAGTCTTGTTAAAGAACAGTCATATTTGAGATCAGTCTTATTGAAGTACATTCTTGTTGAAGAACAGTCTTGTAAAAGAACAGTCCCGTTGAAGAACAGTCATGTAAGAGAACAGTCACATTGAAGAACAGTCACGTTGGAGAACAGTTGCATTTTAGAGCCTTCATGTTGTTAACAGTCATGTTGTTAATAGTCATGACATGAAGTTGGGAGCGATACCTCTTGTCTGTAGTCCAGGACCACAGGACTCCTGAGCCCCGGGACGCTCTTGTCTGAGGGACCAGGGAACCAGCTGACACTTCCTCCACTTATGCGTTTTCCACCTGAATAGATTCAACATTATAGAAAGTTATTCCTCTGTCCCTGAAGTCGTGGATCTGTAGTCCTCACCTGTATCCCGGGCAGATCTTAGGGACCTCACAATCCTTCTCCTCCTCCAGAAGTTCTGGACACTCTTGTCCTCCATTGGACGGCAGCTGGATGATCATACGTTTCCTTGACTGCTTTTTCTTCTCTGGTACTCCAGCTGGAATCACATAATACCGAGTCGGAATAAGAAAATACTTTTCTTTGTACGTGTCCTAATCACATTGTTGAGGGTTCTAAAACTGTAAATGGCCAAAAAGTTCAGGAACATGGACAGTTCTTCAGTCCAACTCATGTAGACGTACACACACTTTGTTTTTACCGTTGTTTTGTTATATCTATTGAATTGTGGTTTAAATTGCTAATGAGATTTTCCTCAATTTAAAGCTTTATAAAAACTCATTTTAACATCATATCAAGTTAATTTCTATTAGTTTCAGGTTAGTGTTTCTTTTTTAATATATATATTTTTATTTACATCAATAATTTGTATCAATCTTATTCCATTTTATTCAGATTTTTTTTTTACTTTTCTCCATAGATGAAAGTTATTTTGATTATTTTTCTTTTGATGCAACAGCCCTTCTCAACCTAGCAATCAGTCCCTCAAATCACTAGAAAAGGGTGTGATTTTAGCCCAGCTACTCGGGCGAGAGGCAGGTATGATAAACAATTTAAAGTAAAAAATGTATCAATTTTTCTGATCATGGTTGCAATCACTTGTCATGTTGAGACGTGCAAAGACACATTAACGATGACAATTTTACAAATATTAAAACACGTGTTTGCAGTTAAAATAGTAAATTCATATTTTTTTCAGTTTGAGTCTAATTGATAAGGACATGATCATTTTATAACGCATGTTTTTATCAGCTATTTCATGCAATTCAGAAAATTTGCAGGAATTATAAGCTTGTTTTTAGAATATAACGAACAAATGTCTCAAATTATATTATTTATTTATTATTATTACTTAAGTTTAGTGATTTGTAGATTTATTCTTGTGTAAACATCATCTTAAGATGTGTCAAACAAGTCTGTGATTATCTGTGTACTCTGTGTATGTTAATAAAATTGTATGTAAAATATAAACTTTTTCATGCATGTTTTCTTGTTTTTTCTGATCGTTTATTTAATAGATTTAATACGTGAGCCCAGTCCCCTCAGGGGCATCTCATAGGTTTGCCACCTATTTACTGATGGACCACGAGGCCTTGCAGACGTACCTGCATCACAGGAGACCGGGCAGAGAGTCCACTCGCTGAAGGGGGTCACGATGCAGTCCTTCTTGCAGGGCAGCTGACAGGATTGGACCGCGCTGGGTCGAGGGCCGTCCGGGCACCTGAGGTCACATGACATTAAACATTTTTCACCATCGTATTAGCGGACACGCCGTCTCCACCGTGCCTGCACTCTCTTCTTCGACTTCTTCATCTACATTGATTTACAAAACAACATAAAGTCAACATGTTCGTTGTCTATTACTCGTCGAATCAGGTGAATTGGAGTTCAGCTGATCAAGACTTGGTTCACGAGGCATGTACCAACAGTGGAAACCCACTCGGCACCAGAGATCCAAGACACTGCTGTGGTTCCGTCTCTGCTGGAGGGTTAAACACTCGTTAGAGCGCGAGCTCCGTGCAGCTCTGTGTCATTAGCGAAGCGGGTTCGTCACAGGGAAACTGCGCCAGTCAACACAAGAGGAGATTTATTTTTAATAGTGGAAGTAAATCCTCTCTGGAGCAGAACAAATCCTGCGGCTCCTTCACTCTCGGAGAAGACCGGGGAAACAAAAGTGAAGCAGCGGGAATGTCGGGCGGGACTCATTTACATTTTTAGCATCAGGCGACTGATGTTCGGGGAGAGAGCGAACAGGTGTTTAGCTCGAGGGCACTTCAGCTCCACTGCTGGTTTCTAAACTTGATCCTTTAATTTGAACGTTAAGCTGTTTTGATCAAGACGGTTCTGTTACAGTAGGATCTGAACACTAACTCATGAGTCACAGTTCTTAATGGATACTTAAGGACTTCCCTACACTCTTCAACATGAGTCATAATCGCCTGTAGTTACAAAAAATAATAATCTGTCAGACACAGATAATGTTGTGGCTGAATATTAGGATGAACTGATGTCATTCAAAGGGAACGATTTGCACGGTGATACTCCTGTGTTGGTTCTCTGTTGTTCAGACATCACAGGGATCAGTTGATCTGTGTGTCAGATCGTGTCAGGAAAGCTGGGATTGAACCTTTGACCCTGCGGCTCCTCCCACTCTACACGCTCTCTGTGGTGAAACATGGTGAGGTGCAGACAAGACGAGCGTCTCTCTCATCACTGAAGACACCACTCCTGCTGAGTTCTTGTTATTGTTTTTGCACCTCTTCCTCTTCTACCTCACGTCTCTCTGGACTAAACCTGTTCTTTCATTTTTGGGCTCACGACTCTCTTATAGTGTCAAAAAGTTTCTGACCTTCTTTAAGTCCATGAAGGCATCTTAAAAGGAAAATGAAATATTAAAAAATAGTTACAAGGCTTATGTATTTTTCCATTTAAAAAATGTTTTTGTTTGTTTTGTTTATGAAACACAGGGAATGCTGTATACTTCAGCTAGTCTCGTTGAATATGTCATGTGATCATCTGGTGTGTCATATGCAGTGTTGGGAGTAATGCATTATTAAGTAACAGGTTTTGCTAACTTCATTATTTTTTCCAGTAATGAGTGTCGTAACTTATTATGTTGTCAAAAACCATAACGTGTTAATCATTACATCACACTTGGAGACCTTCACCAGCAGATTATTCCTCATAAGAGGCTTATTTGTTTATACACAATGATAAATAGATATAAGTTTATGTTATTACTCTTTTAAATTAAATCAACAATGAATGCGTGGATGAGATAAACACAGGAAGAAACACATATCTGTAATTTCTTTGCAACTCATTCATATAAATGATGCATTCAATGACAATGGGATTGCTGGGGTGCGTTCAAGAACGTATTCAATTTTAAAACTAAACGTCAAACACTATAAACGAACACTGTATCACTTTAATGAAAATAGTAACACACAATTAAACATTGATTTTCACATTTCAGAAAGATTTTTATGATTACATTGTTGGTTTAAGTTTTGTATTGTTTGTTATTTTTCTTTAAAGGTTTTAATGTTTTTTATTACAATGTTTTTAGATAGTTTTTATTCAATAGGTTATAAGCCACAAGAATTATGATCGGTGCAGCTCTAACTGATTTCATTATATTGTTTAATTCATGTATTGTTAAAGTTGACTTTATTCTTCTTACGAAATAGTTACTTTCCCATTGTAATAGTTACTAACTAAGTAACTTAAGGTAACTGGCTTACTTTTGAAAGAAGTTAAATATACTATTTTTAAGTAACTTACCCAACACTGGTCAAGTGATCGTTGTGTGTGTCATGGAGTCTATTATGATCTCGACATCTTTCCGTAAGAAACTGAAATATGAACTGAAATATGCTTCACTCTTCCCTCTGAATATATTCAGGCTCCACTAATGAACTCTTTTATCCGAATGTAGATGATTAAAATAAAATTATGTTCGCTCTTCCACACACTGAAATGAGGTCACGAGTCGGAGAAAGAAAGTGTGAGGAGAATATCTCGGGCGTTCACAGGGAGGTGAAATCTCGACTGTGCTCCATGTGATGCATTTTTCATGATCTGTATGTTTTGTCTTTGCTCGGATTTCACCCTCCGTTCTGCTCAATTTGTTCCACTTTCACCCGTCACATCGATTTAAGATAAATGTTTGGCTCTGCAGCATCCGGGGTTAATATTTTAACTGCTTCCTGTTAAACACTTGTGAACATTCTCACGACCTTGACTGAGTTATTTAAAGTCTTTTGTTTCTCTCATGAATAGCTTGTTGCTGAGTGACTTCTGAGTCCTACAGCAGCGGGGAGAGTCAAACACAGCCTGTGTGAGGTTGTGACGCTGGTAGCTAAAAGAGGGCTCTCCACGGCTCACTATTATACAGTATGTCTGGAAATAGGCAGTGACACCTACACACTGTGTGTCCCTGGCTCAACATATTGTTCTGGTACTAACATGAATGACTTCTAAACACTAAAGCGGGTCCTTCTGACTCAAATAACAAAGTATTTGAGTCATTGAGAAATAAATATTGATGACTCAAGTTCAGCAAAAGTCATCTTAACCGAGCTGATGGTTAAACTGAAACAGTTTGCGTGTTGCTATGGCAACGGCAGTGGCCCTGCAGGGTGAGATGCGGGTGGCATACATGGAGAAACAAGTGAGCTCAGGTGTGTGTCACACAAATGAGTTTAGGATCCCCCCCCCCCCACATATGCAGATGCCCCCCGTCTCACGTACGGATTCCTCGCCGCCGTCTTCAGCAGCCCCGCGGCAGACAAGCGTGCACACGTGCAAACAAAACACACGCACACGTAGACAGACGCTGTCAAAGCTGCTTGAAATGGGAAACACAGCAGAGACAAATATGTCAGCGCCTCGGGGTCGTATCTCCGACGGTGTGAGGCGAGAACATCAGCGGCTGCTTATTGATTCTGACAGTCCGAGCGAGCGAGAGGGACGATGTTGACGACTAAATCAAAGCCAGTCAATCACCCCGCTGCGTTTCCTGGTACATGGGCACTTCCTGTTTGCTCTGTGACCTTGATGCTGCAGGACCACCAGCTGCTTTTTCCGCCGATACCGGATTCAGTGATTCGCAGGAACATGGACAAAATCACATTATGAAATCGGTGGAAAAATCCATAAGAAGAGAAGAGATGCAGAGACACGAAGATCACCAGAGTGGCAGCAGGTTGGCGGCCACCCTGACACGGCCATGTTTGTTTGGTGACTCCTAAAACCGCTAACTTTAATTCTCGCCACTCATCCCTCTCTCCATCTGCTTATTTTCAAAACATGCAGCGACAGCGGATTAGTCACCGCTTTGATGTCCCGCATTGACATGACGGCTAATTCACAGACACACTGTCTTTGACGTTGACGTATCTGTGTGTGTGTGTGTGTGTTAGCACACAATCGTCAATTTATTTATATTGACCCTGCTAGCATCAAGCTACATAATGCTGTTATCACTTCCGGTTACTTTTAAGAAAGGGTATTTAAATAGACTTATAATGTGAGCGATGCCTAGTGTGTGGAGGATGTTAAATCTTGTCAAAACAATGAGAGACTCAGTCCAAGTTTAAAAATGTTAAACTTGGTTGACCAATCGGAGTCCAGAGATGTTTTTAGAGAGGGAAAATCCAACAAGAAGATGAAGAAAAATGCTATGAAAGTCAGTCCAAGTCTGTTTTTTCTAATACTAAACATCCGCCATTTTGACTCTGCACTGACAAAAGACACACCCCTCAGCTAATTCACTTACTTTTTCAGAACCTGAGAGATAACTTTGTCGCCCAAAACAAATAAGCACTTTGGCGTGAGTCGGCGTGTGAATTCTCCATTAGAAGCACATGACTCAACTATTTAAAGGTCGGTTTTGACCGCAGCTTGTGTTTGACTGCTTAGTTAGGTTTCGGGACTTGAACGCTAGTTTTGTACGTAAATAATGAATCACACACGTTACAAGCGATGAACACGGTTGACCATCAATAACTGACCAGCTTGTGTGGCGTGAGAAGTGTGCAGTGGTCAGCAAACGTCAAGGGCGAAAACATTCTGCCGAGTGATGGTTAATGTTAAATATTATTATGAGTTTTAGCACATAGTTCATCATCTCTAAGTACCAAACGCTCCTGTGTGAGCGTGGTTAATGAAGTGTGACGCTCTGATGCTTTAGTGTGTGTGTGTTTATCTGTGTGTTTCTCATCTTCACTTTTATTCAAGGATAAAATCTGCACTTGTTTCCTTTTACGCAGCCAAATATTGATTCTAAAAGACGAGGTGGCGGCTGCTCTTATAAATCTGAGCGACTTTATGAGAGGCTTTATGTAGATGTTTATACGTCTGGGCAAAGTTTCGCTTTCAGTGACTTACTCTGAGACAGACGTTCAGTATTTAGGTCCAGAGATGGAATGCTGGTAAGTTGTGTGATTCAGGTTCTCTTCCAGATGTACCTTCATCAACATGATCCACAGTCACTCACTTGTTCAGTTTTTAAATTCATGCAACAAAGGTCACGCATGTGTGAGATTCCGTCCATCAAACTTATTTCTGTCCGACACAGATATTCTGTCTGGAAAAGAGACTCAACAAGTCCACGATTCCCACTTTATACCTAGAAATCAAGTGACTCACTCAGCTCTACGATTCACTTATTGTCTCTCGACCACCTTTGCCTGCTGGATCCAAGATGGCGGGCAGAAGTACGACTGGGATAGTGGCATTGATGAGTCACATTGGTTTCTTTTCGTTATGCTTCCTTCAAACACTCGAGGGTTCCGCAAAGGTTTGGTGATCCACGAGCTAATTGGACCTTCTGCGGCGGACAAACACGGCTAATTGGCAATCAATCTTTAGCCGTCATCCTGAGTGAAAAGTAATTTCCCACCAAGTTATTAAGTTCATCTGTGTGTGCTTGCGTTTGTGTGTGTGTGTGTGTGTGTGTGTGTGTGTGTGTGTGTGTGTGAGAGAGAGCTCACTAAGCGTGTGGCTGAAACGAAAAGTTTTCCACGGACACCCGAGGACAAAGATTTAACAGAAGTCCACAAACCACCTCATCGACGGGAGACGCTAGAGGACCGGATTCTCTTTGACTTTCATCTTTTATTTTTCTCTGCGGACTCGTGACTATGCAACATCAATCTGCCGCTACGTTTGCCTCGGGGCAGTAGCCGACAATATACGGCATTATTTCGGATTTTTGACGATTCAGCTGTCAAAGTCTGTCGGGGTCAAGGTCGGGTAGAAAGACTGCAGCGTGTGTGTGCACTACATATTAGTCAAAGTCCAATCAAAGTCAATCTTATAATCCTAGAAATCCATCTGTCCTAGGAGGCCAAGAAAGAGCTGAGCCAAAAGACAAACTCCATGGACCCGCGGGTTACGATATGTTACATGTCAAACCACTTGCCTGAAGTGGTTATTCCTGAGTGAGGCTACTGTGACTCACTGATTCTTATTCTTAAACACTTGTTTGTGTATATTATTTTTGCTGGAGGCTGGTCTTCGGTCAGTGGAGAGTCAAAATGGAAGATGTAACCTTATTGAATGCCGAAGAATCAAATGGTAAAATCTTGTCTATTATTGGTTAACCAAGGTCTTATTTAATACTTGACTGTTTGTTACTGAAGATTTGGGTCCCAACCCTGTCACATCCCTCGCCCTGATATTGTTGCAGTACAAACAGTTGGCGATACTTTGCCTTGATTCATCAATCACTTCAACTGAACACAGTATGACACGTCCTCTCTGGGGTTCTTCGCTGTAATTGAGAGACTTCATTTGTAAACACTTCAGTTTATTCCCAAACACGAGTTCATCAACCCCGCTGCTTACTGCGGGCGCTGCAACTTGACTTCAGTTCCTGAAATGTTTCTCAGCATTAAGCAGAGGAAACAAATCAATTACTCAACATCTACCTCCGGTCCAGCACCCGCCTGCTGCCTCTGAACAAACATATCCTGGACTAGAAGTGGATAACGTGCGGGTCAGCAGCAGGACCCGCTCGCTGCAGCTGGACATTAATCTTGGTTTTATCTTCCGCTGTCCGCTGTGATTCAGAACCGCTAGAACAGCGCACTGTCTGACCCCTCTTTGGTTAATGGATGTCCCCGTCACTGATAAGAACATTGAATCTAAGGATGCTAACGCTAGCTCTACTAAAAAAGCCTTGGACAGAACCAACGCTCTGCGCAAACAAGTTTAAGGATTCAATGTGTGACGTGACAAGTGAGTCCCTTAACTTCGATCTTTGCTAGACATGACGGCGATGTATAGAAACTTTGTTTCACACATATGAGCCCCCCTGCAGTGAGTTGCTTTAGTGTTGGTAAAGAGGACTCAGAACTCTGTAGCGACAATTCTGACCCGCTCTGGTAGAAGAACTCACATTTTGCTGATCCTTAAATCTCTTCACTGGCTGCCTGTTTCTTTCAGGATCAACTTTAAAATTCTGGTTCTTACTTTCAGATCTATTCATGGTCAGGCTCCTCCTTACATCAGTGATCTGATCCAGACTTACAGCCCAGCTCGGGCTCTGAGGTCTGTGGATCAGAATTTACTGATGGTTCCTGAACACGGTCAAGGACCAGAGGAGAGAAATCCTTCCAGGCTGTTGCTCCTAAGCTTTGAAACGATCTTCCTCTCCCTCTGTGTTTGATGGATCTACTGACTCAGAAACAAGAAACATCTTAAGACATTTTTATTCGTGCAGGCTTTTCCCTGATTTTCTGAGTCTCCTGTGTTTGTCTCAATGTTGTCTTGATCTTATTAGTATATATTTTATTGGGTATTGTTTTGATTGTTTAAGCGCTTTGTGACCCCGGTCTATAAAAGCGCTCTACAAATATAAATTACTTACTTACTTACTAATACACCTAGTTAAGTCCATGAAAATGTCCGTAACAATGGGAATGACTCACAGTTGATGGAGTCCCACACAGGTAGGTTCTGCCACCCAAGTGTTTTCGTCACAACACTTAATACAACGTAATAAAAACGATGAAGGAAACCTGTTGCTGTAACTGTTTCAATCACCATGATTTCTAACTTCACTTCAAGAACATCCTCCGTCATGGACTCCCATCAGGCAGCACGTCTGTCATCAGCCCGCTGATAATTGCCCTGAAGTATCAATTCTTTAATTACCCTCATTATCATCAGTGAGGAGTTATCAGAGCGTCATTACCACTGCAGCAACACAAGATTTATTCCTCCTCGCTCGGCTGTGAGGAGGAGATATGCGCGAGGAGTCATGTCGCGCTGCCATCTTGCTCGGCATCTCCCTGATTTCAGGGTTTGACTTGACGTCTCATCGCTCTCGTTACTGAGAGCCTTGTTTTTCCGATCCATACTTTTTGACTCTTCTTTGTGACTCATCTCTGTGACGTAGAGTGACTCATCTTGTGTGTTGAGTCACCGGATTTTTTTTTGACTCAACGGCTCCACAAGTCCACATGAACTGAAGGAAATACTAGTTTGGTGTTTGATCATTTCCTTTGGTTAAGCAGTAAATTAATTTTGAGTCATGCTAATGGTTTCATTTTTTCAGGTCATAGTGAACCTAATGATTTTCATAGTTGCATCAATGATGTCCATCTGACCAGACGTGAGCAGCCAAACAACCAGTGGCGGGCTGTCAGGGCCAGCAAGGCCTTCTCTGCTGGCCTAAACATTATCAATTTATTACAAAAATAAAAAAGTTTTTTTTTAATTGTTTATTTTCATAAATATGTATTACATTTTTCCTCATAGTCTTTTCTCTTCATTTCATAGCTTTCCTCTTGCTTGCGCAAGTTGCACACCGCTTCCAGGATTGCAATGCAGAGCGTGTGTGTTGTGGCCATGGAAACCACACAGACTGTAGTGGGAGTGATATTTTGATATAATACACTGATGTTCATTTGATGATGATCTAAAAGTGTTATTGACCTATAACTGTACACCCACTGAAGGCCTATGTGTGGAATGCACGGCCCGCCACTGCAAACAACCCAAGTAATTTTTGACATTCTTGACTGAAATGACCTTCTGACTCACTGATGAGCTTCTCCTAAAGTCAGGTTTGTCCAAAATCAAGTGAGTTGGACTTGATTGAAGACTGCTCAGATCCAATCAAATCACATAATCACCAGCTTAGCAGAAGTAAAACAGGAAGTGGGTAAACAGGGTTGTTTTTTTTTTTGACAAGCTGACTCGTTTACTGTCGACTCTCGGTTGTTCACGCAAACAATCTTACTTCTTTGGCGGGACTTGTCCCACGTTGACACGGACGCAGATGACTTTTCGGGTCTGCATGCCCGTGGAGCAGGTTCCAGGTCCGCTGCTGACGGGCCGAACCCCTGTGGACGTGTTCAGGGAAGTGGTGGACGGGTCGTCGCTGCAAAGCCCCCATGGACCGGTTTGCCAGTGGTAGACGGTGCAGGCGTGCTCGTTGCAGTTCCGTACCTCCTGCAGGACGCTGCTGTTCGGGCACATGGCGCCACCTGTTGGCAGAGGAAAGTGAGAACGTACAAATGATACTTAATTATTTACATCAGAGTTTTCAAAAGTACGGATGGGATATTGCAATATGCTCTCATTCCTAATCAATAATTAATAAACTGACAGAAAATATCAATATTGTATTACAACAAACATAATGGATTAACCCCAATGTCACTGTCAGTACCTAATCCCTCCATCATAATAATCTCTATCAGAAACTGCTGTCCTGGTTCAAATAAGATTCATGTTCATGCACTTTAATATGTCCAGCTGTGCAGTCTTTATTCGTTTATAAATCGTAAAAGAGTTTTGGAATAAATTGACAAGATATATTTCTTTTTTATAGGTATTTTTATATATATCTTGAAATATTGTGATGTAATTTTGTGCAATATATTGAATATTGCAAATATGTATCATATCATGGGCCAAATATCGCCACAGTATTGAATGGTGAGTTACCTGTATTGTCGCACCTCTGGTCAGAAAGTACAAAAAGTTCTATTTAATACCTTCAGACTTATCGTTTTCCTTGTCACTTGCTGATTGATGTACGATACCAAACCGCCATCTAAATTCTTGAAAAATGATTATGCATAGCATTTTCTAACGACGACGTACCCAAGATACAAATAACCTTAAAGTGCAACTAATGTGCAAACTGACTCACTCACGTTTCAAATCTTGAAGATGCATTAGTCCCTCATCATGACGATATATTGTAGTAATTACTTTATAAAATCCCGTCTGAAATCTCAGCGAACGAGAGGTTATGAGAGCAGATCCCATCATGATGTAATAATGGGTTTCACTCCTCCCGGAGCCTCGAAGAACATCCTGCCTATTTCTTTATTCACAAGTCCCTTGGAGGTTAAGACCTTCAGGATTGATGAAGCAGTGTGACAAACCTCAATGTTTGACCAATCACAGCAGAGTGGGCGTGGTTTTGGCAAACAAGATAGACAAACAAACCGTTTTCAGTGTTCAGGGTTTAAACACATTTTCCAATGTATGTATTTTAATTAAAATAGAGTTTTGTACAAACAAACACATACTGATGTGTACAATAGAGGTCCAAGATCAATTTAGGACACTATTTGTTAGGCTTTTCCTTGATTTTCTGGAACTCCTGTTGTATTATCAGTTTTATCTTGACCTTTAAAGTATATACTTTATTGAATATTGTTTTGATTGTTTAAGCGTTTTGTGACCCTGGTCTGGAAAAGTGCTATATAAATAAAAATGACTTACTTACTTAAATAAACACATTAGTTGACCTTTAACCTCTTTGTTTTTAATTATGAAAGGCATTACTTGCCTTCCCGATGTATGACGCTTGACACTTAAGACCAGGAAGGAAACTGCTGTCCACTAATCTTAACTCCGGGTTCACACGGAGTCCAGGCTCAGTAAGACTCATGATGATCCTCGATGTAGTCATTAGCTTCACTGTGCTCTCCTGTAAATACACATGGCAGCTCGGCACTAATTGGACCCACCAAAGATCTGTTATTTGTATTCCGGTCCGGCCGGTTGACTCCCCCTGTGGTCGGAGACCGGCGGTGACTGCAGCTCGGCTTGTGCACATGATCCATCCACTGTTCTCCCGCTGTCATCGTCACGGCTGCGTGTGTGTGACTCACTTCACTGCTCAAATGTCAGTCCAGAGTTTTCTGGGTCGATGCACCGAGCCCGAGAGCCGCTCTGGTTTTAGAGTAATTGCCGACGCTTATGGCTTTCAACGCGATTAAGTGGTATTCTGGGACTTGCAGTTCGTGCACCTGCTTTCCCAGCATGAGTTGGCAGAATTTTGGTTTTGTGAATCACAGAGCGGGAAGAGCTGCGACACGTTGGCTTCCCCCAAATAATCAGCGCAGATGTGCTTGACGTCAGAAAACCTGCTGCACCGCATCAGATCACTGAAAAACTTGAGTTTTGAATCTGTTACATTTTCTATTTCGGCTTGAGACATGTCCATCAACAGGACAACAAGCTCCTCCCACTGATTGCTGATTGGACACAAGTTAAAACTTAACTCACAGAATCAACATCTGTATGTTTTTGGACTGTGGGAGGAAACCAGACTGCCCAGGAAAAGCCCAAGTCACATTCGGAGAACATAAAAACTCACAGGTTCCCCCAACCCCCTAACTGGGAAGCGAACTTGCACACTTTCTATGTATTAGTTTATTTTTATTAAAACATTTGACCGAGCACACAAGTTCAAACGTCTATTCTATAACACTATACAAGGTTCTCTAAATCTACACCAGTGGTTCTCAACGGCTTTACATAGCGCCACACATAAATGACTATGAATAACTCTGGGCTTCGTATGGTTAAATATATATATTTTAAATTTGAAGTTTAAATGTCACTTAAAACAAAACATAAATGTTATTTTCAGTGTATAATTAAATAAAAGACAATTGTTCTTTTAATCCCCTTGTGTGTCTCTAACCACCAGTGGAGAATCACTGCTACAATATTGACCACACACACACACACACACACACACACACACACACACACACACACACACACACACACACACACACACACACACACACACACACACACACACACACACAGACAGTCTAACTACCGTGAGGTCCAGAAAAACAGTTACCGAAGAGTTCAGGGAACTTTGGCACTCGTGAAAGACCTTGAGATGTAAACAGGGAAAATATTAAAGATATTTGACTGATACAGTTTGTCACTTGGCTACGACTGTAACGACAACCTGTGTGCACACATTAAGCCTTCTACACACGGACACACAACCGTATTCCTACTCTACAGCTCATGACGAGACACGGAGGATGAGCTACGCTACAGTTTACCCTCCATCACCGTGATCCACGCCACCACCATCGCTGTGACTGAGAGAACCAGCAGAATCAAGCATCAGCGCCGCAGAGTGTGATCATGTGACCTCGTGCGACGACCAATCACGAACCTTCGCCGGCGTTGTAGGCCAGGATGGAGCGGGTCCTCATCTGCTTCCCCTCCATGGTTTTACTGGAGCAGGTCTGGGAGCAAGTGGACCAGGAAGTCCAGTCGCTGAGCACACAGTCCCTTGAGCAAGGCACCTCGCAGGGAACTGGCTCCTGAGCAGCAGCGGAGGAGCAGAGGTTCGATTCCGCCGTCGCTCCTGAGGAACAGACAATGTCGCACAATCATGAAACATTAGACAAACACACTCATGTGTCAAACTAATTTTGAACACAGTGACGCAGTGGTTATCGCCTAACAGAAACTGACTTCCTGTTCAGGCGGACCCCTGCCTATCGCCCGAACACACTGGGATAGGCCGGAGCCTCCCCTGCAACTTCCCTCAGGGAACTAGCCGTAGAGAATTGTACAAAGGAGCTGGTTTTAAATCCACCAATGACTTTGCTCACATCTACTTGCCGGAGGGATTTATTAGTCCTTCAAACGTCGGACGGGGAATCGACCGCAGACGTTCAGTGAAGTTGGAAACTTGAGACTGAGAGAAAGTGGCGACTCCATCTCCCGTTGATTGATCCCGGCACATCCCCCCCCTCCTCTGATGGAAATTGATTTCTTTCTATGTGAGTTTTTTCGCCTCAGACTTTTTTTTCGTGGGTTGTGTATTCGTGCTGTCGTGTCCCGGCCATAAAGGCCACGCGGTCCAGCGCCAGACGGCCGGTCGATACAAATGTTATTGAAAGTGGATATTGACGTCCCTTCCCCACACCCTTCTCTGGTGACTACCTGCCCGCCGTGAGTCAAGGAATGATCGCCGGTTTCACCTCCTCTGCTGCCGTTTACACCTTGATAATTGACTTTGGCACATTTCCCCAGAATGTTCTTTTACCCGTTATTGTGCTTCTTGAGTGAGTTCTTAGGTGCTGTGTCAGCAAGAATCCTGAGACTAATACTGAACCTTGTTTTTTATCCATTTGTGAATGATTTAGTAAATGTTCTCAGACAAATGTGAGTCTGGACCAGCGAAGTGCTTCGACCCGCGGGTGTCTCCAGGACGAGGACGATGGGTAAGTGGATCCCCTTGTGTCTGCAGGTGGTTAATAAAACATGGGTCGGCGTGTAGAACCATGTGACGCTCCTGCTGCCACTCGAGACTCCATCTGTCCGCGGTCAGACGGGAATTATATCTTTAATGCCGATGGAACATTAGTGGTTTATGTGGACATCTCTAGAGAGGTTACCATATTAGTTGGTAAAAAAATCTTTCTAGCTTATCACATGACTATCAAGATTCTTTTCATCTTTTACACATATTCTATCCGTCCCCATAGCAACACGATCTTAGTTCCCCGCCTACAGTGGCACTGCCCTCATCCCTGTGCTGCACCACCCTCACATGACACTTTGTGAGTTACAGAAGATATAAAATAAATTTTAAAAGTAAAATGTAACCACGAGGGAAATAAAAAATGGGTAAACTACTCCGAATTTGTATTTCATGGTTTTTCCGTGCGATAGTGAGAAAGTGTGAACCCAAAGGAGTGTTGTCATGGCAACAAGCTTGTAGGCGGGCCGGAGGTGGCGTGGACACTTCAGAACATTGTTAACGCGGGGAAGTTGGAAACATGTTTGGAGGGATAAGAGTGGCACAGACGCCCACGAACAGGTTCTCACCGTTGCTGTCAACACACTGGACCTGAGGGAGCCGTGTTCCGGGGCCGCACGGCTTCTGGTCGTCGGGCACACACGGGTCCAGACTGAGCAGCTGCCAGTTGTAGCAGGCGGGCTCGTCGCAGGGCAGCGCCTCCACCAGGTGGGGGCAGCTGGTCGGACCGCCCGTAGGCTGGTTGGTGATTTGTCGTCTCCTGAGTTTGAAACCTTGCGAAAGAGAGAAAGCAGTCGCTGTCAGCCTGGAGATGTGTCATTTTATTTGCATTACATGATCTTATCTTTTTCAAATTTGTTCTCTCTACGATCACTTTTGAGCAAAGAATGATAAAACCAATTTCCATTCATGTTGTCTATATTAGTTAGCATGTCGATAAGTAAGGCTATGAAACTGATCTGTTATCAGCCGGATTCATGTTTATGTCCAGACTCACACTGTGCTGCTCGTAGTAGCGACTGTATGTACTTTGGCAGTTTAATTGCAAATTCATTCAGCAGCTGTGTAGCCATGTTTACAGCAGAATTTATTAGTAGTAGCATATTGGCCTGTCCGAACTCCACCACGTCGAAGCCACTCAAACAGCATTCCACTTTTAGACTTTTTTTTATTGTCATTGCCCAGAAAACAAAGCAGTGAAACTGGCAACAAAATGACGTTGCTTGGCAACTGTACAAAAACACAGCAGAGTGAATGTATATATAATAGCTAAAAATGCAATATAGTATAAACAGAATAAATAACGTTTTAAATATTTAAATATTAATAAGTTAAAAATAGTGCAATATGGTATAAATAGAATAAATACATAGCCTTTTGCCAGTTTTGGATGTATTTCGTTGCTTTTACTCACTTTTAAATATCTATTAGTGGTTACTCAAGGAAAGCACATGTGTTTTTGTGTAAATTCCCATTAAATAGATTATTAACAAATAAGAACAGGACAAGATCAGCTTGCTAGTTAGCTACAAGCTACTTGGTAACAGGCACAAACATTAAATCGGTAACTTGGGAATTGGAAAAGATCAGTTTGAATGTTGTATGTTCAGTGCAAATGGTCATTTTTATATTGTATGAAATTAAATTCCATTTTCCTTTGACTCCAATTACCTAAACCCACTCCCTAGCGCTCCCTGGTGGCCCACTCAGCTAGTGGCAGTTCTACCTTTTTTGGCAGCTTGGTCCTCGCAGTTCTCGAAGGTGCAGGGGCCCCAGGCCCCCCAGGGCGACACCTCACAGTCGGTGGGACAGGCGATTTGGCACAGCTGGGATCTGTTAGGAACAGGACCCTCGCAAAGCTGGTTCTCCACCGGGCGGGAAGCTGAGTGGACGAACATAGCAAGATTTTTTTTTAAATTCAAATCTTCAAAAACCTGCGAATCTAACGTCTCTGGAGAGAGCTGACAAGAAGCTGCAATTCTCTATTGTTTTGTCCGTCACCTCCCTGTTAGCGTGTCAAGGTGATAAATTAGCAGCGATTATGCCACGCGGCTCCCCCGCTAGCGTCATATAGCACTTGGCTCTCGGCCCCGGCGAGCGAGCAGGAGCAATCGGGGGGTGCTGGAGTGATTTGGCAGAGGGCACTGCCTCCTGGTGCCATCTTGGATTCTGAAAAGACGTTTGTCGTTGCAACCGGTGTCTGAGCTCCCACCAGGAAAACAGGCATAAGGCCATTAGTGAGAGAGAGGGGGCGTCGCTGCGTGACAACCAAGGTAAATGTTACATGGGGTTTGAGACAAAAAGACGTGGTGTCACTTATCGATGCTTGATTGAATCTTCGATACAAACAGACATAACCAGACATATCATATTGTTTTCTGAGAGACGTACACGTGTATTTTTGGTCGTAAGGGAAACACTTAACTTAGTCTTGTTGAGGTGACATGTAGCTCAGTCGCTTCAAATGGAAACTAATGTGTTGATTTAAGTGTGTCTTAAAACTAATTGTCGTCCTCCATTGTATCATCAGTGTGTGTCTGTTTGTACAAAACTCTCTTTTAATTAAAAATATTTACATTAGAAAATGTTTTTTAGCCCCACCCACTGAAAACACTTTTTTTTCTGGAGATGAAATCTTGTTTAACATAACCACACCCACTCTACTGTGATTGATCAAACATTGAGGTTAATCAAACCATCAATAATCTTTGAAGTCACTACCTCCAAGGGACTCATTGTATAAACAAAGGAGGGCGTGGTTACAGCTGGCTGGAGGAGGAGTGAAGTAATTATTACATCATAATGGACTCCGCTCTCGTAACCTCTTGTTCGCCAAGATTTCAGACGGGGGAGAGCTTTATAAAGTAATAAGTTGAAAACATGGTCATGATGAGGGACTTCCTGCATCTTAGAGAGGAAGAAACATGTAAGTGAGTCAGGAGAGTTTTACATTTTTATTAGTTGACATTTAATTAAGGTTAGATTAAAGTCACATTTCCACAGAGAAATTGTTCTTTCAATTTTGTCATTCAGCAAGACTAAATATAACTATAGAATAAATACTGTTGGAGGACAAATAAGATATGAGGTAGATCTCATATCAGGTTATAATTGTTGATCAGTCAGACACAACAACACAAATCTTGTTCTTGTTTGTGTGTAAGGAAAACAAACATTCATGGACATGCTGGCAAAAGACTGGAGAGAGAAAAGGATGACACTGATGAGAAGCAAAGAGTCTCGGGGAGGGGGGGTCGGGTGAGGAAGTGAGGTGTGTGGGGATATCTAAAGACTCACCTGTGATCTGGAAGGAGACAGAGAGGAGGGGGGGGACACTAGGCTTCTGCTGTCTCTGGCTCTGACCTGCTGTGATTACAGGGAGAAGCTATTAGCTACTCACACACACACACACACACACACATGGAAGCTATCAAGCGACACACACACAGCACTAGCAGCAGGGGGCGCCGCACAGAGAATCGATCCACTGGTTTGTTTTTTACTTTTCAAATATGTTGTAGAGTGAGTAGTGTGTAGGTGTGTGTTTCACGTCAGTAGATGTCCAGATCTCTTCTCACTGTCTCTCTGTTCCCTTTAAGTCGGTCACAGAAGAAGATTGTTCATGCTAAGTCTGGTTCTGCTTCAGGTTTCTGCATGTTAAAAGGAGGTTTGTCTCACCACTATAGCTCATAGTTATTGTCTGGGACCCGTTTTTATCCTCTCGTATATAATATTATTTAAACTGTAAAGTCTCTCGAGATGACTGTTATTATCAGGCATTTGAAATAGCATTGAATTGCGTGAACTCTGCACTCTACCTCGGGAATGTCTCGTCTGTGACCGCTCTGATGGCAGAGCTGAGAATCTTCACTGACACTGATGACATCATTGTCTTTCTGATATCATCTCAGGTCCCACACGGGCGTCCCTCTTCTCCTCCAGATTAAGGTTAATCCCCGGGAGGTGGTAAACTGATTCCGAGCGTCCCGACTCGCTATCTCTAGACTCCGCAGGATGTGTGCGTGTGAGACGGCAGGTGAGCGAGGGATCGCTGGTTCCTGCTAACTTCTCCGTCCCAGTGTGTTCTGGAAGATTACCCCTGACAGCAGCAGAGGAATCCTGCACCGACAAGATAAGAACTTGTGTGTCAGCGTGTGTGTACGCGTGTGCATGTGTGTGTTTGTGCACATATGCAAATGTGTGTGATTGTGCGTGTGCATGTGTGTGTGCAGGCATGTGCAAGTGTGTGTTTGTGTTAACGTAAGTATGTATGTGTGTGGACACAAGTGTTATTTTTTGAGTGGGCATGCAAGTGGGTGTGTTTGTGTGTGTGCAAGCTTTTGCAAGTGAGTTTGTGTGTTTTTGTGTGTGCACATATGTGCAAGTGTGTGTACAAGTGTGTGTGCACATGTAAGACCTAAGACCAAAGTACTAAAACCTGGCTTTGAGACTTTTTCAATTGAACATGTTTTTCTCTACGCCCAATCAATAATAAATATATTTCTCCAGGGGCAACATTTTTATTTCCACCAACAAAGTCTAATTTAACTATTACATTTAATGTAAACTTAAGTCACTATTTTCATCCCGAAATTTTCTTTATTTATTATTTTATATTATATTATTTATATTTTATATATTATTATATTATTATTTTATTTTATAAATAAAAAAGTTATTCCAAGGAAGAGTTTGAATTGCCTTGATGAGTTTGACGATGCTCATGTTTTTGGAATAGTGGAGTTTTCTTGTCAAAAGTTTTTACTTTGTTTTGGATTAATCATTATTATTATAACTTGTCTTAATTCTTATTAAATATTTCTCATTAAAGCTTATTGTTTCAGAATGATGACCCTTTTTTCTGCTAATTCTATGTGTTTTTTTTTTTCATTTTTAGTTACAAACAATTATAATTCAACTCAAAGTATTCAAGCTTTTTCATCTCAAGTCTTTCCTCTTCCGTAATTTGGAAGTTACCCTCAAAAACTCCTTTGGACTCTCGACTATGAACTTTGATTTATAATGCAGGAACTGTGTGTGACGAATGTCCCGCCATCCTCTCTTTCCACAGCAATCCATCACTGTTTTTTTCTGCTGCGTTTTTAGATGAATACTGAAGCTTCCAGAGACGCAGCAGGTCGCTGGATGGAGCAAACAAGAGATTACATTTCCTGTTTACATCGCTTTGATTGCTTATTTTCTTCTGGGAATTCCCTGTTTTCTCTTTTAAATGCCTGAGCCCTGTGAGTCTGCAACACCAGATCTGCTTTCGTGCTTCCAGTTGTCACTTATTTCATCAGCGCTCAAGATGTTTAGTCTCCTCCTCCTGAGGGAGAACTTGGTCTTGGACTCAATGTTCTGATACTTAGATCCTGAGCCCCAAAGACCGTTTTTTTTATCTCAGATGAGATAAAGGTGCTTGAGTCACGATCACAAGCGTTCTCTTCTCTCCTACCTTTGTCTTTCTCTCGCAGGTCGCTGAGGTAGTCCAGCAGCTCAGCATTGGCCTGGACACAGTAGACCTCCCTGGTCTGCAGACCTCCTCCACACAGGCCCGTTAGGTTGCTTCGCCGACGGTCCTGTTGGCTCAGCAACAGGTCAACTCTGCAGTCGCCCCACTCCGTGGTCCTCCAGGTGAAGCTGGAGAGGGAGAGAGAGAAACCCAGTTGAGATGGATTTCAAATCCGAGACTCTAAGGAGAGAAATGCTGCTCATGATAACACTTTAATATAAGATTAAACATAGCATTGTGTGAGAGATCAAAATAATGAAGCAAGTTTCATAAGCAAATAGGTCAAAAACATACAAAACAACAATTAAAACATTGAAATTAAAATGTTTTTAACGCTTTTGTTATCTCAGGGTCAACACAAGGGATACCAAAAACACTGCTTGTTTTCTGAGATAACACAAAGTTATTTTTTTAAATATGTGTAAATAAGTAAATGTAATACAAAGAGAAAAAATTAAATAAAACAAATAACATTTAGTTGTCTGTTCATGTAAGTAAATGTATGTATTCAGCATAACAAACCAAAGACAAAAAATAACATTTAATAACTCAAGTATTTGAAATAAATTCAATCAGACTCACCGTGGTTAGCGTATATTTGAAAAACTATAAAAATGTAATTGAACTCAGAGGGAGACTCACGCAGGGCAGGGTGGTACGCTCTCGCCCACGGGCCCGCAAGGCTCCGCCTCCTCAAGTGGGGGACACTCCTCGCCCTCCCCCACAGGGAACTGCAGCACCTGTCTGGTTCTGGTCCGGTTGCCCGGGGGGGTCTGAGGGTCCAGGCATTTTTTAGAACACGGGCTCCAGTCCGTCCAGTCGGTCAGCTGACAGTCTTTCGGGAGGACGCAGGACTGGATGGTGGGCGGGACTTCTCTCTGGGTGCACGAGCTGAAAACAAAAAATAATAGAATAAGAAATATATATAAACAGAAAAAAGATGATAGAAATTCTACTTCGCAACATGTCAGCCTAACACTCTTGTGACATCGATGATGGATTGTGTTGCTTCATGTTGACCAGAAGTCCTTGACTGCGGAGTCGTTAAGGAGCGTGATCCGAAGTTCGCGCTCTTCATCTGATCTTCAGCAGGGACTCGTCTCCTGCTGCACATGGGTGGGAATATTCCTACTCAATCTGGAAGTCTCTTCCCTGGAGGCGATCTGGCTGATGAGCCATTAGTGCTAATTACAGCTCTGCTTCATTTAGAAAGCTCTCATTTAGATGCTGCCGCGGTGCTTCACCTCCAGCGACTCAGACTTTCTTTTTTGTTTGGTCTCGTCTCCGCCGCCTGCAGACACCTCTGCGCTCGGAGAAGTCGCTCGTCAACGCGGGAACAGCGAGGAGGTGGTGACGGACCGAGAGCGATGCGGCAGCGACGACGCTGCTCGATCAGCGCAGAAGTAGGTCAACTCGAGTTTGTATCAACGTTCGACAGACACTTTGTTCGACTCTTTTTCCCGACTCCCGACTCATGTATCCGAGGAGCCACAGATCTGACTCAAGTGATGACTCGAGTCTCTGTCACTCACCAGGTAAAATGTTGTGCGGTACACTTTGGCCCAGAGTAAACATTGTTTTTTTCATTCACTTTATTTTAACTGTTTATTTTCTGCTTGCTTTTTTTGTTGTTTCACCAGGAGTTTTATTATCACTGTTAGATTAAAATTATTATACACTATACACCATACTTAAATTAATGCTAAAAGATAGAGCTTAAACGTTTGAATACACATTCACAATCAACATTTCACTCCAGACTGATACACTGTTTCAAGATAAGATAGAAACAGAATTAGAGATATGACACCAGTTATTTAAAACATCTGTTTATCTGCCAATCACACCTTAAATCGTAGATCAAAGAACGAAGCAAGACACATCCGGGAAAGGGGGGCTAAAAGACTGAAACCCCCACCCGAGAACATTTGAATGATTAGATGACAGGAAGACAAATTAGGAAGTTCTCTCTACGGGGGATCGGGACACAGGGAACTTGAAAGAACCATTTGCTCAGAAAGGACGACCCCCTGGGCAGGAAATTTGCCTTAAATATAGGGATGTTTCTACAGATCGGGAGCTTTTTTCCCGTGACCATTGACCTGTACAGTCGCCGGAAGATAGTGTGTCTGGTCGCGATCGTAAAGCTTGTATTTCTTTTGACTTGGAGCGGCGAATAAACGACCCGTGACACACTCTTGATTGTCCATCTTTCTCCACGAAGCGAAGTATAAGAACCGGAAGTTACGTCGTGTTGGAGCGACCGGAAATAAGAAGTTTAAGAACTTAATGAAGTGAAATGAAATCCTTGACAACTATCTTCTCAGGATTCAAACCGACAACATTCAAATCTGGTTGTTTTCTGCTGCTTGGGTGAGATCATTGTTTACTGATGTCCGCGGACACGTCACTGAGGCTCCTCCGATGAGGACGGAGTCAGCGTCAGTTGGGGTTAGAACTCACATCCGATGATCCATTATGAAGTGAATCTTTTCATTATTGCTCTGCTGCTCACATCACATATTTCAAAGAATCCACGAAAACAAGCAGAGCCCTCAAGAGCTTCTGTGTTCATGCTTGTTTATTTCCAGCTGGAAGATGCAGAGATGGTCTCTCAGAGAGCAGAAGGGGAACAAACCGGAGTCATTGGCCGGCCATATCAAGGCGAGAGGCTTCTGCGCTTCATTTTCAATGTCCTTTGATGGACATCTGCTGCTCTCCATGGCACAGACAAACTTCTCTGCTTCTTGCATCATCACCTTTAGCGAGAATCAACCGCAGGGAGAACCTGGTTTCATCACTTCCAGCTCCTCCAGGGATCAGCTCCTCCGAGCCTTCCCAAGACTCTACATTTCACCGGACAAGGTTAAGCAAGTTTGGAAGTGAAAGCTCAGTGAGAGAGCCGAGAGGGAGGAAACTACTTTAGAGTGTCTGCTTTTGAGTTCTGAAGAGCAAGTGTAGAAAAAAATGTAAACTTTTTTAACAATAGTAATTACAGATACACTCACTTTTGTTTTTTTTCACCATGAAACTATTTTTAATTATCAACTTTCTTTATACAGGCGTCTGACTAAAGATACAAACTGGGCCGTGAGTTGAAATCCTCGTTGTGTAAGGATCCAGGTTCATCTCAGGACCGCTGTGAGGCTGAAGGCAGATTTGGAGAACACAATTGTTTGATGCTCTAACCAGGCAGCGACTTCTGAGAAGTCAACCCAGAGCCAACATTTGGGAGGAGGCGAGCTGCTTTGAAAGCGTGCTAATGTCGGGGTGTAGTTTGCAGCCCCACAGAGAACCAAAGAATCAAGTCCTGCACCACTGAGAGCAAAACATTTAAACATCTAGCTTAGAAGAGTTTGAGACATGCTGGGCAGAGAATTTGTTCGTTTTCTCTAGTTTCTCTAAAATTGTCTGTTGGACTGTCAGATCTTGGAATTTGTAAGAACAACACAAACATATTTTGGACTCACCTGCGCCCGACTGCACTCCCATTCCTGTGCACGCAGATCACATCCCGGGTCTGGTAGCCCACCTGGATGTCCCAGAATGGACTCTCTTGCCGATTAAGGCGGTTCCTGGTTCGTTTCTTCTGGATCAGCTCCCTCGTCTCAGGATCTTTGACACCTGACTTCTCCCGAGATCCGTCGCCCTTCCCTTTCCGACGTTTGGCTTGGCGAGTCTTCCGCGTTTCCTGCAACACACAGGGAGTCCACTGTGCAATCTTGAGGCTGTACATGTTCTCAGGTCCTTTGCAGGGACCAGGTTTGCAGGACTGGAACTCAGTGAGATTGGTACACGAAGCTCCCCCGAAAAGAGGAGGCACCAGGACGCTTCTGACTCGGTTGCGGAGGCCGGTCCCACAGGTTTTGGAGCAGGAAGTCCATGGGGAGTACTCGGACACCACGCAGTCCTGTGGGCACGGGATGAGGCACGCCTGCTCCAGGCGCGGTTTAGGTTCGAAGTATTCACAGATGGTGTCGTCTGCGAGCGACTCGTCGGATTTAAGAATACAATCCACCTCGCGAGTCTGGATGCCCTCCTCACCCCCGCTGCATATAGTTGGACGCAGGGTCCCAAAATTCCTCGCTGAGACAGAGACACATTCGTTCCAGGCACCGAGTCTCCAGTCGTACAGGTCCTTGTGCCAGTCGCACACGCGGAAACAGTTCCTCTGGTTGGACGGCCGCTCCGCCTGCTCGCAGTTGTTGTAAAGCGTCGTCCAGCCGTCCACGTGGGCGCACCATACCGCCCGGCTCTGGCTGCCACCGGGTCCGCAATCGCTTCCCATGCAGCGTCCCCAGGATCCTGTGGAAGACCAGACGACAAGTTAACCAAGGAGACACCGGGGGGGGAGACACCTGATAAAAAACAATTTTATTGGTTTTGTAAAGGAGGTAAGACGGAGCCCAGAGGTAGCAAACAGGTCAGTATCTTTCATTACAACAGATCAGCAGCAGTTACCTGCAACCTAAGGTCACATTCATGGACTAAATCAAATATTTGAGTTTTAAATTGGAAAGCAATAACTAGCTGTGTGGTTATTGGATATCATTTGATAAATTAAATCACTTTTACCCACAATTCTTGTCCATGTTTTGTTGTTATTGTTATGACTGTGAGCTTTTTTGTCACTTGATTTAAACTTTTGTACATTTACTGTCCTTTGACTTTAAATACATATTATAAGAGATCGGTATTTAACTTGTCTTTTGTAAATTTTGGTTTAAAATTCAAGGTCACATATTTTATCTATGATTCTGCCTGCAGTTCATCAATGTCATCCCTCTGTAGCTCACTCCTTCTTCTCTCACTTCCCTCTGTTGTCTGACTCCAAGTCAAACTTGTTTTTACCACCAGCTTGGGCGGACATGGAGAAAGTGCTTGGCTGGAGAAACATAAAAGAGAAGCAGAAAGAGAAAAGTTTGCTGACAGCGGAGAATCTGTTTTACGCTCGGCGAGGAGACTCATTAGCTGAACCGGCTGTGATCTCTGGACTATCGATGCCACGGGAGGAAGAACAGATCACGCTAATTAGCTTCGGTGACATTTCGGCTCTCCAGCCATCGATTATTAAAGCAGGTGGTTGACTGGGAGTGGGACGACGGACCCGACCGGAGTTAAGAACAATAACAGATCCTGCTCGACTTCCCTGGTGTTTCTCTGTACTGACTGCGACTTGGAACACTGAACCATCTTGTAACTGCTGCACCTGGAGAGCATCTGTCTCCGCTCTCACCCCACAAGGCTCCGACCAAGGTCTTTGATCAGCCCATGGCTTCTCACAGCTAGACAATCCTTTTATTGCCCCAGACCGCGAGTCAAACCTGTGGTCTCACATTCTCGCCTGCTGAGAACCTGACTTTCCAAAGGTTCTGCAAGGACTAAAGAAGGTTCAGGTTGTGGTCCAGGTTAATATGTGGACTAGTTCGGCTGCTACCTGGATCTAAAGGTCTTCAACCTGCCCAACGTCCCTCAAAACACCTTCAGAGACAGACTTAAGACTCTAGGACAGCGGACACTATGGAAAGGTGTATCTATTGTTATCACATGAATCCAGATTCCATCAAATGATCCAGACCTTCTGTTCACTCCAAGAACTGATGGTTCTCCTGACTCAAGCTTTTTTACTTTTACTGCACTAAGGCAACCAAGGAAACCTTTGTACGGAACCCCTATGGGGAGATTAAAGAAAGAAAAGAAAGGATCTCAAGAAGTTAAAAAAAGGTCTTTAAAAGTACACTTTTCTCATCTTTTAAGCCAAACCTCTCGAGATATTTTCATTTATGGCTGCTGAGGACTTCTTTTTTTGTTTTTCGTTAAAAAAAAAAAAGCCAGATGATGAAGGACGACTTGAAAGACTTCTTGCGCTTAAGAGCGATTCCTGAAATGGAAGTAGAGAATCACAAATAAAGTGCGGATTATTTGTGACATCCCAGACCTTTAGGCTTTTTGCTCATCTGTAACAGTGTTCTTGTGTAAGGTACAGTTCAGGCACAGCAAACATCACTTTGAGGCGGCCAATGGGCCACTCAAGTTTCTTGATGGCCATATGTTGGACGTATTCCACACCTTTGCCGTTTTATCCAGCTCATCTTGTTTAAAAGGAAGGAAAACTTCTGTGGAATTGATCTTATCACTTAAATGAATTTAGCAATATTTTGAGGTTTTCAGAATCAGCCCGTTGTTTTCTGACATCAAAGAGCCCCTTGCTTTTGATGTAAAAAAAAAAAAAAGTCAGCCAGAACTGTGCACATCCTCTGTGAAGAAATCCCCACCAGCATTCAACACTTTTTTTTTGGCAGTGCTCCTTCCAGGTAGCTGTCAATGGTGACGTTTGGATCAGATAGAACGTGGAACGCTGAATTCCTCTGAACGCCTGAACGCCTCTCACGACTCGTGGGCGAACCCCCAGAACATCAACATCATCTTGCAGATAGTACCTGCTTTATGGGTCTTATGCAATGGTTATATCTTCTCTCACGAACAGATCGTATTTCCTTGCACTTTAGTTCGAGCTCCAAGTAAAATTTAATGCAGCGCTCGATTGTTGAACAGTCAAACACATTGAACCAGAAAGACAGCACTTGTCTCGGGGTAACCCCTTGTAATAAAAAAAACTTTTAGAGATTTTAAACTTCTCAAGATATTTTCAACTTCTAGAAACCTTTTTTTTTTCGTTATTCCATGTCCCTTTAGGGCCCCAGAACCTTCTGGAACTTCCCTGGTGTCTGGAGAAGGTTTTTACTAATGAACCAGCTGCTGATTCTTCTCTGGTGAGTCCCAGCACCTCAGGGTCTAAAGCAGTTGCCCAAAGTGTTTCTTAGCTTCATGGTGGCGACCTCAGCTTTGAAGAGTTTGAACAGTCGGACATGCGACCTCTGACCCGGCCTCCGGTGAGGGTTTAATGAAAAGTTTTTAATGAAGAGCGAGTCTCTGCTGCTGAGTCTTTGCTGTCTCCCCCCCCCCCCCCCGACACTCACATTCTGCACCAGACGACAGCTTGCGTGGCCCCACCAAGGTCAACCCAATGAATCTGTTTCCACTTCTTCACTGACCCAAGAGTCCAAGTCATTTGTTTGTTAATGTTGACCTGCTATATCAGCTCTGCCATGTTTTTGTTATGTCTCTTTGAACTGACCCTTCCTGACCTCCTACGAGCTACGAACCAGAGTTGTTCGCAAGTCAAAGTGGATCAGAACTTTCTTTGGATGTTTATCGACGTCAGGACTTCGAACACATCACCACAGATAAAAACTGACATGACTGACGGGTTGTAGTATCAGCCAGGTTAATTGGCTACACTCGACATCAGCGTTACAACCGTCAACTCTCGGACCTCTGGCCTCAACTTGCGGAACAAACGATGAGGAGACGTTGGTGTTATGCATAAGTCAAACGGCTAAAAGTGAATTCATGTATATGTTGAGTTGCTCGCCCGGGATTCGTACTCCCACTCACTTCCAGTATAGAGTTCAGAGCTGTCGAGTCTCATCACCCCTGAGACGGATGATTCGCAGGTTCACACCAGAGCGCTGATGGCTCTTTTCGAAAGTGAGAGGAAGAAGTTTTTTTATGGTGAGATTCTACTGCAACTACAGCTCAACGATGGTTCTGGTTCTTAAGCCTGCTAGAACCATGTGTGTGCTCAACCGCGAAACCTACAAAACAAATCTGCGGTTGTCATTGATTAAGAGGTTGAATTATATGTTTTCTTCTCCAGTCACAACAGTCCTGTCGGGTCTAATGGGTCAGTGGTGCAGAAGAGACTGAGTAGAATATATATAATTCAGAGGACCGCTGGCCGGTACTTAACATCTGAAGGAATCATTTTAGCATCTTAACATTCATGGATGATTGTCAACCACGGCACCCTTTCACGGCGCCGTGGCCTGAGGCAGAGTGGCACATTCGACGTCGGCTGCAGCCCGACCCGCTCATTTGATCTGAATTTCATCATCGAATTGCTGCTTTCCAGATGTGAAGGAACTCAGATCACCCTTTGTTCGTCTACAAAACATCCCAGCAAGACGTGACATTCGATTTTGTGCGATTAGCATTCGGTCCAGTTAACCTTCCTGCTAATTGGAAGCGGCGACATAGCTCAGATGGTAGAGTGGTTGCCTGCAGTCCAAAAGGTTGCAGGTTCAATCCCAGCTCCAGACAAGCTGGTGTCGTTGTGTCCCTGAGCAAGACACTTCACCCTGATGGTGAACTTGGCGCAAGTGTGCAGCCTACTCACATCAGTATGTGTGAATGGCTGTCAAAAGCACTACTGAATTTACCCTTGCAGGACTAATAAGGGATTCTAAAAAAAAAAAAGATAATAATTGTGGTTTCTGCCTTGTTGGTTATGATCAAACAATGAACTTGAGTAACACAAAAGTGGGATTTATATTATTTAAAACATCATGTAGGCTGTGAAAAAAGCTCCATCACATAAAAAATAATGTATGCTGCTTTTATTTGATCTTTAATATCATCAGAACTGTAAGAAAATAGCAAAAATTAAGAAAAGCTGTTGTTTTAGTTTTTCCGGATCAATTTCTCTCGTCGAGGCTTCAATACAAGATACCATGAAGGTATTTGGATGTTTTTAAGTGTCTTTTTGGACAAAGATGAAGACAACTGAGCTCCAATTGCTACATTAAAATGAACAAACATTTTTGTCTTTAACTCGAAAAACAACAGATTACTTTGAAAATAATCCATACCCTCAGTCGACAAGAAGGTGAGTAGAAAATGAGTGAAGTTTGAATATGGTGTGAACTAACGCTTTAATATTTCAGGTCTTTGTAAGTTCTTTGGCAGCATCATGTGACTCTCTAAATAAACTGATGCCTGTCGTGGTCGTTCTCAGCGGATAGTTTTCGCGCAGGTTTTGGTAAACAACTCGGAAACAGCATCTTTTCCTGGCTCTGATGAACGAGGTGAACGATCTGCTGGTGTAACGTGAGTAAAAGTCCTTCTCTGAGCTGCAATCAACAAGATAATTGGTCCAATAAATAAGAACAACAGATCGCTGGTTCAATAATTAAAGAGCTGATTATCTCATTTAGCTTAGATTGTTTTCTCCGACGACTGGTTTCAGACTCACATGAGACTGTCGCGCTATGCAGCAGCTCCTTGATAGATGATATTTAGAGTGCACAATAACCATGATACACTTGCTGTTTGTGTGTGTGTTTGTGTGTGTGAGTGTGTCAGCCTAATACAATAGAATTGGATGTTTTTGCTTTTGCTTTGGCGACACGTCAGAAATTTTTAGCATCAGATAATGGTAATGCGGGGTTAAAGGTCAGGAGATGTTAGTGTTGTGAGGGTGAGTTGTGAAGTCCAGGAACTCCGGTTGAGTCAGCCAACAGAAAGTTGATCTTGTGTGTGTTTTGTTGCACCTGTGCAGTCTGTCGAGGTACAAACAACGGTGAGCTGATGCAAACAAACAAACAGCTAAAAACAAAAGTCCTCCAGCGTTTGGCCACTGTACCCACTCAGGTGTTGTTGACTCAGATGTGTGCTGACAGATGCCCCGGGGAGCTGGGACAGCCTGGCTGTGTTTTCCGCGAAGAAGACTGCAAGAGAGACGATGAGCACACACAGCCGGGGTTTGTTGTTGTGCGCTCAACACAGATCCCGAGCCACAGTGTTGTGTGAAGTTTGGTGTAAATATTTTTTAACTATTCATCAAGACTGAAGCAGTCGACACGACATCACTGAAGGGAAAAATACTTTCTAACATCTAAGACTTTGTACAAAATAAGGTCATAACCATTATTGGGAAAGTTTACTTTCTGGGTGAACGAAGTTCAGTTCAAAATTTTAAATGAACTAGTTCTGTTCATTGTTCATAAGCCTATTTTTCTGGATATAATAAAACTAGTTCACACCTTTGTTATATGTTACTAGGAGCTTGTTTGTTTTCAAAATCATATATCAATCATCTAACCAAAGTCAGCAATTGTATCTGATTTAATTGTCATATTAGAAACAATGAAAGTAAACGGAAATACAACAACAGGAATTTGTTGTGGAACATAGTTAAGAATAGAATAAATGTGAATAAAATAAGATGAATAAAATACAATAGAATCAGCAATTCGTACATTGAAGTGGGAATATTATAATAAATACATAAATACAATAGCAAGAGTCAGGACATCTCATTTTGAATCAGGGTCTACATCCACAGCAGCAGTGATGCATTCATAGTCCTGATGTGCAGATTTTATTTTTTAAAGTCGGCTCCTGTCAACGTACCAGACAAAGATGAACAGAGATAATGTGACATTCATGGACACCAAGCGTTCATCAGGTAAAAATATGCTCAGTTCACATTTGTCCAAAACATAAACTAGTTAAAATATTGTTTAATGAACTCATCTTAAGGTACAACACTGGTAATGACTATGTATTATAACATTTCCGCAGCGTCACTGAGGGATTAAAGTTTAGAGTTTAGAATTAGGCTATGAATCACTTAAAAGCAACAGTTAGCATGATGATGTTTTCGCGCTCAGGCTAACACTTTTAGCTCAGACTGCTAACACCTGTTCCACAGGTGTGCGTGTTGATTATGTTCCTCACAGCTTCAACGCGCTGCTGAGAAAAATGACGTCAGTCTGAACAGAGACTCGATTAAAACTTGACAACAGCCGTTCATTAACACGGTACACAATCCTTGTGGAGTTAGCGAAGTGAAACTTTTCAAAGCGTTGAACTGCAACGACACATAAATGAGTGCAAAAACATAAAGTCAAAGGTGCTTCTAAGAAAAGAAGAAGAACTCGACACTCGACGTCCGTGTTTGTTTCACGCGTAAATACATTAAGATGAGGTGGAGGAGGAGTCTTGAAGACTCAACAGTACTTACTGCCTCAATAAAAAATCTTTTCAAAAGAATGCACAACACTGTCTGTGATATAATCTAAAGTAACAAAGTCTTTGTAACAGCCAAAACATGAAAAAATAAACATCTTGAAATTAAACTTCTGCTAATAATTTCAAGGGTTTACAGTGGCGTAGTGGTTGCTGGTTCACCGCCAAAGTGTGTATCCACATGCTCTCATGGGTTTACTCTGCGCACGATTTAAAAAATATATAAGATCAAATCTTTCAAATAGATGAGTGAGGAGAGATTAGCAAGTTTCTGAACATGAAAGTCAATTTTTACAGTGAAACCTGGGATTACTTCCATGACATTAACGATTGTCTACGTTTCTGTAAATCCTTCTCTGATACTAACATCCTGCAGTGAGCTTGTCGTCGCAGATAATCTTTTCATCTCTATTTTTATGGATTAACTGGCGCTGCCTGGATCTTCTTAATGGGGAGGGCTGAAGAGGAAGAGCTGAACATTAGCAGCTCTCAGAGGAACAATGTGTGTTTGGATCTGTGCGTCGCTGCTGCAGGGACTTCTGATGTTGTTGCTTTATAGCAATGATTTTTAACAAATACACGGTAAGATCTGCCACCCAGAGGAGCTCCTGGGATTAGATTACACCCCCCACTATTCATCACCTTAATCTGGCTGGAGCCTCCGGTGGGCATTCCAAAAACAAGAACCAGAGTGAGTCACACAGGTGAGCGTACGTTTGTAACGGAGTCACAGATGAAAGACTCCTCCCAGAAGAGCCGCTGTGTGGGCTTGATTAAAGAACAGTTACAGAATACTGGAGAGGAAATGGAGGTCATTAATGTGCCTCACTCTGTGACGGGAGCCCATGTGGCTTTAATGAAAAATTGGGGAGGCATCATTATTTCGGCTGAGCTGCTCTGTGAATCAACCGTCGGAGATAGAAGATTTTTCCTGGAACTCTTCGGCAACATAAAGCTCGGGGTGACAATGATAACGAGCGTCTCTGATTCTTCTGCCGTCACTCAGAGAAGGAGTGACAAGTGAAGGAAATCAAACTGAGAAAAGTGTGTTATGGCAGGTCACCTCGGGTCGCGTCAAGCAAGTTCACGGATCACTGGGCTTCGACTCTTGATGTGGTCGCGACTTGGAAACTCTGTCGGCTCCTGCTAAGACTCAGGGTAGAACGGTTTTCAGAATGTTTGCTGGACTAAAGAGGTACAATAGGAGGAGGCCCTGGGGCAAACCTAGAATTTTCTGGAGAGCGGCAGTCAAAGTCAGTTTATTGGATCATCGTTGAATTGCTAGGATGTTTAAAATGCCATCATTTTGTTGTGATGTACAAAAAATATGTTGTTAATTTTATGCTAAATTGACAATTATAACAATCATTATCAATTAACAGCTTTAATGGATGAAGATTCTGAAGGTTCCAGAACCACACGGGCAGTTGTTGGTGACCCGGTGAGGTCCATTGTCCAAGATTCTGTCAAGGCAGCAGTGGCTTGGAGGGTTTTTGGACGGTGATCATTGATATCAGAGCCAAGTTGGATTCCTGTCACGTCCACATGTACAAGCTGTCTTACATTACCACACACACACACACACACACACACACACACACACACACACACACACACACACACACACACACACACACACACACACACACACACACACACACACACACATACACACACACACACACACACACACACACACACACACACACACACACACACACACACACAGCAGGCTGCAGCCTTCTGTTAGCCCTTCTCAAGCTCGCCCTCGTATCATGTAGCTGAAGTGTGAGATCAGACGAGAATACAGGAACGATATCGTGAAAGAAGCTGCCGAAAATAAGAGCGGTTTGACCTCTGCTGCCTCCTGTGAGCAGAATCTCGAAAATCAGACTCTGCGATTAGACTCTCGGAATCTGAAGCTGATGCTGGTTTCATCGCAACAAATTTGAGTCAATATTGGACAAACAAACTCTCCTGACTGAAATAAGAGACCTCTACATCTCACCCTCCTTTAGGAGATTATGGACTAGAAGGATCTTTGTGTCAACCTCAACACCAGCCTGGACCTCTCACACCACATCATCTTATCAAGTTAAAGTGATAGTTCACCCTGATTTCACTTTTGTACTCACCTTCATGGCCATTAATGTTGGGATTAATCCGTTCCTTTCTGGCGTTAAACAGAAATGTATGTCCGTATTAACCATTGCGAACGGAGCTCAATTTCCTTCGTCCAAAAAGACTTAAAAACATCCAAATACATTCATACGCCATATGAAGAAAACGCCTTTCGCGACCGTCATATGGACATACATTTCTCTCTCTAACTCCAAAAACACATGAAAATAATTGCAATCCTTAGTCGACATGAGGGTGAGTAGAAAATGAGTTATGATGAACTATCCCTTTAAGTGTGCTAAAGGTTCTCCGTTGTGGCTTGGACTAGACATCGTTTATGTAGCCACCTGAACTCACATGGAGAAGGTCTAGACCAACATAGTGTCCACCGGCACCAAGGTGTCCTAAGAGACCATAAGATTAGCGCCGGGCCTGATCCATGAATGGAAAAAAAAATCTTTGTTCCTTTCGAAAGGAGTATGAAACTGGTAGTAGCTCCCGGGATCACTCAGTGCTCTTGGTGTAGCTCGCGAAAAGGCTTGTGACCACTGGTCAGGACACACACGGTTGGAAACATCTCCCCTGACGACAGAATCCACGGACGAGTGTGACCGAACCTCCCCACCTGGCACTTCTATAAAAGTCTAATTTATTCTTCGCGAGGCGAGGGTCCGGTGGATCCCCCCCCCCTCCCCCCGAGTCGTCTTTTCACAATGACTTTTTGGGGCAGGACGGTTCACGCGGAGTTAACCGCGTGTCTGCGAGCTCTGCGGCGTAATGAGACATTTCTGGAAACCTCGACTGTGACAGCGTCACTGACTGCTGCTCCTCTGGGAAGTCTTGTTAGGATGTTGAGCTATAATTGCACTATATGTAAGCAAAGGGAGAGGGGTGTGTGGGGGGGGTGCACCTGCAGGAATTCTACTCAGACCAGAGAGCAAGTTTCTAAAATTCACTTCTTCAATTAAATTCTAATTGCGGCGACCACAGGGGCGAATGATTGATCACTGTGAAAGCTGTCAGCGCACTCCCAACACCCCGCCCCCACACTTTAAACGCCCGAAATAGAGCCCATGATTGACAGATGCTTCTCCCGAAGGACAGCAGACGCTAGCTTGTGCTAATTTGTGCCACTGCCTACGTTCGCGAAGTGTGAAATTCCTGAGAGAGTCGACCACACTTGTCAGGAGCTTTGATGGAGTAGAGGAGGACTCTGCTGCAGAAGTCTCAGGAACCCTTCGTGTTTTCTATCTCACGAATATTAGTTAAGTCCCGATGACGGACACACGTCCGCCCTGATATAACAGCTGCTGTTCTCGTCCTCACAACACCAACTGACAATGTCTCAACCATCATACGCATGCCAGGAGGACGGTTCTGTCCTTTTCACTCACACCTCTTTACTCCTCAAGCAATCGCACTGTCCTAGACAAAATATTGTGATCCTCTTATTCTGCATCTGTAGCACACCAATGTTACGTCCGCTAGAGAAGTCCGGGACACTACTGAAGACTGCTTGTCCAAATCTTGGCTTGGACTTTCTTTCGAGGACAAATCTACAACAGCATTAAGGACCGCTGAAGAAACAGCTTGTCCATTGGTTCAATTCATAAATACATTTTTTATTTTTTAGCCACATCCACCAACAGCTAGCACAGTGGCTCAACACCCACATTTCCTGATTCCACCACAGGTGACCACTAATGAAGGAGAATCAATCACTCTCTGGCTCTCTGATAGCAATATCAGAATTTGCATATGGGACATGGACAGAAGAAAATGTTGAACACTCATACTCTGGTTTCCAGCCTCTAAAGATTTATTAGATCAAGTCGTGACTGTCAGGACTGTTGTGACTGTTGAAACTGTGTTGTGACTCTTTCGTTACTTTGTCTTAGCTGTTTCGTGACTGTTTTGTGACTGTGTCAGGACTGTGTCATAACTGTCGTGACTGTATTGCGACTGTGTCGCCATCGCGTCACAACTGTGTCGTGACTGTGTCGCGACTGTGTCAGGAATGTGTTGTGACTCCTGAATCAATCCTGGTTTAGAGTGTAGATGACTGTCGAAAGACCTGATTGTAGGATGACTGACTCCTTTTCTTAATGTTGAGGGAATGACCACTTGTGTTTACGAACAGACATCCTGGCCGATGTAAACACTGAAATATTTCCCGGCACAGAGTTGAACCTACATGTCAGGGTACAGGTGCGACACTAACAACTAGGTAATGAAAGCATGACTTCAAACTCCACGTCGTCAGGATGTCACACCGGTGTTGAGTTACTGTCAGAGGCAGGTGACATCTTCGATGGTGTGAGCGCTGATGAGAAACCGAATGAGTATACGGGATGAAAGCGATCGTTCTTTCTCCATCACACACTCAACAGCTGCACTTAACGTCACACCCTTGTCTAGCTAAACATGCCTGGCATATTTGTTTTTGTTCAAACGATGACGATTATGGCGGATGGCACTAATTCCCTGATGCAGCGTCGGAATTCCTCTCACGCCATCTCGGGAGGACGGCTGGATCAAGGCTGACAGATAGTGAGACTTAGGAAATCATACATGTTTAATCACAGTTATGCTCGTAAGTGTTGTAGCTGCTGATGCTAACAGCAGGTACACTAATGGATACACAGAGAATAAAGTCAGGCAGAGATGAAGCTCCCGTGGTTTAACAGAGATTATTAAAGCTTTCTCGACAATGAAACCAGATTTTTTATTTTGTGGCGTGACGAGGCTAAGCTGACTGATTTCAAACACACGTATGTTCATGTTGCACGTGTAAGGACTGCAAATATTACGCGGCCAATCTAATATATAGCATTAAGGTATTTGACAACATTTTATGCAGGGATGTCAAGTTTCAGAAAATGACAAGAGTGACATTTCAGTGTCAAGAGGCGTTGGGAGTGAGGGGGGTTACATATTTAGATGTTGATTTCTACAATTTAAATGACTTATGTCCTCACCTCCATGCCATCTATAGAAAAAACCTGTCATTGTTGAGAATGTCATTTGACAAAGATGGTTTGAAAAAACGTTATTTAATGAATAATTTCTTTAAAAGTTTGTTTTTAATTGCTGTTCTACTTTGTGGGATATATATTCTTCATCTTCTGGATGAATTATATTGCAGCTATTAATAGTAACTTTGGCTAATTACTGATTTATAGCATTATAAACCTGTCATCTTTGACAATAACTGTAATATTATGTTTTAATTATCAATTTCTTTAGAATTCTACATTCAAATGTTGTGAAGTTGTATTAGTTAAAATCTTAAACCTGCCATTTTTTATTCTCTACAATCTAAATCTAAGATTGTATTGATATAAATACAGCAAAACGTTAATGAGAATTCTCACGATTTTAGTGTGGCTCATGAGTGAAGAATTCCAAGCCATGATTAGCTTGATAGCAGTATGATGGCTACATGTCCGTTTGTTTACGTCGATCACGGGCTGTTGTCTCTACCAGTGTGAGAAGTGGTGTTGTACTGAAAGATAGACCCGCCTTTTGTTGCTTCGGATTGGTAAATATTGCATGGCGACTTCAGTGATTGGCTAGATTTACACAAAAAGCACCAAAGATTATTATCATGAAAAAATAAATGTATACATTTGGATGGGTAAATATAAGCGTGAGAAATGTCAAGTTTGGCGTGTGGTGTGAGAATAGGTCAAATTGTGTGACTGTCACACTCAAAGCGTGAGACTTGGCTGCTCTGTTTGATGTTTATTGTCATAAAAATGGCTCAGTTTGATATTATACATTATTATTTTGTTATGTTTCTGTTGATTTACTAGCTAAGCTAGCGAGTACACAAACTTTATGGGAACACTTTCCATCTATCATGTGTTATGTGAGTTCACTAAAACACTAACTGCTAACAAAGCCAATCAATCTTGGACCCTCAAGTTAAACAAGCGGGACTACTGTGAAGGTAGTTTGTTCTCGAGTCACGTTGGTGGAGTGGTCAGCAGATGATGGTCATACTTCAAACACATGTGAGGCATCGTAAAAAAACACCATGACTGGCTGATCCTCTGGTGTCATGCTCAATGGCACCGAATCAGTGGAAAAACAGATTGGGAGTCACAGTTTAATCCACAGAGCCAACTTAATTGAATGAGAGAATCCTTACTCGCACATCTCCGGGATCAAGCGATTCATTCCGCTGGTGAGACTTAATGAGGCTTTGTTTCCATTGGAATTGAAGAGCTTTATAGACTAGAAACTAATTGCTCCTAATCATCTGTCCTTAATTTGCATGTTCCTGTAAACCGTTGTGTTATGTTAAAAGGCCAAGAACGTCTTTGTGATTCCACTATCCTGACAAATGACCTTTCCACGGCGCTCCCCTCGTCTCTAACCTTGTGCGTGTTGTTTCGGCGAAGAGACGAGCGAGTAAAACAACCTCACAGCGAGCAGGTGGCCGGAGCGCAGACGCTCTCGCTTCCACGCGGTGCCAGACTGACAAGCGGCAGCTTAATCAAATCATGAGGCAGAAATAAGCAGAGAGGAAGAGGCCACCTGCACGCTCCAGAGCTGCCGCAATGCTGCCACAACTCTTTTACATCCCAAGTCAACACCCCCCGCACACACCTCGATAATGGCCAAGATGTGTCTGATTAGAGAGGCTCCGGGAGACGGTTGCTAGGATATTGATGTCGGCCACAAGGCTTCATGCTTCCTTTGCTGAAAAGGTCTTCCCGTCAGATTCCCAGAATTGGATTTGTTAATCTCTCCGATCGTTATTTAATATCATGTGGTTGTCAGAAGGACGATGAAGATTAAAGCTTGAGTTGAACGTACGAGAACCAGGCCCACCTCCTCAAGCAGCATCTGACCTGCTGACCCGACCTATGTTTATAGTCGAGACGAATAATCTTATCAGAGAATCCAGGAAACATCTTGACAAGACCTCTTTACCCTTGTGTTATCTCTGGGTCAAGATGACCCGGAGGCCTGAAAACAAATGTGTTTGATGTATCTCTTGTGTTATCTCTGGGTCAAGATGACCCAGAGGCCTGAAAACAAATGTGTTTGAGGCATCTTTGTGTTATATCTGTGTCAATATGACCCGAAGGCCTGAAAACTAATTTCTTTGAGGTATCCCTCGTGTTATCTCAGGGTCAAGGTGACCCGATGGTCTGGAATATAAATGTGTTCGTGGTATCCCTTGTGTTATCTGACAAGGGATAAAGAGAAACTCTGAGCATCAGAACACACCTGCCAAGGAAACTTTTGTGTCAGAAATCTTCTTCTTGTCAATGAGAAAGTAAGATTTTAGTAAAGAAACATAAAAAAGTTGGTGTCGTGAAGGTGGTTTGAGTTCTGAGAAAACGCCTTCCCTGCTGAAGAATGTGAGGGCGTCTAAGAAACTGAGGGTCAGATTCACAGAGTACTTCCAGAATGTTGTGTCAATACAGAAGGTAGTTTATCTCATAGATGGCGCTGCCTGTACCATGATGCATTGCTACACGGCTACTAATAACCTTAAACAGGTGAGTAAATAAATCTTCATCATGAGCACGAGACTCTCATAAATAATCTCCTTCGTAGAGTGATTAGCATATTTCTCTACAGGGTATATATTTAGAAAAGCTCCCGCTCGACAGTTTGGCTGGATTGACCGCGGGGCCAATCGATGCCGGCGAGCAACTGTTTGTACACTTCAGCAGGAGCATAAATCTCAGTTCAACAACATCAAGTGCTGCACAGCTACACGCCGGCAGATTTAGAGAGTTGCCGGAGCACGTGAGCGGCAGGGAGTCCAAATCCATCTGGTGCTCGTGCCACACATATGTTTGCTGCGAGTGGACGACAAGGTTCCTGCTTCGCTGTAAAGCAACTTGAGAGAAGGTCAACGAGGAAAACTGTAGACGTTTAATTCATTAGCAACCTCGGCAAAGACACGTTATTATTTATGAATATGTATTTAATCTCCTCTGGTGATGTTTAATCTGAGGATAATTCATGAAATATAGTTGACTTTCTGAATCTGTTTGATATCAGTTATGGATTCAGCCTCAGACCCTCAAGAGTCATATTGAATTAACAGTATCTGAACCTCGTCTTCCTCTGCTCATATCTTCTTCCCGACTTTTAAAACAACATTCATCATAGGGCTTAGTGGCCAAAATAACATATCAGCTTGTTTTTCTTTTCGGTATAACTGAATTTGCCGGAGGTGAATACCATAGATTTACGATGCTTAAGATGTTAAAGCAAAAATATTTATTGATTATATCACGCTGGACATAAATAAACCTTTATGTAAAGCAAAAAAAAACAAAGAGTTTTAAAACTTGTCATTTAGCACAATAATGAGGTACATCAAAGTTTTTAATAAGCATTATTCATGTGCAATTATTCAGACGTAAGAGTTACAAGGGGGATGACATCCTTGACAAGGTGGAATGTTACAGTGTTTTTTTTTATTTTATCTTTAACCACTGCTCGCTCTTTTTCTTATCCATGTTCTTATAATCCTGACTGCTCACTACAGAAGAGTTATGAGTGTGTAGAATGAAAACAACCCCCTTAACAACCTTTATCACAGCCTTCATCACAATCTTTATCACAATCTATATCACAACCTTCATCACAACCTTCATCGCAACCTATATCACAACCTTTATCACAACGTTTATCAGATCCTTCATCACAACCTTTATCACAACCTCCTTAACAACCTTTATCACAACCTTCATCACAACCTTTATCACAACCTTCATCACAACCTTCATTAAAATCTTAATCACAACCTTCATCACAACCTTCATTACAACCTTCATCACAACCTTCGTCACAACCTTCATCACTACCTTTATCACAACCTTCATCACAACCTTTATCACAACCTTCATCACAACCTTTATCACAACCTTCATCACAACCTTTATCACAACCTTCATCACAACCTTTATCACAACCTTCATCACAACCTTTATCACAACCTCCTTAACAATCTTTATCACAACATTCATCACAACCTTCATTGTAACCTTCATTACTACCTTCATCACAAACTTTATCACAACCTTCATCACAATCTTTATCACAACCTTCATCACAATCTTTATCACAACCTTCCTCACAACCTGTAGCACAACCTTCATTTATCACAACCTTCATCATAAACTTCATCAGAACCTACTTAACAATCTTTATTACAACATTCATCACAACATTCATCACAACCTTTATCACAACCTTCATTACAACCTTTATCACAACCTTCCTCACAACCTTTATCACAACCTTTATCAAAACCTTCATCACATCCTTTATCACAACCTTCATCACAATCTTTATCACAACCTGTAGCACAACCTTCATTTATCACAACCTTCATCATAACCTTCATCAGAGCCTCCTTAACAATCTTTATTACATCATTCATCACAGCATTCATCATAACCTTTATCACAACCTTCATCACAACCTTTATCACAACCTTCATTACAACTTTCATAACAACCTTCATTGCAAAATTTTTCACAACCTTCATCCTAACCTTCATTACAACCTTCATTGCAACCTTTATCATTACCTACACCACAACCTTTATCACAACCTTCATCTCAAACTTCTTCAAAACCTCCTTAACAATCTTTATCACACCTTTAATCACAACTTATATCACAATCTTAATCACAACCTTTATCACAACCTTCATTGCAAACTTTATCAAAACCTTCATTGCAAACTTCATTACAACCTTCATCGCAACCTTTATCACAACCTTCATCACAACCTTCATTACAACCTTCATTGCAACCTTTATAACAACATTCATCATAATCTTCATTACAACCTTCATCACAATCTCCTTAACAACCTTCATCACAACCTTCATTACAACCTTCATTGCGACCTTTATCACAACCTTCATCACAACCTTCATCACAACCTTCATCCCAACCTTCATTACAACCTTCCTCACAACCTTCATTTCAACCTTCATCACAAACTTTATCACAACCTTTATCACAACCTTCATTACAACCTTCATCACAACCTTTTTCACAACCTTCATTACAACCTTCATTGCAACCTTTATCACAACCTTCATTACAACATTCATTACAACCTTCATTGCAACCTTTATCACAACCTTCATTGCAACCTTTATCACAACCTTCATTACTACATTCATTACAACCTTCATTGCAACCTTTATCACAACCTTCATTACAACCTTCATTACAACCTTCATCACAACCTTTATCACAATCTTCATTACAAACTTCATCACAACTTTTATCACAACCTTCATTGCAACCTTTATCACAACCTTTACCACAACCTGCATCACAACCTTCATTGCAACCTTCATCACAATCTCCTTAACAACCTTCATCACAACCTTCATTACAACCTTCATTGCGACCTTTATCACAACCTTCATCACGACCTTCATTACAACCTTCATTGCAACCTTTATCACAACCTTAATCACAACCTTCATCACAACCTTCATCACAACCTTCATTACAACCTTCCTCACAACCTTCATTTCAACCTTCATCACAAACTTTATCACAACCTTTATCACAACCTTCATTACAACCTTCATCACAACCTTTTTCACAACCTTCATTACAACCTTCATCAAAACCTTCATTGCAACCTTTATCACAACCTTCATTACAATCTTCATTGCAACCTTTATCACAACCTTCATTACAACCTTTACAAAAACCTTCATTGCAATCTTTAACACAACCTTTATCACAACCTTCATTACAACCTTCATCACAACCTTTATCACAACCTTCATTACAAACTTCATCACAACTTTTATCACAACCTTCATTGCAACCTTTATCACAACCTTTACCACAAGCTGCATCACAACCTTCATTGCAACCTTTATCACATCCTCCTTATCAAGCTTTACCACAACCTTCATTACAACCTTCATCACAACCTTCATCAAAACCTTCATTGCAATCTTTATCAGAACCTTGATTACAACCTTCATTGCAACCTTTATCACAACCTTCATCACAACCTTTATCGCAACCTTCATTGCAACCTTTATCACAACCTTTACCACAACCTGCATCACAACCTTCATTGCAACCTTTATCACAACCTTCATGACAACCTTTATCACAACCTTCATTACAAACTTCATCACAACTTTTATCACAACCATCATTGGAACCTTCATCACAACCTTCATTACAACTTTCATCACAACCTTCATTGCAACCTTTATCCCAGCCTTCATCAGAACCTATATCACAACCTCCTTAACAACCTTTACCAAAACCTTCATCACAACCTTCATTGCAACCTTCATCACAACCTTCATTATCACAACCTTCATAACGACCTTCATCACAACCTTCATTGCAACCTTTATCACAACCTTCATTACGACCTTCATTTTGACCTTCATCACAAGCTTCATTGCAACCTTTATCACAACCTTCATCACAACCTTTATCACAACCTTCATCAAAACCTTCCTTGCAACCTTTATCACAACCTTCATTACAACCTTTATCACAACCTTCATTACAACCTTTATCACAACTTTTATCACAACCTTCATTACAACCTTCATTACAACCTTCATCACAAACTTTATCACAACCTTCATTACAAACTTCATCACAGCTTTTATCACAACCTTCATTGGAACCTTCATCACAACCTTCATTACAACTTTCATCACAACCTTCATTGCAACCTTTATCCCAGCCTTCATCAGAACCTATATCACAACCTCCTTAACAACCTTTACCAAAACCTTCATCACAACCTTCATTGCAACCTTCATCACAACCTTCATTATCACAACCTTCATAACGACCTTCATCACAACCTTCATTGCAACCTTTATCACAACCTTCATTACGACCTTCATCACAACCTTCATTTTGACCTTCATCACAAGCTTCATTGCAACCTTTATCACAACCTTCATCACAACCTTTATCACAACCTTCAACAAAACCTTCATTGTGACCTTCATCACAACCTGCATCACAACCTTTATCACAACCTTCATTACAACCTTCATCACAACCTCCTTAACAACCTTCATCACAACCTTTATCACAACCTTCATTACAACCTTTATCATAAACTTCATCACAACCTTTATCACAACCTTCATTGCAACCTTTATCATAACCTGCATTAGAACCTTCATCACAACCTCCTTAACAACCTTCATCACAACCTTCATCAGAACCTATATCACAACCTCCTTAACAACCTTTACCAAAACCTTCATCACAACCTTCATTGCAACCTTCATCACAACCTTCATAACGACCTTCATCACAACCTTCATCTCAACCTTCATTACGACCTTCATCACAACCTTCATTGCAACCTTTATCACAACCTTCATTACGACCTTCATCACAACCTTCATTTTGACCTTCATCACAAGCTTCATTGCAACCTTTATCACAACCTTCATCACAACCTTTATCACAACCTTCATTACAACCTTCATCACAACCTACTTAACAACCTTCATCACAACCTTTATCACAACCTTCATTACAACCTTTATCATAAACTTCATCACAACCTTCATCAAGACCATCAACAAAACCTTCATTGTGACCTTCATCACAACCTTCATCACAACCTTCATTACAACCTCCTTAACAACCTTCATTACAACCTTTATCATAACCTTCATCACAACCTTCATCACAACCTTCATCACAACCTTCATTACAACCTTCATCACAACCTCCTTAACAACCTTCAATACAACCTTTATCATAACCTTCATCACAACCTTTATCACAACCTTCATTACGACCTTCATCACAACCTTCATTGCGACCTTCATCACAACCTTTATCATAACCTGCATTAGAACCTTCATCACAACCTCCTTAACAACCTTCATCACAACCTTCATTGCAAACTTTATCACAACCTTCATCACAACGTTCATGACAACCTTTATTAAAACCTTCATCACAACCTTTATCACAACTTTCATCACAACCTTCATTAGAACCTTCATCACAACGTTCATCACAACCTTTATTAAAACCTTCATCACAACCTTCATTACAACCTTTATCACAAACTTCATCACAACCTTCATTACAACCTTCATCACAACGTTCATCACAACCTTTATTAAAACCTTCATCACAACCTTTATCACAACTTTCATCACAACCTTCATCACAACCTTCATTACAACCTTCATCACAACCTTCATCACAAACTTTATCACAACCTTCATTACAAACTTCATCACAGCTTTTATCACAACCTTCATTGGAACCTTCATCACAACCTTCATTACAACTTTCATCACAAGCTTCATTGCAACCTTTATCACAACCTTCATCACAACCTTTATCACAACCTTCAACAAAACCTTCATTGTGACCTTCATCACAACCTGCATCACAACCTTTATCACAACCTTCATTACAACCTTCATCACAACCTCCTTAACAACCTTCATCACAACCTTTATCACAACCTTCATTACAACCTTTATCATAAACTTCATCACAACCTTTATCACAACCTTCATTGCAACCTTTATCATAACCTGCATTAGAACCTTCATCACAACCTCCTTAACAACCTTTATCACAACCTTCATCACAACCTTCATCAGAACCTATATCACAACCTCCTTAACAACCTTTACCAAAACCTTCATCACAACCTTCATTGCAACCTTCATCACAACCTTCATAACGACCTTCATCACAACCTTCATCTCAACCTTCATTACGACCTTCATCACAACCTTCATTGCAACCTTTATCACAACCTTCATTACGACCTTCATCACAACCTTCATTTTGACCTTCATCACAAGCTTCATTGCAACCTTTATCACAACCTTCATCACAACCTTTATCACAACCTTCATTACAACCTTCATCACAACCTACTTAACAACCTTCATCACAACCTTTATCACAACCTTCATTACAACCTTTATCATAAACTTCATCACAACCTTCATCAAGACCATCAACAAAACCTTCATTGTGACCTTCATTGTGACCTTCATCACAACCTTCATTACAACCTCCTTAACAACCTTCATTACAACCTTTATCATAACCTTCATCACAACCTTCATCACAACCTTCATCACAACCTTCATTACAACCTTCATCACAACCTCCTTAACAACCTTCATTACAACCTTTATCATAACCTTCATCACAACCTTTATCACAACCTTCATTACGACCTTCATCACAACCTTCATTGCGACCTTCATCACAACCTTTATCATAACCTGCATTAGAACCTTCATCACAACCTCCTTAACAACCTTCATCACAACCTTCATTGCAAACTTTATCACAACCTTCATCACAACGTTCATGACAACCTTTATTAAAACCTTCATCACAACCTTTATCACAACTTTCATCACAACCTTCATTAGAACCTTCATCACAACGTTCATCACAACCTTTATTAAAACCTTCATCACAACCTTTATTACAACCTTTATCACAAACTTCATCACAACCTTCATTACAACCTTCATCACAACGTTCATCACAACCTTTATTAAAACCTTCATCACAACCTTTATCACAACTTTCATCACAACCTTCATCACAACCTTCATTACAACCTTCATCACAACCTCCTTAACAACCTTCATTACAACCTTTATCATAACCTTCATCACAACCTTCATCACAACCTTCATTGCGACCTTCATCACAACCTTCATCACAACCTTCATTGCGACCTTCATTACAACCTTCATCACAACGTTCATCACAACCTTTATTAAAACCTTCATCACAACCTTTATCACAACTTTCATCACAACCTTCATCACAACCTTTATTAAAACCTTCATCACAACCTTCATCACAACTTTCATACCAAACTCTGTCACATCCTTCCATCTTGGCCAGAGTAAAGCTATTATACTCATCCTTTGGAAGCTTATGGAGAATTTAACACTTTATTTCATACTAATTCAATGAAAAAGAGGATTTATAATGTATTCACAGGTTTTGTCCACATTTATTTTATGAGTTATGTACACGTGTACATTTTTTTTACAGTGTTTTTTTTAGTATAATTAGTATATAGGTGATGAAAAGGTTCAGATTATTCATCTGACAACACAACGAACGTGTGAATCAATTGATATTCTTCGCTAACTTTCCCGTCAGTGAGTGAACAAGTTGTGACATCACAGGGAATATCAGAATTCACAAGCGCATCACACGCCTCACGCTCCTCTGTAAATTAGTCGGGCGGACGAGAACAAAGCATTCACAGAGCAGCCGAGATACTGAAGTCTTCCTGCGGCAGAGGAGATATCGGGGAGAGCAGGAGTAGACACGGAACACACTGGCTCATAGGGGGGACACACATGCAGAGTCAAGGACGAGCTGATAGTACACACTTCTACTCCACAACTGTTGGGATCGTGTGCAGACACACGGGTTGGGCAAATCGATCAAGTCGTGGGAGGAATCGAGATGCAGACTCACAAACATTCAGATTCGTGATCACATCGGAAATTTGACACGAGTCAGGCTGCGGGAAGAAGAAAGCATGAGAGCACATCAGGGGGCAATTAGGTTTCTTGGAAGTGTGAGAAACTGTCTGAGAGGGCCGAGCGGCGCTTCTTTCCATTGTTTTAGCTTCTGGTTAAATCAGTGTGAATCTCTGCATCAGCCGACAAGAGGACCAGATCCACGGACGAAGGCTAAAAGTTGTTGAACTTTGAAGTACTCGGAGTAGTTTTCCAAATAGGGATGTGATTAAAATGGGAGAGGAATCAGACTGTCCTGGACTAAAATCCACAGTTGTGTCTTATACCTAATGGTAGATGCTGATAAGCTTGCCATGGATATGTTAAAAAAGAGACTTTGGAAGAATATATAGCTTGAACATATTTGACAGTCAACGTATTATGATCAGTTGATATTTTTCTCCCCAAAATATCGCAGGACTATCTGAACCCTTGGGTTATTTTTGGGTTATTTTTGATTTATATTTGGTGAGATGACCTTGGGAACAAATGTGTTTGTAGTATCCCTTGTGTTGTCTCTGTATCAAGGTCAAATACCTTCACCTCTGCATATATCTAGTTCTGGAAGCCAGGGAGGTCGTTCACCTAGACCCAGATACTAAATCACTAGGTGTGAGCTGACTGGGTTCAACTGGCACCGAGCCATTACCAACGCCTCGGACAAAAACAAGTGGTGGAGATGAAGCTTAAGGATCTGGTTTATGTGATTACGTGTTATATTTTTTTGAGCGATTGGCATTTTGATATGGGCTGTTGATTTCTACCAATCACTTAACAACCCAGGAAGCAACAAAAAGTCACATCTGCGGATTTCCGAAAACCAGCATGAATCCAATTTCTAAACTATCAAGATTCCATCCAGGCCACTTTTTAGAAGTCTGAACATGAATCATATGAAATGTGTGATTGACTGTGCCTCTCTACGCAACACCGTACCCGCCCCTGAACTAGTGGTACATAGTAAATGTTGGTCCTTGGGCAGAGGAAGCTACACAGTGTCTGATTGATCTTTGTTCTGTTATTGTTCCTTTCACAGTTACAGCAACTATATGACGATAAATGCGCTTCTTGCCTTAAACATCAGAGTAGGAATCATATTTGACTGGTATTTGCACACCTGAGTGGCAATTGTTTATATATGCTGTATACTGTATATATGAACTTTTACGTCGGCTTATCAAGGCGATGACAACAAAGGCAATGAACAAACAGCAAAAGGAGGGGTGGGGGTCTGGTTGTTTGTTTGTTTATCTCGGAAACAAACCCCGGGGGCGTTTCTTGCAGAGGCTAATGTGCAATCTGGAGAAGGAGGTGTGTTAACAGTGGAAACACAGATGTGTCGACACACTTTTGCTCGGGTGGGTGAAGATGTTCGAGGTGTAATTACACTCTTATTAACAACAACGGTCGTCAACTCCACATAAACCTGATTACATACCAGACAGCACGAGCACAGATCACCAACCCTGGGAGTTTGACCTTGAGGTCACTACTTCCTGAGACCTCCTGTACGTGTTTGATCTGACAAATTACTTGTTATTTTGTAGTTTTAATCTTAATTACACTTAATCAATTAGTTTGTTTTCAAGGATTTTGTTTGGGTTTATTTACCTAATGCTGTGTCTCATGTCAAAAAAGTCGGTATTTAATTTACTGTACAGTAAACGTCATCGCGTATCATTAAATTCATCATCATTGAATTGTCTTAGCAGTCTTTAATGGGGAGTGCCACAATTGTAATCATATATTAGTGTTTATAATACTTTTATAGTGGTATAAAATGCTTAGATTCCAAAATAAATATAATAGAGATTTTCACTTATGAGCTGTTTATGGAACGTAACCCCTTTTCTTTATATACACTTGGAATATTTAAAATTGTTGAGCTTTAATGCGGGTTTTTATATAAAAGCATGAGGTAATAAAACTATACATTGACTTCAGATCATCTCCAGCTGCTCCCATAAGATTCCTGGTGTTGATAAGAACCATCTAGTCTTTAAGTGTCTCCTGGTCATTAAACCGGCTGTGATACTCACTGTGTTCATTACTGGACGCTATAATCATTTTAATGGTGTATGGTAATTATATAACGGCTCAATGAGAGCATCCCTGGTCATGCAATAGCAGGTGACTCGGATAATAGCAGCCATCTTTATTTTATTGCTGATGTAACAGCTGCGTTTGTTTCATCGCTGCTCTTTATTTGCCTCACTTCCTAACGACAGTCGTGTTCCATCCTGTTCTGACTCAAGCTTAAAACCGCCCCAACACTGGCTCAGTGGCTTTGAAATAAGAAAGTATATTTTGGCTATTTTTAAATCCTGACAGGGAGCCGAGCTAATGTGGCAGATAAAGGAGAGGCAAAAAGAAACGGTGCTGCAAACAGCAACAACTGCTTTAATAGGCCAACATTGGCTGTGAAATGTTTCGCAACGTAAAGTTCTGCCTCGGATTCACAAGTCAGAGTTTAGACAATGGTTCGATGAATTTAATCTCTGCCACTTTAGCACAATGATTTGAACCTAATAATTAGAATCCTAGTCAATGAAAACATGATTCAAAGGTAAATGTACTCTCATGAAGATCTAAGGACATCAAAACATTTTTTTTTTTTTTTGCCAGCGATCAAACAAGCATCTGCGCTCGGTTCACTGACCGGGTTTTCCAACACACGTACACGTGAATTTGTTCATCCTGTATCGATCGTGACGAAGAGATTTGAGTGGACAGCAAAGCGATCAAACAGCCAACGTGGCCAAGAGTCTTGAAGAGACACGGCATGGCGCCACAGCCGCCTCTATATCCACATCCATGTCTGACAGGAGGAAGCTGTGTGAGCTCATGTTTGGGCGCAGGGACCTCATCCTTCAGCTTCGCAGGAAACCCCCGCACAGACGACGCTCTCATAAAGAGGACGGCGTTGAGTTGATCAATCACGGTGTGTGACAGTCGACTGCACCGGGGATGTCTTATTATTTTCTTCCCGCGAGGCTGGTGTTCAATCTGGAAACGCTGGCATCTTTTTTTTTCAACGAGCGTCTCTGTTGTTTCAGCCGCTCTCTTCCTCTTTCACGCCCATTCCATCATCTGGATCCGCTCAGGCTTTTTTGTGCTCTGCTCGGCTCATGTTCCTGAGGCAGCTTCTGCTTTCCCACAACAAACAAGCCGGTGGGGAAGCTCAATGTACGTGAGAGGCATCAGATACTCAGGCAGGAGAGCACCACAGTGTCAAGCACCACTTAAGGTTAATACAGTCCATTTCCATGCTGGAGAGTAAAGGCTTTGTAGATGTCCTAATTCTTTTAGAGGAGCCGGAAGGGTCGGGAGGCGGCGAGAGAATCTCTTCCAGGAGGATGTTTTTCTCCATTAGAGTCATCATCTTGCCTGTTATTGCACTCGATTACCCACTGTTTCCTGTCGTGATTTCCATATTTTACGCGGCTCAGGTACACAAGCCCGCTGCTGCGAGAGTTCAGCTTGTGTCAGACTTAACTAATCACACAATAAAGACCGGCGAGGCGTCTGATCCGAGATCAAACGGAAAAATGTCGATACGGAGAACAAGACAAAGGTCGCAGACAGATGAAGTGCTGCAATAATGTTTGGCCTCACCTGAAAATAGCAATAAGACGCCGCTGGACGATGAGTTGCAGGAAGTTAGCTCTGTGATTTACAAGTACAACGACAAGTTAAACTTGAGTTGAACTGACTGCTAAGAACCCGGTTCCAAGTCCAGCTTTGAACATAAAAGGAAACCTCGTATTAAAAACTTGAGTTGAAAATGTTGAACTTCCGTGGTAGGTCGAGAGATGATTCATCAAGGAATAGAATGGAAGTCAGTTAGATGATAGTTCTGAAGGATCTGATGGACCAGGGACATTCAAATTGATCTATGTTCTTTATCTTTCTCTTTAGTTTTAGATTGTATCATCTTGTTCTTTCTCTTTATTTCTCTTTGTTCTTGTTCTTATTTTATTTTTATTTCTTTTTTATGAAAAAATGCTGTATTTGCTGTAGCTAATTGGAGAAAAAAACAAACAAGATTTTGACTTCTCAATTACTTTTGACCTCCAAATAAATAGAAATACTTTTTTAACATCAACCTCAGATATGGTGGGAAGACGTTTTGTTCCTTGTAACCAACACTACACAGTTCTTGGACCTCAGACATGCAAGTGTGTCCGTCTTTCTTGGGTTAACGAACATTATCTCCCGGATGACCGATTGGCTGCTTCTTGTTCTTGTTCTTTCGGTCACTACTCACCATAGGTTAGACCTGGATTGACCGCTATACAGAGAGCTTTGCCTTTTGGCTTAGCTTTCACTACGGATTGTTGCAGTATCCATACATGACGCCGCCCCAATCTGCCTGTTAATCTTCCCTCACTCTTGAACAAGACCCCAAGATACTTAAACTCCTCCAATGGGGGCAGGATCTCATCCCCAACCCGGAGAAGGCTCCCCACCTTGTTCAGACTGAGAACTATGGTCTCGGATTTGTAGGTACTGATACACATCCATGCTGCTTCATCCATGAACTGCAATGTTAAACCGAAGGACACACATGTATCCGCATTGCACAGCTGAGACACACACACACACACACACACACACATGCTTGGTATTCATTTGTGTGTCGCAGCACTAACCTTTTAAGCACCAGCCGTCTGTTTACCGCAATAAAGAAGAAGAATTTGGCCATAAACACATCGGGATGAGTGCGAGCAAAATGCAGGGACTCCATTTTAGATAACTTCATCGATCCAACACTGATGAGGAATTAGCGCCTCAGCTGAAGTGCTTTTAAAACAGCACAATAGAGGTGAAAAACGAAACAATTCGGCTGCTAGATCCAAAGGATAAGGTTGTTTTGTGGACGACGTCGTTAGAGCGAGCAGGCGGAAAAGTTCTCATCAAAGACGGCGAGGAGACGTCTTTATGTAAATGATGTTAGAAGTGATAATCCTAGACTCATTTTAAATTCTTTTGTTTCCCTTTGCATAATGAATGTGTTCACGTCGCTTCGTCTCGTTTTTGCCTCCATTCATATCCACCACAGCGCGGGAGAATAACACGATAAATAAAAGCTGTTTATCAGGACAACTATGAGGCTGAGTGAAAGTTGTTTATTAAAAAGTGCTTCTCCTTCTCCCCTACTTTTACCAAAATCTGCACTCAGACCCTGAAAACACTGTCACTCTTCAGCCACGCCGGCTGTCAGGGCTCCTCCGGGGCTGATGAGACATAAACACCTGCCTCAGACCGAAGCTCTGCTGTCTGAGAACCACACCGGGTCTCAAAGAAAGACCCGAGAGAACCTTTGTGATCCACTCAACATGTGGGTCGATGAATGTTGCATGCAGTGCCACCAGCTCACCGTTAAACTTGCATTTTTACACTCCGCTGAACCCTCTAAAACCCCCGCGCCAGCAGTTTGCTGTAGGCCATCTTGACACGTGTACCTTAACTTGTTATGTTTGTTAGCTTGAAGCCACACGGGCCAACTGCCAAGCTAACTCTCCTGTGGTTGGGGAAGGGGATCATTTAGACACTTTTGAGCATTTTCAACATGACTCCTTTCACTAGTCGATCACAACCTAAATACTTACAATTGGACAACACGATATTTTAAAGAGCTAGTTCATGTAGCTGGGGCTAGTCTGGGCCTACCTGCTGAAGCCGTTGCCCCGGCAACAAAACCACCTAGACGACTTAATATCGTACCAATTGTGAACATGAAAAGGCAGGAAATAAAAATGTGGGCGTGTGTTGTGCATGTTGGTGTTACGACCAATTTCAGATCACTCAACCATCTGTCAAGGTCGTACTGTCACCATATTGTTGAAAAAAAAGAAAAGGGGGAACATCAACACAGGTTGGATGAACCAACATTTCTGTCCTCAGTGTTGGTCATGAGGACAGAAATGGCATATTTTAACAAGAGTGGGCGTGGTTATGGTAAACAAGATTTCAACTCCATAAAAACGAAGTGGTTTCAGTGGGCGGGGCTTAAACTCATTTTCTAACGTAAATATTTCAATGAAAAGTTTTATACGTACACATACTGGTGAGTACGATCGACCTAAACCTTTTACTTTTTATCTCCTCTTACTACTTATTTCCCTCATGTTAACAGTCTTTAAATTGTTTGTTACATTACTTTTACAAATATTGTTTTGGTTTATTTATTTTAATAAATCATTCTGACACGACTGAGAGGAGAGATGTGGATGGAGAAGAAGAGCAAGCTTCAGAAATGACCCAATAAGATACACAATCCTTTTCACTTTTTTCTCTTCAGATAATTCAAAGCAACACAAGAGCTTCATCAAAAAAATTAGTCCTTATTTTAGAGGGGAGGGAAACTACAGACTAAACAAAGATTCTATGGCATATTTTAATGTGACAAGAGTGGGCTGGGTTATGGTAAACAAGATTTCATCTCCATAAAAACTAAGTGGTTTCATTTTCTAATGTAAATATTTCAATGAAGTGTTTTATACGTACAAATACTGGTGAGTGCAATCGACCTAAACTAACCTAAAACGACCTAAAATTTACTTTTTATCTCCTCTTCAGACTCAATAAAGTGAAACACCTTAAAAAAAAACTCACAAAGTCATTTACTTCATCAGTAACAAATGCAGTAACTTTCCCGAGTCAGGACATATTCTGAGAGGATGTCCTCAGTCTCAGTCTCAGTTTTAGCAAATGCATGACGACCCTCGAACCAGGCTACACGGGTAGTAATAATAATATTATGTTATATATATATAATATTAATGTTATATTGTGTATTTCTGGAATGCCTGACAGTAATGCATCACTTTACTAAGTAACTTGCCCAAGACTGCTGGTCTAATTCTGAGCAAGATCATGCTCGTCTCTCAGAGGTCCGCTGACTCTCTGGCTCGCCCCGGGACAAGGCCGTGGATGAAAAGAGCCGCGAGTGTTCATGATATTAATTCCAAGTAAATTAATGACGGTCTGGGGGAAGGGCTTCCTCAGGAATCTGCCTCTCTTGAACAGCGCCGACCGACCCAGAGCTGCTGGTGCTCCCACGCTGGCTCCACCATGCTGTGACACACAGCTTTTATTGGCTCCTGTTTTCATAAAGCACCGGATAAAACCAAGGATCGATGAAAGGGCCAACAAAAAGGCTCAGTCCGTGTATCAGCGCTCACATGCCAGTTTCGATTGTCCAGATTCTGACTGGAGGGTTCACCAGCAGGCTACAACAGCAGGACTGACCTACATTTGAAACACACACTCGTGCGCACACAACAGTGTCTGTCCTGCTTTTTCTTTTCTTCAAACAAAACAGGATGCAGACATCCTGAAGCCCTGCAGGAACCACAACTTTCACCTGCTGATGGGCAACTGTGGGAGACGAATATGTCCTTGTGAAACTCTTCTTGTCCAAGATCTGCACACACAATGGAGACACTGACAGTCCAAACTGTCATTGAAAACATGAAGGATGAAGCTTGAAAAAAAACAACGAGTCCAAGTGAAACCACAAATAACTCTATTGAGTTGCGTGAAAGCCTGTCACCAACCATAAGTCAAGACGTTCTTCAATCAAACCCTTTATTATACAAGATAAATGTTTGGATTTATATAGTTATTTTTGTAAATTGTACTTTTTTCATTTTCTTTGTCTAGTTATATTTATTTACATTTTCCAGTGTTTATGATGCTAACTGTAAGTAACAAACTTCACTGTGGTCATCCAAATCCAAAGCTCATTTGTATAAAAATATAAACAAATGTGGAATAGTTGCTAACTCTAAAAAATTATTTCACGCAAAAGCATTCGATACCTGTTGTCCGTTATATCATCATTTGGATACATTTCTATATAATGTATATTTAAATGGTTCTAACCATTGTGTTATCTCAGGGGCACGGTGACCAGAAGGCCCCGAAAACAAATGTGTTTGTTGACATCCGCCACTGCTTATGTATTTATGGAAGCCATGGAGGTCGTTGACCTTGAAGCAGAGACAACACATTGGTTAATAATGAATTAGATTATTTGAAATAGAAATTTATACAATAATAGAACTAAATACAGAACTATTGAATTATGAAGAATCATCACATTCATGAAAAATATATAAGATTATAAATATGTTTTAACAATAAACAAATAGTAGTGAAAATCTTTATTATAAGAGAAAATAGAAAAGAACAAGACATAATGTAGAACATTTAAAGAAATAAAGTTATTTAATGCTAATTAATATTTAACAATAATTGTTTTAATTTTTTTGAAAACTACAGCACAAATATAGCATAGATGCAACATAAGATAAAGAGTGATAAATAAATATAATAGTATCCTAAGGTACAGAAGTGAGTGTAGTTTCTCCGCCTACACGCTTCTCAAACAGACAAACTCCAAATGTCGAATCAAAGTAGATTATCTTCACGTCAGCCTCTAACTCTTTTTTTCCCAGCTCCTGGTTTTCCCATTAAAAAGTTGTCAAGCCGGCAGGACAGGTGCGGTCAGAGGTTGCTGCACTCGGTTCTGACACCCCGTCATCAAAATGATCTCTGTTGCCATGGCAACACCTGTCAGCAGCTCAAATATGGGGAGAGAGAGTGGGAAGGCGAGAAAAGATGACTGACAGTGATGACAGCTATATAACCGTGCTGTCTCTCACACACATTCACACACACACTCACACACACACACACACAGGTGTGGCCGACTTATCCGAGGGGATGACAGGAACTTCTAATGACACGCTGTCATGGACGGGCCGCGGGTCCTGGTGAGGTTGTCGCCTCTTTATTTAACTCGCTGGCGAAGAGCATGTAAGTGAGTGGTTGATTCAGTGACCAATAATTCGTCTCGGAGTCACCGTTTGGCAGGAAGTCAATGGACGGAGCTGTCAGCTCTTCTCCATGAATCTCACCTGCTTCTCCCTCTTACATCTAAATCATGGGATTCATTCTCGGCTTCTGTGTAACGAGTCACTCGGTGGTTCCACTGATACGCTAAAGTGAGAGTTATCTGAGTCACTTGGTTAGGACGTCAGTGGGTCACAAATCAGTTGGATGAAAACTTACAAGCAAAGAATCCTCCGATTCTAGAAGGTCTAGTTGTTGATTTCCCCTGTGACTCATTTAACCATGTGTGAGTTAGTTATGAAGTAATTAAGAAGTATTTTTTCACTAGTGACTCACTAGCGTGAACTCACTGAATGATTAACCGTTCATTTGAGTCACAGAGATTCTGTGATTCCCTCTGTATGAACCTGCTTGAGAACTGACTCGGCTCAGATACATGTTTGATAAGTTGGACTCGTTCTCTGTCGGATTGAGTTGAAGGGTCATACCATTGTTTTGGTCTCTGAGAATCTATGAATCAGCAGAATTCTGGAGTCATCATCAAATCATCACTATGAGAAAAGTGCCCGACTCATGGGTTTATTAAGTCATTTAGAGCTGTAATCCTGTCACATTCTTGCAGCGTCTCTGTCTAGAAAAGTCAGTGAGAATCACAGATTCCCGCTGCGAGCGATATTGAACTCAACTTCCTCCTTTCATCGTTGGCTTCCAAAGGATTCTGAGAAAGTGACCACCGAGAGCACACAGTCAATTTTACACCTCTTTCAACAGGAAACAACCTCATTCGTCCTCATCATGCGTGACCACCGGCTCTCAATAAGAAGCCCTTTCAGAAGGAGTGAAGTGGGCCGATGTAAACACGGAGGTGATGGATGACATTTTCTCAGGCTTTGTCTCGCTATTAGTCGTGGTTCAAGTGCTTCCGATGAGAATGTTTCTTCCTCTCTTTCATGCCCCAGAATTCCTGGAGTGGATGTTGTGAATGAGCCGGCCCCCGCCGCAGAAATGGTTTCCACCTCAGGCCGAGATTCACCGTCACCTCCCGTCGACGATTGTTCTCCCTGTGCAAACATTTGTGATGCCTGACTGTGTGCAGCCATGCGTAACGTCAGCTGCTCCGTACGATCAACTCGCTTTGGATCATCAACCTTTTGGTGGTCTGACTTATTCCCGATCGCTTTTATTGAGCGAAGAGGGTTGACGATGTAGGATGTTTTGCTCAACTGGAAGAACCCAAACTGCAGAACGTCAGTGTTGTACTTGCCTCTATAACCTCTGATGTTATGTCATGCAAGTATATGTTGTGCTATTAGCTCGGCCAAGACCAGCATTTTGACAGTACCTGGATGTTGATGATGCTACTAGGATTTATACTTTGGTTAAGGGCATCTAAATCCAAACGTAAAATGGTCAAAACTCGGGTCCGTTCCCGGTGTTCCCACACGCCGTCACTTCCGGGTCTTAATACTTTGCTTTTTGGAGACAAATGGTCAATGCAGAGTATCACGGGTTGTTTATTCACCACTTCAAGTCAAACAAAATACAAGCTTTTACGATCGATCGGCCGCGCTCTCTGCCGGCAGCTCTTCAGGTCGATAGCTCCGGGAGAGACGGTCTCGAATGATAGAAACATCGCTATATTTAAGGCAAATTTCCGGGCCGAGAGGTCCTCCGCCTATCGCTCTTTTGGTTCCTTCAAACTCCCTGTATCACGAGATTCCTTCCTAATTTGTTTCCTTTTTTAATCATTCAAATGTTCTTGGGTGGGGGTTCCTGTCTCCTAGCCCCCCCCCTCCCCCCCCTCACGGATGTGTCTAGCTTCGTTCTTTTGATCCACGACCCAAGGTGTGAAAAGGGCAGACAAACAGACGTTAAAATAATCGGTGTCATGTTTCTATTTCTGTTCCAAGCTTGTCTTGAAAACAGTGTGTCAGTCTAAGTGAAATGTTGATTGTGAATGTGTATTCAAACGTTTAAGCTCTTAGATGAAGCTAGTAATTTATACTTTATATTTTGATTATCTTTTAGCATTAATTTAAGTGTGGCGTATACTGTATAATCATTTTTAATTTTTTTTTGTTTTTAATCCAACAAACGGCATCATCTCAATATCGAGAAGTTGAATCTAGTCTTCGAGGATTGCTGGTGGTCGTCGGGTAAACCTATGTAAACTGACAGCCGTGGTGAGTCACCACATCCATGTAGAAGAATGTCTGTTCAAATGTCACCATGCACATACATGACAGGAACGCCCGGGGCGCCACTGAAACATACACAATACCGGCCGGAAGGTAAAGCCAGAGGTCAACATCTGCAACCTTTCATCAGAGCACGGCGAGGGATCGACGTCATCACGGTGGCGACTGGTTTCCTTAGTGTGATTTATGGAAAGCAGCAACACTTCTCTAATTACAGCTGCGGCGCCGAGCGCCTCTTCTTTGGTAATTGAAGCTCAGTAACAGATAAAGAGGCGCTCATCAAACAACCCTGACCGAAGCTACGCCGCAGGCCGCCGAGCATCCTCGCCCGTCCTAGGAGGAGGAACGAAGGGCACGGCAGGGAGAGCCAGTGGCGCCGAGGAGAGGAGGTCACACGTGCCATGATGAATTACAGGAGGCGGCCTTGTCTTGGCTCGGGCGCCGTTAATGAGTCCTCGCTGAGCGTGTTCTGCGACAAGGCGGCGGAGGAAGAGAGAGCGTTCCTCTCCACCGGTCTGATGTATGTCGGCGTCTAATTGTCTTCGGCGCTCTCTTTATCTTGGACCGTCAAAGATGTTACTGCACATGCCGGTGTTTTTTATTTACATCAGAATAATCGATCGTCTGAGCCGCTCCGCTCTCCTACGACGGTTCCGGAACATAAACAGGGAATTTTCTCACAAGGGGATGCAATCGTTCATTCTGATTGTTGTCCGTCCGTCTGTGAGAAGATATCCCAGAATCAATGAGGTTTTGAGACAATATTCTCTACTGCTTGATTTCAACATTGTTAACCCTTGTGATATCTCAGGGTCAAGGTGACCCTAAGGCCCCAAAACAAATGTGTTTTTGGTATCCCTTGTGTTTTCTGAGGGTTAACAATATTGAAAGTATTTTAAAGTGTATGAAATGTGGTTTTGGTTTTGATTTTTTTTTTTAGTTCTCAGAACTTCTTCGCTGCTTCCAGAATCACGTTTACCTCTGACCCGCCTGGAAAGCTGTCCAGGGTGTCCCTTTCTTCCACTCTAAGTAGCAAGGATAAGATCCAGCGACCCCTATCGAGGAAGAACCGTTAACTTATTATTTTTTTATTTACAAAATACGAACAACTGATGAGAGGAAAAAAAGTCCTTGACGTGAAAGGCTGTCCAGGGTGTCCTCTAAAAACGTAGGAGGGTCTGTAGGTGGTCAGCAGAGGTAATAGGAGCATAAATCCAAGCATGAAACAAAAGGAGCGACTGAAGTTTTTGTATAAGCAGCACGAGTGCCATGACAACACAACTTGAAGCAGGTGGTCGGAGTGATGGATGGATGTTCGTGCTAATGACTCTGCAGATGTCATTTTAGTGAAGATTTTATCGGAGAAGAATCTACAGAGTAGGACTGTGGATGACGGCGTGCAGCTGAGGAACATCAGGTGTAATGACAGAGCGCAACAGAGTGATGCGTCTTCCAAATATAACCGGAGGTGTGAACACAGAAGATGCTCGCGCCACTGACGCCACTGTAACTCAACAAGAGTGTGCTGAGCTGCTTCTGCGGATTCCAAACAAGGATTTCAGTGAGCATGTTTGCCAAGAAGGTGGTGTGAGAAGACACAGATGCGGTGATGAGACCGGTGATATGGGACACATGGCGCTGACGCAAACGTTTGTAACACTTTCATTCAACTCTGGATTTGATTGGGGGCCAGCTCCATCTGTTGTGTGGCAGATACACAATTACACACCCTAATTAATACATAAAAATAAAAATATCTTTAAGGAATTCATGGAAATTATTGGATGGTTGAGCTTGTTGAACTATTTTGACATGTGAAACGGTCCACAGGTCACACTAAACACATCTTTGATGGCACGACTGGTAACTGAGTGGTCATGAGTTTATTACAACAGAGAAACTTTTGAGAGCCGGTGCTCTCAAAAAGTAGGTCAATCTGCTGGGGACAGGTCTTATGTCAGTAGAGAGTCAAAATGGAGTTTGTATCTTCGCCATACCTTTTACAAATTTGAACATTCTGATTTTAATCCACAGTTGTTTTAATCCTTTTGTTCTTCTATAAATCACGTAATGGTCGATCAATTATCTTGTATCAATAAGCAGGATCTCGTGTTTACCCTGGTGAGTGTCTCACGGGTCAGGGTGTGTGGAGTATTAAGGGAGTCTTATCACCCACTGGGATATGCGGCAGACCTGACCTCTCCGGACCATCTGCCGCCCTCCCTCTAATCCCGATGCTTGACTGCCGTAATTAGCCAGACTCCCGATCACCCGCTTCCGAAATCACATATTTCTGGCTCGTCTCTCTGGTTTACCCATCATTCGTGGATAATCCAGTGTTCGAGTGTGTCAAGCTCTCGTGTCTTTGACTCCTTCGGTGGCTTCTCTCTCTCTTGAGAGTTGGACAGTTGAACACACTGGACGTCAGCTTTAAACCTAAATGAGAATCTTCTCTCTTAAGAGTTTGAGGACCACAGACAACACACAATACTTCATGATGAACTTCAGTGAGAACTTGAGCCTCAGCAAACAAGTCACCAATAACAAAAAGAAATCAGATACAAAGAGACGATAAAAAACAACAAAAAAATCAACCCCTGTGTTGTCTCTGGGTCAAGTTGAATGTCCCAGAGACCGTTGACCTCCACCTCTCAACTCAACTTGATTTATAAAGCACCTTAAAACAACAGCAGTTGATACAAAGTGATATACAAGAACATACAAATATCACTAAAATAAGCACAGTTCAAAAAACTAGGATAATACGATTCCAAATAAAACAAGTTAAAACAAGTAAAAGGCACTAAATCAGCTCCTGAGTCTCATGCTGTGTTAAAAGCCAGGGAACAAAACCACTGCATGTGTATTTCTGAAAGCCAGGGAGGTTGTTAAAATAAAATACCACAAACCCATTTGTTTATTAGGGTTTCGGGTCACCTTGACTCTGAGACAACACAAGGGTTTAAATACTATTATCTGACAAAGTTAAGGTTTGGGTAAAATATTTTTAATGAATAAATAAAAATCGCAAAATAAAAAAATGTTGCAAAAATGAATGGAACAAGAATGCAGTAAATGAACTAAAATAGACATAAACTATTTTAATTTGACTTTGTTGAATGGTTAATTTAATTAACAAGCTAGAAAATGAGGATGTGAGGAAAATAAAATGTTGAGAATTATTAAATCAATGTTTTACCGGTTAGGAAATAAAAAAACAGACAAGATATTAAGAAATTAAATAGATTGATAGAACTTTATTGATCCCTCTGGAGGTCTCCTTCGGGGAATTGTTTATATCTACAGCACAGGCCAAAGGCTTGGACACAGTCTGGACTCATTCAAAGTTTTTGCAATTTTTCAGACTGACTGATATCAATATCTTTAAGTAATGATGGTCACTCATAGCTCTTTACTCTTAGCTGATTGGTTCTTTCAATACGATGTCTGCACAACACAAATAATGGTGACACATTCTGGAGAAGAAATAGAGACAAAAATGAAGTAAAAGACATTTCAGGTGAGAATATTTTGAAGGTTATTAAACGAATGCCAAAAGTCTGTATAACACTCATGAGAGAAAATGATGCTACTTTGAAGAAACTACAATACAAGACAAGTTGTCACTTATTCCACACTTTCTTTGTTAACTACATTATCCGGATTTGTTTATTCATAGTTAACCAGCACTGTTTAATAACAGTTTGTTCTATCCATGAATTATAAGTCAAAAGATATGTGAGAAGAAACTGAACTAGATTAAAAAAATGTGTCTGTGAAATATATGATGATAAAAATAATAAAATCATATTAAGCAGAATTTTTTTTAAAAGATAATTCTTATAGAATAAAATTCTACTCTACAAAAATAGTATTCAACGTCCTTTATTACATTAAAAGGCTGAGACAGAAGCTCGGAGCAGAGAGGTCTCTGCAGCCCCTCCAGGTTTGATTATCCTGCTGGTCTCTGCTCCTGCAGGTGAATGTCACTGCTCTTATCGATGAGGCCGCGGCCCAGTTACACCGTCGTGGCGCCTCCTTCAGGGCCGTCGGGGGCACTTTGAGTGCTGCCCATCCCCCCCGGTTGCCCCAATTGTGCTCCTTGATTTGTTTGTGTCTGAGCGAGTCGTGGAGTGCGTTGGAGTGGCTGTTTGTGAAGCGTGGCCGCGGGGAGTGACCTTTGAGCAGCAGGAGGAGACGCAAGGGGGCGTTTTCAGAGACGCTCGGTAGAGATGGGCGACCTTGCGGGTCTGAAGTGTGCGTCAGTGCGCTCGTTTCTCATTGAGCCACGAGAATCAGCATCAGAGAAAATAAATATAGATCTGATATTGTGATCTGTTTCCATCCTGGCGGCAGCACGCGTCCTCTCGGAAGTTCATCTCGTCACAGCAGACGCCCACCATCACGCCACTCCGCTGATAAAGCTTATTGACACCGTCCGTCTGAAATATGTCGCCAGGCATTCAGATGTGCCGCCGCAAGGCGGCTGGAATCCTCTTATGTCACTATAAATAAAGTTTTTTGGACAAAGTGTAATCTCTAAACCTGTCAGCCCGCTGATATCAGCAGGAGCCAGGTCTTAGCGTAATCTCTGCCTTTTAGATGGAGAGCGCACAAGCTTCTATCTGGCGGCCGCTCCCTTGGATGGATTGGCCTTTTCAAAAATGCAGTAGTCTGGAGCTGAGAGCGTCACGGTAATATCTGCAAAGCCACAAAAACCAATCAATCTGGGTCAAACGTGACGTATAGTGCCACGGAAACAAATACAAACTAATGTCGCAAAGACAGCGATTTCTCTGCGACGCTGCATGAAACACGTCGACCGGCGAAATAAAAACAAGTTCGAATGAAAGCCACCGGCGGATAAACACAATCATCCCAGAGAAATCAGCCTCATTGGTATGCGTGGCCTAAATTTGTTGCCTGTTGCCGAGGCTTTCAAGAGTCTATCGCCAATTACCTGCCAGGTCCTGTTTCGCCCTCAGGTGCGATTCTAACGAGGGTCACGGTGAGTCACCGAGGAACGGGAGCGTCGTCAAGGAAACCGGCGACTTCTCCGGTGGGTATGTTCGCTGGAAACTTAAGATCTTCAGAAAAGACTTAAAGAAATACTTGCTAAATGAAGAGTCTTGAACTTGGATGGCGGCGATTCAACCTAAGGTCGTCAGGTCAGTGGTCGCAATCAAACGCGTGCTTTACTCCCGTGTCTCCGTGTCGCCGGCGTGTCGAAGTGCTACTAAACTCTTGTTAGCGGCTGATGAATAAATGATGCAGGGAGAAGTTAGGGATTTTTAACTTGAGATATCTGCGACTCAATAATGGATGAGGAGGACGCGGCTGCCACTGGGCTGTCAGAGTGTTTTGGCAGCAGGGAATTGTGAGCGGCAAACGTCTTGGAAGATTGAAGGTAGCAGAGAAATGGAAAAAAATACCTTTTGGACGGAAAGTCGAGTGGTTTAGTTAATGTCTAATAACCAGTGTGGGTTCGAGGATTCGATCTGGATCCAGAACTGAGCCTGAAAGGAATATATGACATACGACTAAGGGTTGGGATTATTTTTATAGTCATGTGTTCTCTTTTTAGTTAAAATAAATTTTAGGCTAAAATCTATGTTTATTTTAATGTAGCGAATGGAGCTCAGTTGTCTTCGTCTCCATCTTCGTCCAAAAAGACACTTAAAAACATCCAAATACCTCGGTGCTGCTCATCTGTAACGTCCAACTTGTATTAAAAAATCAATGAGATGGAAAAAAAAAAAAAAAAACTACAACAAGTCAATAGTAACAAGTAAAACCAGCGACAGAGACAAGAGGTACTACTAGCATAGCACTGTCTACACTGAATGCGCTCACGACATTTACGAGTACTTCTGGGTTCTATCTCTTGTTATTCTTTAAAAATCTGACACAAACAAGCGTAAAATATAGTATATAATATATATTTATATAAGGATAGGGATTTCCTTCAGAGTAATCCATCCCTTATTAGACAAAAATCATCAGTAAAGTCAATTTTAACATAGAGACTGATGATCTGCACTGGAAGCACTAACAATATTTACCCGGAGTACTTCCTGTCTGTACAGTATGTTCGGCCTAGCAGGGTCTACTAAAAACAACCTTAAAATACAGACTTGTTTAATTTCTTTCGTAACAAATCATTGTGTCAAGGCTTCAATACAAGATGGACGTTACAGACGAGCACAATGAAGGTATTTGGATGGTTTTAAGTGTCTTTTTTTGGAGGAAGATAAAGATGACGACCACTGAGTCACTACATTATAATGAAAATGATTATATACTGTATATTATTACTCTGAAAATGATACCAACCCTTAGTCACATGAGGGTGAGTAAATAATGAGTGAAGTTTGGAACTAACCCATTAAAAGAGTCACGGCAGCATCAGTGAATCTCTGTGTGTCTTGGATCCTGATCCACATGTATACAACTTCTGCTTTGAGCACCGTTTCAAAGGAACTGTTCCGCTCCAGTCTCAAAACAGAAATGATGCCCAGATTTTCCAAACAGGAGTTTGTTAGATTGATCACTCAGAACCAACCGTGACGTACGGACCAGCTCTTAGTTCTGAGTCTGTGCCCCATTGTGTCGGTCTGGTGGTGAACATCTGACCCAGAAGTGTGAGCACATAAATCAAGCGCTTTGACTTCCTGCAATTACCTCAAATGGTTTTATTATTTCCTAAGAGTCTTAGCGCCAGCGTTATTTCACCACCAAGGCTCAAAACAGACTATTTTGATATCATTAATCATGTTTTGAAGAATGAGTTGCCGGCGGCACCTGAGTCAGACCCGATCACAGGACGTGGAGATAAAAAAAAAACCTGTTGCTCTAATCCATCCAAATCCTGAACCTTTAAACATCACAATTTAGACGTCTTGTCAGGTCCTGGGCCATCAGACCGGCGCGAGACTCTTTTGTGACTCCGAATGTTTATAAAAGCAGTGACGTAACAAGGTCAAGTGGAATGAGATTGACTCCATTAATGACTCATGTGTCACGTGAGCGACAGATAATCTGGATCCAGGTAAAGACGTTTGGACCGAGATTAGAGCGGAGGGAGGACGTTGGTTCCCGGCTGGAGGAGTTTGAAATTTGATGTCAGAAACTCGGAAGGTGGCTCAAGTGCAGAGCAACAGGATGTGTTCACCGGCTCTATCTCTGCTGTAATTGCCTCATTCTTGGGCAAGTCTCCACAGCTCCTGACAACTGCGACGGCAGCGTAATGAAGCACATTCTGGAGAAGATGCTGTCGGATCAATTATCATTCCTTCATTGTTCAAATGACTGTCAGAGGGGACAGCGTGATGGTCCAGACCTTTGCCACGACCTCATGTCCGAGCGAGAGCTATCGCTGTTTTCCTCTACCAGCATTGTTGACCTGTGTTGACCCCCGACAACAACCAATTCCAGGGCTCCATGCTGGAGCGTTGGGAGTCTGAGGTCAGTCGGGAAGGAACTCGCTCAATTCAAGCCTCACCAGCTCCGACACACTGAACTTACAACCCACCTCCACCCATGTTGACCTGAGTCACAAAATAACGTCCATTAAATAGAACAACAAAAATGACCTTTTGCCCTATAAATGCTGATTATGTATTGAAAATAAAATGTAAATAACAAATAGTTATATAAATTGAAGAATTATATTTATGAATATAAAACTAAATTATTATAATAAATAACATCATAACATTGACCGAAAAGAATGAATGAAAAGTCATTAAGCTCAGAATAAAATAATCATCTATTACATTAAAAAACAAAACAACACACAAAAGCAAACTAAATCCTACAAGAAAAAGATCCTAAAAAATTGAATTGGTATGAGAAATTAAATTAGATGCCACAGAATGGCTGTCATGGTGATTGGTTCTGCTTTTCTAGTGCTCATTTTGGTTGTTATCTTATTTCATCCTTTTATTCTGTACAAAAACATCCCATGTTGTGTTCTGATGAAAAGATAAATATCAGAGTGTAAAGATACAAAAAAACAACATTTTACTGTAATGTCATAAGAAGAAAATAAAATCCCTTTTGTAATGCAAGTTTATTTTCAATTACCAGCAATAAAAGAATATTATACTTTGGTTTTTTTTACATTTGTTGTTTATTTTTGTTTCCAGAGAAATGTAAAATGAATAAAAAACAAAAAGAAAACATATTTATGGTGTCTTTTTTTGTTGCGTGTATGTAGTTACAGCTTTGAGACCGTCCAAAAAAAACGAAAGAACAAACAAACTTTTCATTATGTTCAAGGTTTTCTGCTGATTCATCTGTTTCAACAGCGGCCATGTTTCTTGACTTTAATCACTGCGGCTGCTGAATTAGTTAAACAAAAAAATGCTTCTCTCATCAAATTTATGATTTTTGTCTGTTTCTTTTCATCACAGCCTTTGTGTCTTTTGACATGAAGAAAAGCTGAACAAGTACAAAATAATCTGCTCTTCTTGTTCTATAAATACATATGAACATTCTTATGAACACGCCTCAAGTTTGTGTCCATCATCAAAGTGAAGGATTAAGATAACTGAGGTGAAGAAGAGAATGCAGGCAGGGTGAAGGTAGCTGTCGCATTAGAGCTTTAAACAGATTATTTAGAGCAGGAGTTGAAAATTCAATGTACACAGAAGCTACATCACATACTGGCCCTGGTGTGAGGGGACATTAAATAACAATAATTAAAAAGATATTTGTTCAAATCAGGGAAAAACAGATATGTTGAAAACCTATAGATCTATAGAGTTTTAAAAAAATGAATATGAAAATTGTCTTATTAATGGTCGTCCATCACAGTAACTCAAAGCATTGCTTTGAATCTAAAGTCCAATCAGGAAGAAGGAGTTCTGAATGTTCTGATGATGCTCAATAACATTATCAGCTTTGAAGCAGAAAGTGTCTCTCTCATCAGATTTGCACTCATGTTCTTTCAGTGTTGCTAAAATAAGCAGAGAAAGTGTGGATCTAAGAGACATCAGAGCAAAAACAAGTCTGCTCGGAGCCTGGCGAGAAAGACGAGGCGCAGAGGAACAAGTGCACAGGGAGAGCTGGGTAGAGGAGGCAACCAGAATGAGCGTGTGAAAATAGCATCAGAGAAAAGAAAAACTCCTCTTGTCTCTCTTTCCGGCACCAGGAAATCTGGCACACCCTCATCCTCATCACCATCATCATCATCATAGTCTTCATCGCTGCTGCTGTACCGGCTCAAGTCTTTCATTTCCCACCTTCAAAGTCTTGCCGAAGCTACAAACCTTCTTTAATTCTTACCCATAGAAGAGAGGAAGGCCATGTTCCCGACGGCTCATCTATATGAACGAACATGGAAACAAGGCTCACCGCGGGAATACCCCCCCCCCCCCCCCCCCACTGTACACACTGCTTTTTATAAGAACAAGCTTGGATTGCAAATTCTGCTCAAATATAATCAATTTTTGATCAGGAGAGGTTATGGCGAAGACTTGAGGGTTCGGAATTAATGAGCCACCTTCTTCTCTCACTTGCTGAATGGGAACGCGGTGGAGAAATTCTCACTACCGGATTGCATTTCACAGAGAAGTGCCCGAAGCTTTCATAGTGAGCGACGTGTATGGCGTGGGAGAAAGGTGCTGTAGCGTGGGAGAGCGGCGTAATCAGCATGACCTACAGTAGGGTGGATGTAGGTTAACTTACGACCTCTCTCTCTCTATCTCACCCTTTCTCTTCCTCAAGACTGTTCCCTCGTCCGTCTTTCCTGGGTTATTAAATCCCTGCTTGCTTAATCTCCTTACTCAGCTACATCCTCTTTAAAGATGCAGAATCACAGGAGCGAAGGGGGATACGTCGACCAGGGACTGGAGCAGGAGGAGGATGGTGTTTATATTGAGCTGGAGGGTTGACAGTTCATTATTGTAAACACGTTCATGGAAAATAGAAAAAAAGGTAAAGTGAGGGATGTTGATGAGATAGTGCAGGAGGGGTGGATAAGCAGCTTGAGAAGACACGTGCTTTACAGCAGCAGGTCCAGTGTTTTTATCAAATCGAAATTCTTCGTTGACAAATAGCCTTGAGAACCAGCAAGTGGACCTTCCAAATATGTTCAGCATCAAAAAGAAAGAGGTGCAAATCCCTGCATCACCTGCATTTGTCACCCATTACTTTAATCGTGAACCAGTTCAGGACGTTTGGATACTCAGAACACAAATAGCCGCCGCGGTTTGCGAAGCATGAGAAGCATAGGAAACACGCCCCGGTTTCAGACAATGACTTACCCAGAAAAAGCGAAAAGGGATTGTCAAGAAAGAGTGAGTTGGAGAGCGAATATGTGAGGACAATCGACCGTTGCAGGCCCTAGAGGGAAATCTGTCCAAAGAAAAAGTCGAAAGGTTCGCCTGAAGCTTCTGATAGTCAAGAACACACAAGCCACTAAATTCTTACAGAATCACGCTTGTGTGGAGATAAAAGGACTTGAACATTAATCTACAGATTAACCACATGTATGAATTTCAAACAGGAACATAATCCCGCTCCTTCAACACTGATCTCCACTCCGGTGAGCACTATTGTGAATCTGTGTCCATCAATCTTCTGGCTGTGGCAGGCAGCAGCAATATAATGGTGCATCACCTGAGACTCAGCGAGATGAAAGTATTGCACAAGAGGAAGGAAAAGAAGATCAGGGTTTGTTCGTTGCTATTAGATAGGAAAAAAGACGGCACCAAATTCTGGGTCATCTTTCAAGTGAAGGCGTCTTTGAAGCTGGTTTTGAGTCGTGCACCTCAAATAACAAATTTATGAGACTACCAAAGTGTGTCAGCGGAAAGTGTTGAGGATGTCAATCATTTACATAACTGAAGGAGAGAGCGGTGGTTTGACATTTTATGACAAATTCTTAAATTGTTCAGATGACATGAACTTGTGAAATGACATCTGACCGATGTACGGTTGTGAGTTTTCAGAGAGTTTATAGCGTAGGAGTAATCGGGTAGAATAGACCTGTGCAAAGTCACTCCATGCCTTTCTGACATCATAAGTGCTTGAGTGGTCGTCAGAGACAGGAGTCAGGAGTCAACGGTAGGAGGCACAATCCGGACTCATGGCCGCTCAGCTTGGAATATACTGGCACCACATTAGAGTTCTTCAATGTTTCATTCAATTGGACATGAAAACTTAATTAGATTTATTAGAAGTTCTCAACCCGCCAAGGAATCAGAGACACTATGGGTTATTTTGCAAGGCAGTGTAGCGAGCGTTAGCAGGATGGTTAATTTTTAGTTTGTGATTCTGGATCAAGAAAGGTGAAGTAAGGGGTGAACAACACGTGCAGGAAAAGAGGAAGTAACCTGGGGAGCAGAAGGGTCTCGGGTAAAACAAGGATATATACAACTGGCCGTCTAGATCGGGAGGGGTGGCGGGGGGCACCCGTTCAACCACAAGCCCCCGTTAGTCATTTACAGGCTCCACAGTCAATAGATGGGTCGACATACTATAATGCCAGAGGCTGCTTCCGTAAGCTTGTTGATTTTCCTTTATAGACGTGGACGGCTTGCCGCCCTCACACATCCAGCACACCAGCACAAGGGTCAATTTACTGAAGAGTCGCATCATCAACGTGACCCCCCCTAAAATGACACACTTCCAATAACACTAGAATGCCTCTGCTCTCAGTGAGGGGCCAATCCATTTAGACATTGACCAGCACAACAGATCACCAGTTATCTGCAGAGGGAGGGGGGGGGGGGGTACAAGGGCCAATATTGGGAGCTGTCACAGGCTGGACTCTGGTATCATCGTATCAGCTGAATTGTCACCTTAGATGTATTCCCCCCGGTCTGAAAAAAGCTCACATACAACCAGATTAGAGTTCTTGCCCTGTAGGGGTCAACACACGTAGGAACCAGCACATTATCACAGGGGCCAGCACAAGAGTGCTGGTGGATTCATGGAGCGTTATGAAATGCATCAATAGTTCCCCCCTCGGAATCATTCAGAGGACATACACTAGAGCGGACTGCCTGCCCTCACCGTGGGGGGTAAAGTATAACGGCAGCCGCACACAACACACCCAGTTTCTTATGCACATCTTCGCTTGACTTCGCTGTGATCTGAAGTACCTGTTTCCCAGAAGTAGTAAGACCTTCCGTCATCATCTGTCTGTGCGTGAACCTTCAACAAACAGCAGAAGAGCAGGAATGTCACCAGGTACCAGCTCCTTTCTGTCCTTTTTCCAAAGGTCCCTGCACCCTTCCACCGAAGCCCCATGGTCCGCCAACAGGTAAAAGTAAATCCACTCAGTTGAGAAGGCAGTGAAGAAGAAAGAATAAACCACGGACTGGTCCCGGGGAAAGGCAGCAAGAAGTTTACAGTGACGAGCGGCCGGAGTTGCGGTCCAGAGCTCCGTCCATTCAAGGGTGAGTTGTTGTTGTCTTGGTACTGGTCGTCCCACGGGGAGGCGGTCAGCGACGGCGGCAGAGCTGCAGATGGACGGTCGCGAGTCCCTCCTCCATCGTGCCCGCTTCCTCTGCTGCTGTCCTCTGGCTGTGGAGCAGTGACAGTGGGCGAGTGTCTGCAGTCTTGTTCCACTCCCTCCCTCTCGCTCCCTCGCTCACTCGCTCTCTCTCTCCCCGTGCAACACTCTTTCTTGACTTCTCTCTCTTTCCCTCATCATCGCTCGCTTATTATTTCTCCCTTCTCTCACTTTCTAGCCTTGTTCTTTTTTTCACTCCTTTCGTTCAGGGCAGGAGGAAGGACACCCTCCCTCCTCCTCCTCACTTGCGGTGCTGGGAAGGCGACCGGGGACCAGCAGAGCTCGCACTGGTCGGAGGAGCTCCCATAAGCACCGCTCGGAGGATCAGAGCGACGGAGAGACGGGGAAAAGGCTTAATGCACACAGCGAGGAGAAGTGAGAGGGGAGGGCGGTGTGTGGTGGGGGAGCAGGAGAAGCCAAATGCTGAAGAAGAGAGGGCGCGATAAGACCGTGGGGGTGTGACGCTGGTGCAAAGGAGGTGGGAAATTAATTATAGAGATGCTGGAGCGAGAATGTATTTCTCATTAATAGCAAACAGACATTTTTTCAGAAAGTTCCTCAAAAACAGATAATGGGATTTTTGAGCTAAATTTATCAGGATAATATGAAATGCATTTTGTGTCACAGAAAAGTATGAGTTGCTAGTTGTAGCTTGTTGAAATGGATTTATTAAGTTATAAATGTTGTGTTGTATAGGTTGATGATAGTTTTTTTCAAACTTCTAAGTGAGATAACTCTTTTTAGAAAGTTAGGGTTAGGGTTAGGGTTAGGATTAGGATTAGGGTTAGGTTCATAGGTTCATATTTGGCCCCCGCTTGTTTTCATTTTATTAAGTGTGGCAGGAAATTAACTTTAGAAGTTCAGGTTCAACACGTCTGCTGTTGTTGTCTGGTCTTCACCAGTTTTCATTATAGAGAAAGTGAATTTCAGTAACTGTGGTATATTCTATACCGTCCTCTCACATAATGGCCTAAGAAACGAATCACTTTCTCACACCAAGTGTTCAGGAACACGCAGGAGAGTCCGATCTTAATTATCACAGTGTGATCATGAAGTACAGGAGGAGCCAGTTGAATGCACTTGATGGAGCGAACACGATTAATAGTGGTACAGTTAATTTACAGGTGTTGTGTTTGCGGCGAGGACAGATGTTGGTATTGTCAGGCAGAAGCTGGCAATTTGATCCACATCACAAAATACATCGTCCTCAATTAATAGTGTTTGCTTCAAACTCAATCTGTTCTCCAGATCGAGCCGCAACTGGCAGATGGGGGGAGACGGTACGTGCAATTAAACGTGGGAGGTCGGGGGAAGAGCTGTGAGAAGCAGAAATAGAAAAGTGCAGGACAATTGAACGTATATATCGGCTCCATCATGCTTGTGTGTTTAACAGTGCTGTCGGAGGAAATCCAGTTTAGATTTCTCAGCGGAAATGTTTCAAACTGTGTTTCTGCTGGACTCGTGGGGCTTTTGAAATGGGGCAGATTAAAGGAGAGATCACGCAGGTTTGCTGCTGCTCGGACGTCTCCACCTTCCCTCCTGACAGTCAGCAGGTTAAGGTCGAATCAGGACGACTGTCGGCAGGCCTTCAGTTTTGCAGCTTCAGCCCGGGCTGTCATTCTGTGTTTGCATCTGCTTCACTGAGACAGGAAGCTCAAACAAAGTGCATGTCCAGGATGTATAAAAGATTAACAGGGGACGCTGGGTTGATGCTCTGGGACATCAACAGGGAAAGTAAGTAATTTATATTTTTAGAGCGCTTTTTCAGACCAGGGTCACAAAGCGCTTAAACAATCAAAACAATACTCAATAAAGAATATACTTAAAAGGTCAAGATAACACTGAGACGAACACAGGAGGCTCAGAAAATCAAGGAAAAGCCTGCACAAATAAAAATGTCTTAAGATGCATCTTGAGGGAGTCAGTAGACTCCTTAAAGATACATATGGGCTCTACTGAGGATGACCTGCTTGCCAAAACTAACCGGAGAGGAAGTCCCCTTCCATCATCAGACCATATGAATATGCTGTGGTCTTGCTGCACAAGGACCACCTTAAATTCAAAATATTCATTCATGTGTTGTTGGGACAGTAGCTGACGGTCAAGGCTGTTGTGTAGGGGGTCATTGGGATCAAGGATGAGGTAAGACTAGTCATTGATTAAAGCTTAAATAAGAACATAATAAAAGCTTACATTAGGGCATCAAAGATAATTGGACAGGAAAAGCTAAACATTGAGGACATTAACATAATCAATAACAGACCACTCAGACGCCATAGCGCAGACTGAGAGTGGTTGACATGTGCATTAGAACTTGCTGGTTTAATCCAGGCTCCAGTTATGATTGTGTTGTTGTCTCTGAGCAAGACACTTGATAATAAACTTCACTCAATTTATACTCAGCCTCATGTCGACTACGGTTTGGGATTATTTTCAGAGAATTCTTTTTTAGAGTAAAAGACAAAAATGTTTGTTCATTTTAATGTAGCGACTGGAGCTCAGTTGTCTTCGTCTTTATTTTCCAAATACCTCCATGGTTCTCGTCTGTAACACCCATCTTGAATTGAAGCCTCGACATTTCTGAAAAAACTCTTTCTATTTTAAGTTTGTTTTTAGCTGACGCTGCTCGGCTAGCTGCTCGGCCAACATCCTGCACAGACAGGAAGTACTCCAGGTAAATATTGTGAGTGCTTCAAGTGTAGACAGTAGACTAAAAGGGTTTCGCGATATCTACCCATTGGCATTTTATACGAAAATGGGGTCGCTACATTAAAATTGATATACAGGCACATACATTATAAGAAAGGAATGGGTTAATTCTGAAGATAATCTCAACACTTGGGGGGGGTAGAAATTTAGAGAAATTTTGGGTGAACGAAACCCTTAAAGGGACCCTTTAAAAGGATCACTTTTTAACTTTCAAATGATTCCACGTAGACGGGCTCAGGGATCTTAAGCCCTTGTTTTCCTGACAGCTAAAGAAAAATTGTCATTTTGCTTTCCCGGGTAGATGAAGTGGTGAAAGTGCCTGTTGGTTTCCGATCTCTCTGTGAAGTCTCCGAGGAAATGAGCAGGAGGATGAGATCACAGGTGATGAAATGACTTTCTCCACATGGTCTTTGCGGTTCGAGGACAGAAGATTGGACGACAATCACTGTTATCACCAGATACCACGGTGCTAGGATAATATTGACAATAACATAAATGGAGAGCATTTCTTGGCGAAAAAACATCTGGGCTGTACAGACGCAAAAATGTAACATTTGAACTGATCTAAGACTCAGTGAATCTGGCTCAGTATGAGTGTGGAGCCATGACTCATGGGTTGAAATAGATAGAGCAGCTATAAAACCTCACATAACAAAAAAGTCTAAAGATGCTTCTCCAGGCTCAGATTCTGATCCAGGCTCACTCCATCCATCGCCAGGACGACTTCAACTCCCCCGTGGCTGATCCGTCTGCACAATTTGACCTCTGTATCTCATCCGGAATCCAGCAGATTGTCTTAAAATCTCATCTGACTCTCGCTTTCTGCTTATAAGAGACACATCTTTTTCACTGCGTTAAACCTTCCAGTTCATCCTCAGATATGTTGCTAATAGGAAAATAGTGTATTTAGATAGCATGACACAGCCGCTCCTGTTTGCTACCATTTTATTTCAACGACGACTTCCAGACCCTGAACGTATCGTATGGTCCTTCTACCTTCTGTTATCTATTATCACAGTACATGGAGGATTTGCTCAAGCCTCGCGGGGATGTTCTCATTTTCACCAGCGCTATAGTCCTTGTGTTCGGTTGACGACCCGCTACACCGCTCCGTCTCATTTCTCCGTCAACTCTCACCACAACAATTCATGAGGCTTATATTTAATTAGCCTCTCCGTCCAGAGCGCCTCCCTTATCAGGGATTAGCCATTACACCGTCTGCTAAATCCACACTTACTGTACCGTCCTCACCGGTGGGTTGTGTCTATCAGTTTTTCTCCAGGTACTCCAGGGTCACAGAGGGCTGAATTCCAAGTGTGGGAAAACCCTGGGAAGATCGAAGTTCTTGTTTTAATGAATTACCCCCCCCAAAAAAAACAAGTGTCGACAAGATGAATGGGTTCATGTACAGGACCAGGAGCTTGTTGTTCTGTTAATGTGTCTCTCCTAACAACATTTCAGTCGAAAAAACAGTGTGCTTGTAAAAAGCACAGGGTGGCATGTGAAAAAGTAGGATGGACAGAACTGATTGCTTTTTTTCTTTTTTTTTAATCAGATATGAGACTTTTTTTTAAGCATTAAATGTAGTTTTTCACCATTTTAAACATATAAATAAAATGTTTTGATGATACTAAATGGGACTTTGAATACAGAGATTTTATATTTCTATGCAAACAATTAATCTAAAAAACCCAGAATTTCTAGACAGATCAGGCTTAACTTGCTTTCCTACAACTGAGAGTCTTTGTCGCTGGAGGTTGCTGGTTAGATTCCTGATGACTCACCAACACCTTCATGCAAAGGCTCCAATTAACTGAGCAATAGAAAGCCAACAATTCAAGTAAAAATCAATCCTAACCTTAGAACCTTATTTTAGATTTTAAGTAGATTGAATAGATTTTCACAATAATAGTAAATCCTGCACAGACTGAGACACTGAGGACAAGATAATCCAGATCTTCTGCAGCTTTGTATCAATCAGCAAGATTTCAATGAGTCATGACTCGTCAGCACATCACTCATCCTCAGGTCCATCCAAGAGTACGAAGAGAGCAGTCAGTCAGGGGCGTCCTGACCGGTCCACCGCACCGACAGTCGTACCCACGAGCTCACGTGCACGACACGCCACGTCTAAAATTAGAACCGCAGGAGGGAAGAAGATTGAGTCTTTGTTGTCATAGCGACGGTGAAATTTAAAAAATGCCAGCGGTTGATTTTAGAGATATTAGTATCGCAATGACATTTGAGTCTAAAACAAAGACGAGGAACGATTAGAAGAGGATACTCAGGCAGGAGAGCTGGGAAGGTCATCGGTTCAAACCCTGACTGGATCAGTCAGTCATGTTTTGGTGTATAACGTTTTCTTTTGATAATAATAAATCAAGTCTTTTTAGTTCATTTAATAACACGGATATTCGAGATTAAGTAATGCCGCTCTGGGACTGGCACTTTTTCTTTCAACTGCAGCTCAACCTTGAGAAGAAATAGCTTCAAGAGAATCACTTCACCGGGAATGCACTGTGACCTACATTGTGATGCACGTCCTGACGTCGTGTTCACGTTTGTTCAAACATTATCAGGGTTAATCGCTAAATCTGAGTGTTAATGAACTGTCTGATTCAAAGTTACGCTCAATTTCACAGACCGCAGACATGTGACGTCGCCTGATCCTCGCCCGTGTGGAGGAGAGAGACGAGCATCAGCGAGTTCAACAATGACGACTGCATCTCCATCTTGTCTTTTCCTGAAGTCATGGAACTGGATGACTGCTGGCCTTTTAAACGACCGCATGTATCAGATGAAATTAAAAAGTCGTACACATGCCTGTGAGCGGTGTTGACCACTTATAACTTAACTTAACTTCCCTCGCACAACGAGCCGCTAATTGGTATTGTCTGGTGGCACTTTTATATCAACATTTATATTTGATTTAATTTAAAAATATTCCATTTACTCCAGATTCAATTTGGGAAAATGTTTTAATTTAAAACTCTACGTTACAAAAAACAACCATTTATTAAAAAAAGATTCTTATTATTGAATCCAATTATTCAAAACAATTCAACCTTTCAGTTTAGAAATTAATTTTAGAAAAATATGAATATACAAAAGTAAAATACATTCAGGGCTTTCAAAATAAAAATAATTAATTTGTATACATGTATATATACACACATATAAAGTTAAATAAATTGACAATAAATATATAGTAGAAGACATATACATAGTAAAATGATGTGATGGACTCAAATCAAAATAAATAATAATAACAATGCATTAATAAAAAGGTGTTATTAAAATAAAATAAAAACTATACACATGATGGTAAAAGCAAACGGTTGATGTCTTAAGTAAGTTCAGTTCTTTGACATGCTGCATTAAATATGACCAGGTTTCATGAAGTTTCTCCAGAAAATTAGACCGACTGTATCTTAGTTTCTCTAACTGCAGCGTAGAAAGAAGTTCTTGGATCCAACTATGACTTGTCTGAGCACATTATTATTATTTTCTTAATATTAAATTCATCCAATGATTCTACATTGACCATGAATGCACTTTGACTCTCAGGCATTTGGATGTGATTTACTTTAAGCTATTCCACAAATGACTGTGAAGCAGCAGAAGGTTGACCTCTACTTGATGAGAGTCAAACAATCATGAGAGAAAAATGAAACGTTAAGTCAAATGCTAAGTCAATGTTACATTGCGCTGCTTTAAGCTTCTGTAGTAAAACACATTATGGATTGGATCGACGTCAAAAAGAGCCACTACGATTGGTTCTGGTGACAGTAGCAAAGGTCGCTGACAGAGCCATCACTGCTCGCCTCCATCTGGGTTCCTCAGGAACTGGGACTCCAGGCCTGAGTCACGAGGCCACAGTGATGCTTCCATGTCACAGTACTCCTTGCACTGGATGTCGCGCTGCATGCACCGCTTGTGACATAATGAGAACAACCAGAGGAAGCAACAGGGAACCCTGAGACCAGCGGAAACTTGTCTTGTACTGTCGCCGGCAGCCCCCACTCTTGGTGGACGGTCCAGCTCTCTGGTCCCTTAAGTAACAACCAAGCTTCGTCCCTTTCGCTTTCTACTCACCCTCATGTCGACTGAATGTTGGGATTATTTTCAGGCTAATCTGTTACTTTTTAGAGTTAAAGACAAAAATGAATATCCGTTTAAGTGAAGCGAATGTTCATTTGTCTTCGCCTTTGGTCCAAAAAGACCCTTAAAAACATCCAAATACCTCCATCGTGCTCGTCTGTCATGTCCATCATGTATTGCAGCCTCGACAAGAGGATCTGTTCCGGATTTAAACAAGTCTATATTTTAAACTCTTTGTAGCAGAAGTTCAAAGAATAAAAGGAAATACAGACAGGAAGTACTAGCGCTTCCAGTGAAGACAGCCTTGGTGTTTTTAAAGGTGTCATTTTGAAGGAAGATGAAGACGAAGACCACTGAGCATCAGTCGCTACATTAAAATGAACAAACATTTCTGCCTATAACTCTAAAAAGGAACAGATTTCTCCTAAAATAATCCCAACTCTTAGTCGACATGAGGTTTAGTTGAACATGAGTAGATTTATTTATTATTTTGGCCGAACTATCACTTGAAACAAGGGTTAAAAATGAAAGGAAAAATAGAAAAATAAGTAATTTAAATCTGTCTTTAATACACATTTATACACATTACACATTTACATTTTTAAAAACAGAATTGACTGGAAAAATGTAACAAAACGATTTTTGACTTCTACAAAACCGAATGAAACAACTACAAAATAACTACAGAATAAAATATGATTTTAAACATACAATACAAAAAAAATACAAAAACACAATTGAAAGAAAATCAATACAAACAAAATAAAATCACGTGATTAAAACCTAAACACCCAAAAAAGTAAATTCAGGAGTAGTAAAATTGATAATTAAAATTGTGTTTTTCTGAATCTTAATTAAATATTTAGGACATTAAAGGTGTGTTTTCTCTCGTGGCTGTAAACTCCACCATTAACTAGCATGCTAACTGTCATAGATGATGTTAGAAAGTTGTTTATATTTTATCTTAATTTAATTGTATTTAATAACTGTATTGGTAGTTCGTTAATGGGTTTATACTTTTGTATCTGATTTTGTTTATTGTATTGAATTACTTCTCTCCGTCAGTGACCTGACAGACTTGAATCCGGTAGCGTGGTGGATCTGTGGTGGGCACTAATCTGGAGGAGATTACAAAGATTACAGTAAATAGACCAGAAGACAGTGAAAGATGAAATTATGATCCACTGTCGGGTCTGATGCTTAATCCTTCAACATTACACAAACAAAATGTCTCTTGACATGATATCTGAGGCTTAACCGTCTCAATCGTCCACATGGATTTATTCAAAGATTACGAGACTTGTTGTGTCGTACGTTGGCTGAGTGTGCGTCCTAGCAGACGAGTAGGTTAGTTACACACATCGATGACTCCACAATTGGCTAATAGTGGTACACAGTGGCAGCAGGGCGGGGGGGTTGTGTGGTCATATTGTGTGGTTGAGTTGACAGGAAGAGATTGAATGATCCACATTAAAACAAATGGGTTTTGGTTCTTTTTAACTGAGCAAATTGCGCCACAAGGGGGCGACAATAGCATCAAATCCAAATGATCCAAATGTCAAGGGTCTTATATTGATTAGCAAAGCTTCATTATCTAAAACGAATTTTAAAAAAAAGGGTATTTTTTGGTCAGTGGGGGGGTGTGCATTTTACACATAGGCCTTGATGAATACACCTCTCAATAACTACTTTATTTATAAACCACAGGGATGTGAGTGTGTACTGTTATAGGTCAATAACACTTTTAGATCTTCATTAAATGAACATCAGTGTATTATATCAAAATATCACTCCCACTACAGTCTGTGTGGTTTCCATGGCCACGACACACGCTCTGCATCGCAATCCTGGAAGCAGTGCGCAACTTGCGAAAGCTATGAAATGAAGAGAAAAGACTATGAGGAATAATTTAATACATATTTATGAAAATAAACAATTTAAAAAAATAAAAAGGCCTTGCTGGCCCTGACAGCCCGCCACTGAATTTGGTCTCACTGTTTTTTTTGGCCTGAGTCGCTCAGAGTGTTGACCAGGTTGAACTATTGACCACAAGCTGTTGTTGGGAATATTTTTATCGTGTCTTTGACTCGCTAAACTCTTGTGCTGTGTCGAGGGATCAGCATATTAAGGGGCGTGTGACGACCTTTGATCCGAGCAAAGAATGTGATGGCGATGATGCAGACTTCCTGAGGCGTGCAGACCGGTCATGCAATCGCCGGCCTTGGTCGGCAGGTAATCTACTCACGGGAATCTTTGGGAAGCATGAGGTGAGTAATGGCTTAATGGGATCAACACAAAGGTCAGAGGACGAGTCTCCTGCAAACCGGATCAGAGCTCCTGGAGGCTGCACGCTCGGACGGGAGGTGGGGGGCAGGGGGTGTAAACAGAGCAGATATGGATGATTATCCGAGCGGCTGATGTGATTCCACCAGACTGCAATAAGCACAAATAGATGGAGGCTAATGTCGTCCCGTTTTTTTTAATCTCACGCTGATGGATTCGCACATTAGAGCCGAAGAAGTGACGACAAACCTCCACTGTGCTTCTCGTCACCGCAACTGTCGGCTTCTTCTAAATTTCTGCTCCTCGGTGAAGTCATGTGATCGTTCACTGTCAAAACAAATTGAATCATCAAGGAAATGTGAGCGAGGATGTGTGACCTCATCCGTTAAAAAAACAGCTTTAGTGAATATTTTTTCTATTTATCATACATTTACATTCTTATTATCATCATTATTCATTTCTATGATTTCTTTTTTGTTGGTGAAATGTAAATATCCCATCATTAAAAAACAAATGAAGTAGAAAACAATCTCAAAACAACCTGTTCTGTAAAATGAATGAATTAAGTATAATATTGTTTAATTAGTAATAATCAATTAATAAAGTTAATTCAATATTAATGAATGTTATTAATGAAAATGGTTGTTTTGTAGAGGTACAACTTTAGATGAATAAACACATTTTCTCTTCATATAACACAAATTAAACCTAAATTTTACATGTATACTAAATTGTATATTTATGATGAAAATGTCGATTGTTATTCTCAATACTTATTGAATTTGAAATCATTTTTAGAGTCAAGAATTGGTTGCTTTCTGTTGTGCTTTGCTCAAAAACCTTGTACATATTTCTTTCATTTTTTTAGCACGCCCCCTGGTGGAAATGTCGAGTTGCTGTACTCTAGATCTCAAAGACGTGAAAATATGTATCATCCTAAGCAAATTTAAAATACCTGAAACTATTTTAAAAGGGAATATCATGTTTACATACTACTTTCAAGTGTAACATAAACAATATTAACAATATACTTTTTTAGGTTTTTAAATGCACTTTTTAGGTCAGTCATGAAATACTATTTAAATACTATTTTAAATAATATTCTTTTTCAGGGCAAAATAACTTCCTGTTTTTATTGGAATTTTATTGTTTGGCCCAACCATGTTAAATAATATGGTTCATGTAAATCTTCGTAGAACGATTTGAATGTGAAACGACGGTCAAAAACCGCCCAATGACGGTCGGTCGCTGAACTTGATGTTCGCAGGACTTGAACGTTGGTCATGAATATGACAGATATGAGACCATAATGAGAGCTGATTAGACTCATAAGATACTTATAAGATGAGCAGAATCGCTCAATAAGCTGAATGAAAGTGGGCCATGGCTGAAGAGGAGGAGTCCATAAGAAGGCTTTACGCTGCAGACCCCACCCCTCCTGTCCTCACATGGAGGTCAGCAGTTAAGTCTGATGACACACAGACGTCCAGCACCGCGCTCAAGTCTTGCTTACAGCTCTGGACCCTCTAAAAATAAAACTTCTTTGATAATAAGCCACAACTTCACCTTTGACCTCAACGCCCAGATATCACCATTCAACAAACACGCAAGAAAATTAGCTCCAAATGAATGACTTTAGCGATCAGAGTCTGGGTTTCATGACCAGTTTACAAAATCAAATTGATTGTGATTTATAATCTTCTTTTGAATCATGCAAAAGGTTTAACTCTGTTACAGTTCTACTTCATGCCTGCTCTGCCCTCTACAGGCTGTACCATTGGGTTTCTTCCAGAGTTATCCCAGAACTATTGCCTTTAGAGGGCAGAGCACTTATTCGTAGAGCCACAGTTACAACTGTAACCTGTGTGGGATGTTTTATGTGGAAAAAATTCAAATAATAAATCAGTTAAAATAAATAAATAAAATCACACATAATCCAAAAATAATACAATATTCATACATAAATAAAGTATAATGCAAATAAAAACAACAACAATACTAATGGAATTGTACAACATAAACATACAAATGTAGTCATGATCTATTCACACAGACTATTTTTCAGAAAAAAAACTTTATTACTTTTATTAAAAAGTCACAAATTCATGCCTCCTGAGTGTAAGTGTTTTATTCAGAAGTTTATGTTCCACCATTCTAGCAGCCACACAAGCCGTTTGAGACTTTTGTTTTTCCTCTACAGAGTACGGCCATAAATTCTGCGCCTGTAAGTCTGATGGCCGGTCGGTTCTGAAGTTTGTAGTAGCTGAGTGGTTTTATTCCAGACTGTTCCCGGCACCAGATCTGATTGGTCACTGTGCGTGTTTGGTACACAGGCTCGTAAGCTTCAACCTCCCATAAACACACTGCTGGCCAATCTCATGCTCTATAAGTAAGTAAGTAAGTAAGTCATTTTAGCGCTTTTCCAGACCAGGGTCACAAAGCACTTAAACAATCAAAACAGTATTCAATAAAGTATATAGTTTAAAGGTCAAGATAAAACTGATAACACAACAGGAGTTCTAGAAAATCAAGGAAAAGCCTGAACAAAGTAGACAGTAGATCCATCAAACACAGAGAGAGAAGAAGATCGTTCCAAAGCTTAGGAGCAACAGCCTGGAAGAATTTCTCTCCTCTGGTCCTGAACCGTGTTCAGGAACCATCAGTAGATTCTGATCCACAGACCTCAGAGCCCGAGCTGGGGTGTAAGGCTGGATCAGATCACTGATGTAAGGAGGAGCCTGACCATGAATAGATCTGAAAGTAAGAACCAGAATTTTAAAGTTGATTCTGAAAGAAACTGGAAGCCAGTGAAGAGTTTTAAGGATCGGAGAAATGTGAGTTCTTCGTTTTAGAATGGCTTTGTTTATACAACGAGTCCCCTGGAGGTGGAGACTTCCTGGGTTTATGATGCATGGCGACAAACCTTAATGTTTGACCAATCACAGCAGAGTGTACATGGTTATGATAAACAAGATTTCACATCCAGAAAAACTAAATGTTTTTAGTGGGCGTGGCTAAAGCACATTTTCTAATTTAAATATTTTAAACAGACACATACTGATGAGAGATTCAAGATCCATTTAAGAGACACTTAAATCAACACATTAGTTGCTCTTTAAATAACTTGATGTTTTGAAAAAGCATTTTTTTTTACATCTGATGTTCGTTGGTCAGAAAGGGTGGTATGAAGTATGGTTTAACTCCTCCCCCTCGTCTTCCTCAGATGATCATGTAGGTACGGAGGTCTTCTTTTGCTTCCTAGTGGACGCTAAAGGTGGTTTTGAAGGCTTCTCAAAAATGTCAATATAGATGTTGGATACATGATACACTTCTTGGACGTATTTGTCAAAGAAAATAAAGTTATTTTGGCCATATTTTGTCAGATTCAAATGACTTCTAATTCCTGGACTCCAACTTCCCAGGGCAGTGACAGACCACCAGGAAGGCCGACACGGAGCAAAACTCGGATGGCAAATGTGGGCCAGTGTTTATCGCGAGCAATGAAGGGAGAGACTGAAGCAGAACGAGGTCAGATAGTGAAGCTTTTAGAGACGGCCCTGACAAGTCGGTGCAAAATTCTCCTGGAGAGAACACAAATACGACCCACTTGCCAAATCTCCACCTCCACATGACTCGGTTGTGTCTTTTTCCCGCGCGGCGATAAACAGCTCGGCGGCGGTCCGGCCCACACCTATTGTTGCGATCGCACGGCACACCGAGTGACAAGCGTGAAGGAAGAGATGGATTAACTTAAGCCGGCTGCGAGAACCTTCCAACTAACTGGGATTGAGAGGAAACACACCACTGACTCCACTCTGTTTGTGAGACCTCATCCGTTCATCCCTCCACTGTTCCACAGTTGAAAAAAACAAAACATAATCAGACCATGAATGTCCTTCCACTCTGCAGTTCCTTCTCTCCTTTTATTGGGCAGATTTAGTGGCGTCTCTCACTGCCAATATTTTATTGTCAGCGTTCAAGACACTGACCAGAGCCGGTATTGACTCAGGAAGTTAAAGAAGTCACATATTTTCATAAATAAGAGACAAATACTTTTTTTTCTCTGCATATATTACACATTTTGAAACCTACATTTTATATTTATACTAAATCCTATAATATATATATGATGAAAATGTAAAACATAATTTAAAGTACATGTTATAGTTGAAATCTTGTTTGTATTCAAGAACTGGTTCCTTTCCTTCGCTCAACAACATTGTATTAATACATGTTTCTTTACGTCTTAATTATTTGAAAGTTTAAAGCACGCCCCCTGGTGGAAATGTCGCTGACAGTTGTGTGCTCTGGACCACAAAGATGTGAGAATGCGTATCATCCTCATTTTCTCATTCGTTTTTTATCGTGTTAGGAGGCGATAGGCAGCATCAGTGATTACTGCTGCGGCAGCCGCGTCGACATGGGAATGAACTACAGGGCGCCATTTTTATTCTCACTGCTGCCATGGCAACCATCTCGACAGAAAAAAAATAGAAGGAGCCTCACCTGATATTAATATGATTTGACAGGCGAGAGTTTCGGTGTGTGGGTGTGTATGTGTGTGTGTGTGGTGTGACTGTGTGTGAGTGTGTATACACTGCATCTCTCTCAGTATGTATGTGTGTGTGTAAATGTGAGGTGATTGTGTGTATGTGCCTCTTAGTGTGTGTATATACACACTGTATTTCTCTCAGTATGTGTGTGTGTGATTGTGTGTGTGTGTGTGCATGTGTTTGATGTAAGTATGTTTATGTTTCTCTTAATATGTGTGAGTGTGTATACACACTGTATGTCTCTCAGTATGCGTGTGTGTACTTGTGTGTGTGTGTTTGGTGTAAGTATGTTAATGTGGCTCTCAGTGTGTGTGTTAACACCATGTATGTCTCTCAGTATGTGTGTGTGTGTACATGTGATTTGAGTGTGTGTGTCTCTTAGTGTGTGTATATGCACACTGTATCTCTCATTATGTAAGTATGTTTGTCCGTCTCTTAGTGTGAGTGTTTACACACTTTATGTCTCTCATTATGTATATGTGTGTGTGCGTGTGTGTGTCAGTGTGTGTGTGGTTTGAGTGTGTTTATGTCACTCGAATGTGTGTGTTAGTGTGTATACAGTGTATGTCTTTTAGTAAGTATGTGTGTGTGTACATGTGATGTGAGTGTGTGTGTGTTTGTTTCTCTTAGTGTGTGTGTATACACAGTATGTCTGTGTGTGTGTGTGTGTGTGTGAGTTTGAGCTTGTATGTGTGTCTCTCACAGATGTGTGTAAAGCTCATTAGCTCCTCAGTGTGTAGTCATTTCTCAGAGACAAAATGTATTGTTGCTCATGAGTTGGCGAACTTTTCACGTTGTTGACATGATTTTCTAATTTAAAATGAAAACCTGACGTTGATTCTTTTGATGGTATATTTTATTTTGAAGCAAAAATGTATTCATGAGTCGATAACTAACCGCCTGTTGATAGAACAGTTTTCACATCAGTGCAGTTGAAGCATAGAAACAGATGGATGGTATAAAACTGAACCGTCTGACGTGTGAACGATGCAGCATTCAGAGACGAAACGATTGACATCATCGAAAACAATACGATAATCGTTGATGTAAAGTTGTGATGGTCACTAGTAGACAAACCTGATTCCCATCCATCATTAGATAGATCATGAGGAAGAGATTGTGACGTTCAACCGTCAGACAAAGAGAGAGTTTTCTAAAGTGTCCAGCGACTCTATTTTAAGCTGCTTTCATGGAAGATAAAGTGACAGCGGCTCTTGGTGGATTGTTGTTTGGTTGTTTGTGCATCGCTCATTCTCTCGTATGTGTGTCTGTTGCTGACTGCTCTGGCTCAACAAAAAAATGCTGAAATGTAATAAAGATCTCAACATGTTCCACATGTTCCCTGCTGTCGTGTTCCATTAAAAACATTATGATCACACGCCTCTCTTCGCACAGTTGCTACTGTGCATATGTTCATCTCTGGACTAACACACGAGTCATTCCTTTCTTTCAAAACATAACTTAATATATCAGGTTTGTTATCAGATTGAGCGATGTTTTACACATATGAGCCAACAAAGAATGAATTAATCAAAGATTGAGATGTAACCCAATATGGTTCATTCGTTACCAGTACCTCACCATTATTGACCCCCAGTAGAGGGCGCTATATCAATATATATTGGTCATTTGTTAGTGAATTCAACGCTTCATATTCGTGTCAGTTTAAAAAAATATATCAAATGATATCAAGATTCAAATACTACAGACCGACTTCTCTGAAGAGCTAAAACAAAAAACGTTTGCTGACTCCAGTTGTTGGGCAGGAGGTGGTTCACATGCATGGAGTTCTATATCCGTCACTTTTGAGTCAGTCCCTGGAAAATTAAGCTACTTAACTACCGTAAATGGTTCTGACTCATAGCATAACAATCTGACACCAACACATACTTGGTGAATGCAGATCGAAGCCAGAAAGTATGGGGGTTTCATCAGGTTTTACACAATAAAAAAGCTTCAGCAGAAACTATTTCTAAATCAGTGAGCGACATTTAATAATAATGTAATAATGAATCGTTATTTGATGATGAATAATCATGACAATGATGACCATCATCTGAAGATCTGACCCCTTCTTCAGATTTGTCTCTGTTCAAATGAATGTCTTAAGTCCGCAAGTGAAAGGGAGATGAAAGTTCTCCTCATGACCAGGAGTGTACATTGACCCGGTGCAGAAACTTAATTAGACACTTTGAATTTAAGAAAACAGAAAAAGCATCCGCAGGAGTTTTTGTCTGAAAAGTAGAGCAAGCCGAAGTGTGGGCAGATATGGAAATAAATGAGCTGAATTAGTGAGCCACTTCTTTCATCTCTGCTTATTTACCATCTCGCCCTCTCTGTGAATCCCTCTGATACTTCTGCTTCAAATCGAGTGTTTTTGAAAAAGAGCATCTGATTCTATCCCGGGAGGAATTCATCAGACTTGTGGGCTTCGTGTGCTTTCTAAATCAGAAAAAAATATTCCTGTTGTCCGTTTTTTTTTTGGTTTAGTAGCTGGAGCTGAGCTGGGGGTTCCTCTCCCTCGGGTCAGAGAAGGACACATGTGCACACCGCTGGTCAGGGTTCAAAGACGGGTCAGTTTCGGCCCAACAACGAGGCCGAGCGTGACGGATCGGCTTGGAAGTGTTTGACAGAATTCCCCGCTGTGGTCTGTATCTGGTCCCTGAAGCGTCCCAGCACTGGCAGTGGTGAGAGTGGAGAAGTGTCACGTCTTGCACTGCATCTCCTCCAGTGACTTGTGCAGAGACTACAACAGAATTCACACGAATCTTCTCCAACACACCAGCAGCGGCCCACATGACAATTAAAAAACGTGTGATTTCACACATTCATAGAGATGTAAAATCAATTAACTTAGCGTTTAAATCTGTACAATAAAAGCCAATTTCATCATTCCCTGTTTCTTTTAACCATTGCATTATCCAAGGGTCAAGGTGACCCTTGTGTTGTCTCTGGGTCAAGGTGAATAACCTCCACCACTGTATATGTATAAACAAAGGATGTTGTTCACCTTGACCCAGAGACAACACAAGGGATACCTCAAACACATTTGTTTTCTGGCCATCGGGTCACCTTCACTCAGAGATAATACAAGGGTTAACCACATTCATTTGTGTTTTGGCAACAAACAAAAAAAAAAATTCTGCACCAGCAATGACTTATTTTATTCCCCAAATCATAGAAATATTAAATTTAAGTAATTCAATAAAAGTTAAATTAAAAAACTCCAGAAATGACCAGAAATTATGTGCATGAAAGTTTACACTGCAATCATTAGTGCAGCTGTCGGCTGACTTCTATCTCTGACTACAGATTTTGTGTACCACAATCTACGAATAAAAACGTAAAATGTTCATGCTAATTAAAGAGGCATAAACTCAACAAAATCCATGACGGTTTCTTTTTCTCAAGATTAAATTAATTAAGAAAATTGTTGTTTCTCAATGAGACAAGTTTGAACACCTCAGGGCTGTTTGCCGTGACTAAGAATCCCTCCATTAAAACATCACTTCATGTTGAGTAATCCTTCTTTATGGATTATACTTTATTAAACTGCAGAAAACTGACCAGAAACTGTTTCCTTTAACTGAGAAAAAAAAACTTAGGAAAATGTTGTCACAACATGATCTGGAGCTTGTAATCCATGCGTTTTTCGATTGCAATCCAGAACTCTGCAGCGAGAATTCTGACCTGCTCTAATAGAAGAACTCACATTTCTCCGATCCCTAAAACTCTTCACTGTCTGCCAGTTTCTGACAGATCAACTTTAAAATTCTGGTTCTTACTCTCAGAGCTATTCATGGTCAGGCTCCTCCTTACATCACTGATCTGATCCAGCCTTACACCCCAGCTCGGGGATTTAAGTCTGTGGATCAGAATCTACTGATGGTTCCTGAAAAAGCTTCCGGACCAGAGGAGAGAAATCCTTGCAGGCTGTTGCTCCTAAGCTTTGGAACGATCTTCCTCTCTCTTTGCGTTTGGTGGATCTACTGACTCCTTCAGGGTATCTCTTCCTTATTCGTGCAGGCTTTTCCCTGATATTCTGTGACTCCTGTGTTTGTCTTATGTGTCTTGACCTTTTAAAGTATATATTTTAACTGTGTATTGTTTTTTGATTGTTCATGTGCTTTCTGACTCTGGCCTTTATAAATAACCATAACTTACATACTAACTACTTACTTTATGATCTTTATTGGGATGAGTCCTTACATTTATAGTGTGTTCGTCTACTATTGTCTGCCTTTTGTTAACAAGTGCAAACATGTTTTTTGTGTTGGATATTGACCAGGGAATTATCAACACAACAGTTTAGAACAAACCGATAATGCAACTCATTTCTCCTCGTTCCGCTTCCTTGTATCTTCCACTCACGACTCGATTGTGATGCACGGCCATTATGAGTGTACTGTACTCTCAGAGTTGCTGACCCGCTCCCTCAGTAATTTTCCAATAAACTGAGCCGCGGTTGGCTCTATATGCTATCATACGTTTGATTAAGTCGATTACTTCACTTACTCTTCACTGCAAAGCGTTAAATTGAAGTAATATACCCGGGGAAGAAACCAATTAAATAGTAAGTGTATGCCGATGATGTGAAATACTCATACTTTTGTATTTGTCTAAAAACGAGTGCGCTTTTCCCGGGTACAGCATGCCAAGAGCAGCTGCGGGGACAGAAGGATTCTGGTTCCTGATGGAAAGTGCAGTCGAAGCACAGAGTCCACGAGTGACAGCACTTTTGACAGAAGTCCTGTCCAGAGTGACAAGTTACAGTAAATGCTACCAAAGTCGTTTCACTTCAACGTCAATTGAAGGAACCATCGACCAGCGAACTGTCGTGATGAGGTCAGATCTGAGTGAGCTTCACTCAGCTGTGAGAGTATCTCGATGATAACAATTAAGCCGGAAAATCTTTCAGTCCGGTTTTAGGAAACATCGCAGCACAAGGTGACTCTGGTAAAGGCCGCTAAGGGCTTTCTATTGTACGTCTTATGGACCTCAGTGCATTCGACACTGTTCACCACCAAATTTTTCTAGAAAACCAAATAGGTATAAAATGAACTGCTTTGAACTGGTTTGAATAGTACCTATCAAATAATCATGACTTTGTCCATGTCAATCACGGGTCATTGATGCAAACTAAGGCTCAGGTATCCCACAAGGTTCCGTTCTTGGCCGGATCCTATATTCACAATCTATTTGTTTCTAAACTGTTATACTTTTTTATTAACCAATAAAGCCAGATGAAAGTAATCAGCTAACACAACTACAAACCTGTGTTACAGTTACCAAGATCCAAAACTACCTTTTACTTAGCTCAGACAACACTGAGGTTCTACTTGTTGGTCCACAACATCTCAGATAATCCTTAACTAATGATCTAGACTTTCATAATTGACTTGTTACTGCTGGTAGCACTTCTGTAAAGATTCTGGTTCTTAGCTTTAATCAAGACTAGTTTAACTCACACATAAAACAAATCTCACATATTGGATACTTCCACCTTCGTAGCATTTCAAAAATGAGGAATGTCCTTACTCTGGAAGCTGCTGAGAAGCTCATCCATGCGTTTGACTACTGTAACTCCCTTCTGTCAGGTTGATCAAAAAGTCTCTCAGAACTTTCAGCTCATTTAGAACTCTGCAGCTCGTGTTCTGACTGAGACTAAGAGTCGTGATCATTTCACATTTCTCCTGTGCCGTAAATAAACCTACAAAGGTTGTAGGTGGTCGAGCACCAGCATACATCACATATCAACCTTCTAGGATGTTATACTCCTTAAACTCTATTAATTATAATACTGATCTCCAAATTAAGATCTGGAGCCAGGGCCTTCAGTTATCAAGTTCCTCGTCCTTAGAACCAATAACGCCCTCTCTATGTTAAAGAGTCATCTTGAAACTTTACTCTTCGATAAAGCTTATAGTTTAGGACTGACTCAGACTCTGCTTGGACCAGCTCTTGTAGTTAACGCTGGAGGAGTGTTTTTACACAACAAGCTCTCTCCCTCTTTCTGTTTTTCTTTCCTGCTTTTTCAACACCTAAAAGCTTCTAACACCATCCAGATTTCTCTCCATCTCCCCCAGATACCCAGTGACCACCTACTTTCACAGCACCACCAGAGCCTGTTGTTGGATCCAGGATCTCCTACACTTGCTATGACAATATCAAGAGATCCAGATTCTTCTCCATCGTCCTCTATGGATCTGCTGCCCTGCTCTACACTGCTCTCTGTTTTCTCTCTATCTCTCCTTCTCTCTCCATCCCAACGTCTCTCTTCTTCCTCCCCATAATTCACAGCAAAAAACATGTTCACACTGAGCCTAGTTCTGCTTGAGGTCTTCCTGTTAAAAGAATGTTTTTACACACCACAGTCATGATTCTCTGTTTTCTTTTTCTCTTTCAAAGTGTGTTGTGTAAACTGTAAAGGGACTTGAAATAACCCTGTTATTTATTTTTATTTGTGTGTTCCTTCCAATCTTTCTAATAGATGACCATGGACTTCCTGTGACGCTGATTTTCCTCCAACTGTTAACCAACAGTTTACGACCTTCATGCTCCTAAAATTGAACAGAATGTTTTGTAATATGACTCCCCTGCTCGACCTGATGAAATTAAAGTCTTTTTAAGAAAAACCCAAAGATACGTTCACAGTGAGTGAGCTTCTACATACATCATTAGGTCTGATCCTGAGCCTCCTCCGCTGACTGCCTTCACACATTTACATGAATAAAAATGTTTTATTCCACCTGCAGGATCAGATCTCTTCAGTAGAAGCAATCCAAACTAAATTCAGAAAAGAAAATACTGTGACAGCACATCATTAAAAGACAGTTTCCTGTCGTGTCGCATTGGCATAAACCTGTTAAAGTAGGTCATTAGGAATCATGTCAAAGAGCAGTTAGTGTTCACTGTCAACCCGTTGTATAAAATATAAAAGCGTCTTCTCTGGAGGAATCTCAACCTGGGCTCACATAAATCATTTCCATTTAAAGCAAAGTAAAAGCTTCAACTCAAAGCACTAAATACTATTTGACCTCTGTATTATTGGCTCTTATATCACACACGTGGGTATAAAAGATGTTTTGATTTGGGTTTTTTTTAACAAAGAAGCTGATGATGGTAATGATACGTTAGTGGCACTTGCTCTAACCAACACACGGCGGGACACTGCCACCTTGTGGTGAAGAGAAACTCTACAGTCTGCCAGAGACGTTCATTTGGAAATTAAAGTTCAGACACTTAAACAAGAGTGAAAAGACACACCTGTCAATCACAACACATTTAAAGCCTCGGTTTCAACGGGAAAGTAAGATTTTAAAGAGAGATTCAAGAAAGTGTTTCCTTTTTAGGGTCTAGGGCCTAATATCCTGAACTTTGCCCTGGAAAATCCACTCTATATGTTCCGGGCTTTTAAAAATTGATTGATTTTTTTGTGTGCGTGTGTCTCTCCTGCTTCTCATGCCAATAACTTTAAGCACCTGTTGTTTTAGGGTTTGACAAACAAATGTTGGTGACTTTATCAAAGCAAATGTTATAGAGATAATTTTCTCAAACATAGGGAGCTCAAATGTTCACTCAGCCAAATAACATGGTGGTGTATGGTGTGTGTTGTGAGACAACGTTGTTGACAGGACTCATGCCAGGTGCTTGCCAATGCAGAGCTGTATCAGCTCAAGAGTAGACAAAAGTAAGTAAGTAAGTAAGTCATTTTTATTTGTATAGCGCTTTTCCAGACCAGGGTCACAAAGCGCTTAAACAATCAAAACAATATTCAATAAAGTATATACTTTAAAGGGCAATATACAACTGATAACACAACAGGAGTTCCAGAAAATCAAGGAAAAGCCTGAACAAACAAAACAAAACAAAACGTCTTAAGATGTTTCTTAAAGGAGTCAGGTAGAGTTGACAGATGACAAGATTAATCGTTTAAATGTACTAAAGTTATTTGTAAAACGTCTAAAACGTTGGTGAATTCTTGGTGTTTTTATGTTTGTGTTTTGCTATTTATTCTATAATATTTCGTTTGATTTGACAGTTGGAGAATCAACTATTCAAGGTGGTCAAGTTTCTTTAAGCTTTACTAACAGCGACCGTTATCTAGCGTTCTATTGCAGGCTTCGCCTGTCAATCACTTCTCGTCGACCAACGGGAAGTGACGTGGGCGGGTCTTTCTACACCGTTGCCTCGGACCACAACAAACGTCGCAGGCGTCTGATGAAGAAGGATTCTGGGTAGAAGACAACCGAGGTGAGCTTCTTCTGCGACATTAAAACCACATATATGTGTATTTAAGGACGCGGGGCATGAATTTAAAAACGACCTGCGACATTTAAACGTCATGTCTCGGTCCGAGAAAGGGGGTCGATGTTCCTGCAGGTTTGTACTCGAGGCGAGGAAGAGAGAAGTTGCACCACATGTTGTTCGGTTCTGGAGGGAGTGTTGTGTCGAGGAGGTCGTGTGAATGAGGCGAGGAACGTCGTGTTCCGGCCCGTGTGGCTCCGCATCATGGCGGCCCTGGTTCTGCCCCAGCGTCGTCATCAGGCCCAGCTGAGAGCATCTTGTTGTTGTTTCTCGTCGGAACCTTTTGTCAGGCGTCCGAACTCCAGTCTGATCCCCTGTCGTGACTTTGTACATCTAAATCTACTTATTACGTTCATCTCTTCATAGATGTTTGGATGGTAAGTTAGAAACAAAATCCCTCCACTTGTCCACAAAGGATTTTTTTTGGGGGAAATCTGATCGATCGGTCAGAAAATGTTCAGTTTGTTTAGATTGACACATATATTACTGAAACACTTGGTAACGCTTCTAGTGTCTGGACCAGACATTTTCACCAATCGAGTCCCAAATGTCTAAAACTTTCAATCTGAAAAGGAAAATCGAATGGGTAATCCGTTGAGTAAAGGGTCTCAAATTTCTGCCTACAGTTTGTAAAGTAGAAAAAATAGTGTGATGACGTATTATATTTTGTGTTTACAGATATCAATTATATGGTGTCAAGGACTAGAGTTCAGGGACTTAAGGTCAATGCATAGTTTTGAATGAAAAGCACATATGATCTATAACAAAACAATCTATCATATGATTAAAGAAATGTAAGTAAGTAATTTTTATTTGTACAGCACTTTTCCAGACCAGGGTCAAAAAGCGCTTAAACAATCAAAACAATATTCAATAAAGTATATACTTTTATGGTCAAGATAAAACTGATAACACAACAGGGGTTCCAGAAAATCAAGGAAAAGCCTGAACAAATAAAAACGTCTTAAGATGTTTATTAAAGGAGTCAGTAGACTCCATTAATATATATATATTTTGTATAGTAAAAAAAAAAATGAAGGGGGACATCGTGTTACAGGTCATGAGGAACTCCAACAACTTCCAAATCCATTAGTTTTTTGACACGCATGTGACCCCCATGTCAAAATACATTCAGGATCATGTAAAGTAACTAAAAAAAAGCGTGTTCTGAAACTCTTGAGCTGTTTTTGTTTAATTATTAATAATGACAAACCTAAAATGTATCGTAATATGGACCATTTTAAGAACCAACATTTTGTTTTTCGCTGGCTTTCTTTCACTTCACTGTGAGCTAAATTAGAGAAAAACTCTATAGAAGCGGAAACTGCAATTGGACACATTTACAGAACCATTCGTCTTGCGACCTTGTTTTCTCTTGGTGACTTGCAGTGGAGACCACTGGACAAGTTATTTGTATCTTCATTAAGCTTTTAAAAAATCAATATTAATCTTTGGTTTCCAAACTATTTAAGATTGTTTTCAACATAACTGCTAGTTAAACATAGTTAATCAACACTTTCTTGGCAACCTTTTAAGTAGTTTTAAATACTTTCTTGGACAAGGTTTTGAGTCATGCAACACGTGAGGAAGCTCATGGTAAATATCCTGCGTGTTTGTTTGTCATGGATGACTAATGCAATCACTGGATTTTAATAAGAAGAACAGCAGATTAAATGGATAGATAAAAGCCCTCTTGACTTGGCAGAATAGATTTCAAAGGGAATAAAGTCTTTGGCTGGAGAGTTTATTTAGGTTTATTCACACAGTGAGCATCTTCTTAAGTCCAAATAAGTCTTAATTTTACAGTCTGTGGTAAGTCGGAGTCGTCTGTTCCTCTTGAACTTCCTCTCCACTCACTCCATTTCTGTTCTGAACGCAGACAGCTGCAGCCATGGGCAAGTCTCAGTCACTCTTGGCCAAACACAAAGACGAGGGTCACGATACGCTGACGACCACTGAGGAGTGCAAGGACTCTCAGACGGACGAGGAGGGGAAGAACGGAGACGTGTCCCAGTTCCCCTACGTGGAGTTCACCGGGCGGGACAGCGTGACGTGTCCCACGTGCCAGGGTACTGGACGAATCCCACGAGGTAAAGACTGTTTGGACGGCCTATGTTTAAGTTCATAAGGTTCTTTTAATGCTTAGCATATGCAGCTGAATCCTCATTAAAAGTGTCTCCAGTGCTTTGTAAAAGTTTTATGAAGCAGATCTTATGTAAGAGTAATTCTCTCTGGCTATGGATTGTATGGATTCCATAGTGGGATCTAGTTACGAATAAGAATGAATTCTTAGTGACCTCGATGACCCAGTCTCTAAACAAGTGGAAGGGAATTACATTTCCTAATGGGGCCAATAATGTTTTGATGTTAGGGACAGTGAATAACAAAATAAACAAATGAAAGAAGCCTTATTATGAACGGATAACTTACTAAATACTTTGGTAGCACTTTGCTTAGATCTGCTCTAGACCAGTGGTTAAACCAGGGGAAGTTGAATCAACAAATTGAAGTGAAGGCAAGAATGAAATATAATATGATACAAAACAACATTTTAAAAAATCCAAAGCTTTGATCCTGGGAATCCTCAAGTTTCTGATGGTGTGATACCCAACCATACCACCTGTGCCATGCCTCATTCTGTGTCAACCGGGCTGTTTGCGCCTGTAAACAATGCTGTGTCTCAAATCGCATACTTCTCTTAGTATACTAGAAGTGAGTATGCATCAGGATAGTGTACGTACTAACTAGTATGCAAATTCTCAACAGATGGTATGTCAAAACACTGCCGCTACGCACTAACCGGAAATTGCGCGACAGTTTCTTCTTCTACTAGTATTTAACGATGGTTGCAACAAGCTGTTTGAAAGCTATCGCCGACACCTGGTGGCAGCACGTTTTGCAAGTTTGGAAGAAGAAATAAAGAAAAATTATGAGAGAAAATATTCACGAGATATTTACGACGGTATCAGCAACTAAGACGTGTTATCCTGCTAAAAATGCAGCTGTAAGTATATATATATATATATATATATATATATATATATATATATATATATATATATGACTAAACTTCTGTTAACAACTTCACTAAGATGGCAGCCGTTTAGGGTAGATGGTGTCCATCGAACCATACTCCGGTTTGTTGGCGTTTTAGTACGCCAATTTAGTGTGCATGGCGCACTAAATGTCGCATACTAAGAATTGAGACGCACTTACGCACTAAAAATACTAACTTTGAGTATGCAATTATGCGATTTGAGACGCAGCTCAAGTGTCTTGTAGCGAGCTAGCTAGCAAAAAAGGGATAGGTTTTTGGCGGTAAAAGGAGCAGACCCACAACTGCAGAATATTCTTATGCTTAAAAAGATCCCATGCCCATTTAATATTCCAAAATATGAGGCAGCATACATTAAGTATGACTTGGGAGACAAATAAAATGAAAGTTTCAACCTTATTTATGTGCTTAATTTCCTTCAAAACTTCCCCTCTACAATTGCTACTATTTTTATTTTCAACAGGTCAGGAGAACCAGCTGGTAGCTCTGATTCCATACAGCGACCAAAGACTGCGTCCAAGCAGAACGTGAGTTTACGCTGCCTTCTATTTTCAGCTCCCTCTGATGATGAAACCGCAGACAGACTTTGCTGCCGTCGACTGATATCAGGACTTCTCCTTTGTTCTCGCAGAAAGCTCTATGTCACGATATCAGTGGCGCTCTGCCTGTTGCTGTCCTGTCTGGCCGTGTTCTTCCTCTTCCCGCGCTCCATCGACGTCTCTTACGTGGGAGTGAAGTCGGCCTACGTGGCCTACGACCAGGAGAAGCAGATTGTGTATCTGAACATCACGGTGAGAATGAACTGAATGACAGGAGAAGATGTTTACAAATCACTACAATGGTTGTTGTGTTAACCCTTGTGTTTTCTCTGGGTCAAGGTGAACGACCTGACTGGCTTTAATGTAGCGACTGGAGTTCAGTTGTCTTCATCTTCCTCCAAAAAGACACTCAAAAACATCCAAATACCTTCATGGTGCTCGTCTGTAACGTCCATCTTGTATATGAAGCCTCAACATGAAGAATTGTTTCGGAAAAACTTGTTGACAGCTGAAGTTTAAAGAATAATACACACCCGGAGAACTGCCTGTCTGTATCGCTTGTTATTCTTTAAACTTCTGCTACAAACAAGCTTGAAAAATAGACCTATTTAAGTTTTTTTTTTAGAACAATTCCTCATGTCGAGGCTTCAATACAGGATGGAAATTACAGAAGAGCACCATGAGGGTATCTGGATGATTTTAGGTCTCATTTTGGAGGATGACTGAGCATCATTCACTTAATTCAAATGGCTGTACATTTTTGTCTATAATCCTAAAATGGAACCAATTTTTCTGAAAATAATCCTAAATCTCAGTCAACATGGGGCTGAGTAGAAAATGAGTTTGAATTTTGGGTGAACTATCACTTTAAATTGACTTAAAAGTGAACACAAGTCTGAAAACTGCTGGAGGCAATGCAAGGAAACTGTCATCACACATTCTCTTTGCACCACTTGTATTCAATTCAACAGATGAATAAGGAGAAGAGTGAGGGAGGATATAGTGAGAGAAAATAGGAGTGTAGGAGAGTCCATGGAGGTGCTGGAGAGAACTTGGGATCTGATGACGTGGTGAAGATCCTGGATCAGCAGCAGGCTCCGAATCTACATTTAGAGATTTGTGGTATAACTAATAGATCCGAGTTTAAGGATCTTAAGGTCCTAGAGGGTTGGTAAGTTTGGATTAAATCTTTAATGTATGTTGGTGCTAGACCATGTAAGGCTTTATAGGTTAGGAGAAGGATTTTAAATTGTATTCTAAATTCTACAGGAAGCCAATGTAGGGAAGACAGCACAGGGGAAATGTGTTCGCGCCTCTTAGTCTTAGTCAGGACACGAGCTGCAGAGTACTGAATGAGCTGAAGAGTTCTGAGAGACTTTTTAGAACATCCTGACAGAAGAGAGTTACAATAGTCCAGCCTGGAGGTAACAAAAGCATGGATGAGTTTCTCAGCAGCATCTAAAGGTGGGAAGTGCCTGATTGTTGAAATGTTACGAAGGTGGAAGTAGGCAGTCCGTGAGATTTGTTTTATGTGTGAGTTAAATGACATGTCCTTGTCAAAGCAGACACCCAGATTCTTTACAGTGGTGCTAGTAGCAGGAGCAAGTCCATTATGTAAAGCTAGATCATTAGTTAATAATGCTCTAAAATGTTGCGGACCAACTAGTAAAACCTTGTTTTTTTCCGAGTTCAGTAGGAGGAAGTTTTTGGTCATCCAGGACTTGATATCTGTAATACAGGACTGTAGTTGTGTTAGCTGATTTCTTTCATCTGGCTTCATGGACACGTAGAGTTGGGTGTCATCAGCATAACAGTGAAAGTTTATAGAGTGTCTTCTGATCAAGTCCTCTAGTGGGAGCATATAGATTGTGAATAGGATTGGACCAAGAACAGAACCTTGTGGGACACCATAGCTGACCTTAGTGTGTGTCGATGAGAGGTGGTTGACATGAACATAGTGCGTTCTATCCGACAGGTAAGATTTAAACCAGTTAAGAGCAGTTCCACGTATGCCTATATGGTTTTCGCCTCTGTAGAAGGATTTGGTGGTCGACAGTGTCAAATGCAGCACTGAGATCTAGAAGAACAAGAACTGAAACATGGCCCTGATCAGATGCCATCAGTAGGTCGTTACTTACTTTTACCAGGGCAGTCTCTGTGCTGTGGTGTTCCCTAAAACCAGACTGAAACACCTCAAATTGATCATTGTCCTGGAGATAATCACAGAGCTGACTTGTGACCACTTTCTCCAGAATCTTTGAAATGAAGACAAGATTAGAGATCAGCCTATAGTTAGTGAGAACCTCTGGATCAAGAGTGGGCTTTTTAAGCAGAGGTTTAATTACTGCAACTTTAAAAATCTGAGGCACACAGTCATTGACAAGTTATATGTCAAGTATGAAAGTGCTAAGTAAGGGGAACAGTTCTTTAAGTAGCCATTTGGGAATAGGATCGAGAAGACATGTTGTGGACTTTGAGGAGGAAACAACCTGGGACGGCTGTCGAGGACTTGCTGGTAAAAAGGAGTCAAAATATAGATCAGTTATAGTGTCTGTGTCCGGTGAGGCTGCACTGGTTGTATTAAAAGAATCTAGGAGGTCTTGGACCTTTCCTCTGATAGTTACAATTTTTTCATTAAAAAAGTTCATGAAGTTACTGCTACTGAGATGAGGAGGGATGGACTGCTCAATGGACTGATGGCTCTGTGTCAGCCTGGCTACAGTGCTGAATAAGAAATTGGGGTTATTCTTATTTGCTTCTCTGGCTTTCCGAAGAGATGCCTTGTATATTTTTAACTTATCCTGCCAGTCCTGGTAGAATTCATTATGTTTTAATGAACGCCATTTCCTCTCTAGTCGTCTAGAATCCTGTTTAAATTTACGTGTTTCATGAGTTTACCAGGGAGCACGACTACTTCTGTTAACAGTCTTTTGAGTTAGTGGTGCAATTAAGTCAAGCTTGTTATGCAACGAGTCTGTGAAACTGCCCACAAGCGAACAATGTCAAGGTGACTATGGGTAGAGTTTCTTGACACACTGAGGCTAGGCATTTTATTCAAAAGTCTTCCCCTCTGACAACACACCATGTTTCAAGCTAATGATAAGAACACGCATGATCTGTAAAAACACGTAGACAAAAAAAAAATGGGTCAAAAGGTATTGTGGTGATAAGGGAAACGTTCAAAGTCTTCACTCTCCGGATGTTGTATAGAAGGTTTGTTTATGACATTATACGGAAGGGACATGACCAACGCAAAGTGCTTTGGATAAAGGGCAATATAGACTTTAAATAAAACATTGAAAAATCTTATGTAACAGACTGCACTTGAAACCAGCAACACGTGAACTCTGACTGGTCACGGTTGAGTGTGATTTTTGGTAAATGATCTAGAGAGGGACGTCAAGATTCTTGCTCCAGTACACCTGAGTCTGGCTCTTCCTCCACACATGGATAACGTTAGTGTCGTTCCTCCCCAGAACACTCTCAACATCACCAACAACAACTACTATGCCATATCAGTGACCAACATCACGGCCCAAGTTCAGTTTGCCAGGACGGTCATCGGGAAAACCAAGCTGAACAACAGCACCGTGATCACGCCTCTGGACGAGAAACAGGTAAATGACTTCTCACCCAGAAACCCTTGTGTGTTTGTTCGTCCTCGGCTGCCTTCAAGCTAAGATCATACAGCTGTTGAGTTTTGTGTCTCATCCTGTTGTGTTCCCAACAGGTCGACTACATGGTTCCGACCGTCATCGCCGAAGAGATGAATTACATGTAGTAAGTTAATGGGATCGGATGACTAGTGTTGGTACTGTTATTCAGACTCTTTTTTTTCTTCCAGCAACTACTGCACCCTGCCGTCAATCAAGGTGCACAACATGGTGGTGATGATGCAGTGAGTCCACTCTCTTCCTATCATTTGAATCCGCTATGGATTGGAGTCTCATGGACTCACCCACATGTGTCACTGAGACTTCCCAATAATGCAGTAAAGATGCACCGATCCTAGTTTCACAGATACTGAAACCTTGGCTTTGAGTTTTAAATGATGCTGATATTGATGTGATACCAGTGTTAAAATATCAACTTTCTTGCCATACTTTGAGGTAACACTGGTCATGCTTTGACCAAAAAGCAAAAATATGGAAATACAAAGTTAGTATTTAAGTGTTTGAATTTTAACCAGAATTTTCAGAACAGAAGAAAATTATTTTTTTTACTTTGTTTACCCTAAAACCTGCAAAAAACGAAGACGAACAGTGTAACGATAATCTGTAAACAATGTGACAATTTTGTGAGGAACTTAGTGCAAACAACCCTGAAGGTGTCAAGCTCATTATCCACTAAAGTTCCACAATTATATAAAGTTAACCCTTATGCAGAATAAAGATGGTGATGCAACAGAATGAATAGTTCTGTTTTTAGTAGAAGAAACGCTCAGTATTGCGTAAGTATTGATGGAGTAGTGCTACTGGGTTCATGTAACAAGAGTTTTCTGTTGCGATCCTCAAACTTCAATCATCATCTGATCCATTATCAACAGGATTTAAAGTTGGTTAGTAAAGCGTTTAACATTGTTTTGAACTAAACTAAACTCTGTGTATTGTTCATCATTGATCTTCCTGAAACAACTATTTGCAAATTTGCAGTTTCTCTCGTCCCTTCCGAACGGTTTTTAACCAACACCCGATCCAATCTGAAAGGCTGGATCGGATGAACAGATACAATCTGCATCCCTAGCTTGGAAAGTCATTGTTTAATAGAGCCCGCTAGAGGCTACCAGGGTTCTGGCATCTATAAAATGTTATAACCAACGCAATGACATTAAGGTTGTGCAGTTGTAATATGTATATGGTGTGTAACGTCACCAGAGCGTGGCTTTGGTGTTAAAGTGTGTGTAAATGATCACAAAAACACTTGGACACATTCATTTCTTTACACCAGGGGTCAGCAAATAAACTTCCTAAAGGGCTACATTAATACTACGTCACGCCTAATGCCATGACATTATATAGATAAGCTTAATAAGCTACATTAAAAAAAATATATATGATACTTGGCATTTTTCTCAACATTTCTTTAATTTAATTCTCAATTATTTTGAGGGGGAAAAAATGGAAAAAAAGAAGAGAAAAGGCCTAAAAATAAAGATGTAATAGGGTTGTTATGTTGAAATAAATGATAAAAACAACTACAAAACAGTATTTTTAGTTGGATTTCAGAAGAATTTCTACATGATAATACTTTGACTTTATAAGGGCTAGATGTGTGTTACACACACATACATTCATTTGAGTAATTCATCTGTTTGTGGCCGACACACCCTGACTTAATCCAGGATTTATTCAGACAAACACGGCTGAATTCTTCAGAGAGTGCAGCTACATCACACGCTTCATTTCATCAACCAACGTGTGAGAGAACCTGCTCAGACCAGGACCACGCCTGGCTGCCTCTCCAGTATCTGTGTCAGTGCGAGTCAGGCTCTCTGCACAATAGAGTCCATATTCACAAACTCGGTTTCAGTTTTTTACTTCCCTCAACTCTTGATCAGCACCTTGACTCATCAACAATGTTGGCCCGGGGCTGTCTTGTGAGACGTATTCTGTCCAAGTTTGACAAAAGTGATATCAGGTTCTGAGAAATCCAATTATGTGTTTTCTACCTGCCCCCAGAGTAAGTCATGCCAGAGCTCAGGTACACAGCCAGCAGCTGTCGAGAGAGTTCTGACACAGCAAGGTAAAGTTGTCGAGTGGAACCTCCTGCAGCTCTGAGCTCATGGCTACATGTACAAACACACAGCAGCCACAAGACTCCTTAACCCTTAATGTGCATGTATGATGACAGCCGCAGCGATGGTTCCTTTGAGACGTAGTGCGACAAAGAGGGTAGAACTGGTGTGGAGTGACTATATCTTAAATGTGCACTTCTCTATATGACCACTAAGTGTCGCCAAATAGTCGCAGCAACAGATGCGTGCTTTGCGTCTGCTCCTGTGTCTCATGTTTCCTCATTTAATTCTTGTTCTTGATACACGGAAACTTTTCCGTGCCATTTTTTTTGTGTGTGTTACCAAATAATACATTCCAAGGGCCTCATTTACTAAGAATAAGATGAATTTCCTACTATCAAACATGCGCAAATTTAAATCCAGAAAATGATGCACCAAAAAATTCTGATGCATGAATCTTTGCGTGACATAAATCGATCAGAAAAAAAACAGGATAAAAACCTCTAAATTTTTTTTTTTATGTTGAAAACTTTACAAATCCACTTATTTATGACTGACATCCTGCCGGAATAATCCGGCTCGGATAAGATGGTCTGCGAGAGATTAGACACAGATCATTTTATTTGTTTACAACAAGCCTATAATTCCTGCACATAATTTTCTGAACTGTGTGAAATGGCAGATTAAAAACATGCAGAATAAAACGACAAGTCTTTGACTAGTTTGATATTCAATCTAGTGTCTGTCAACACGTGTGTTCATTTTTAATCAATATTGTATTGGTGTCTCTGATGTGCTCTTGTCAACATGATAGTGTTGGGTTCTGTCACAGAGCGACCGCGGGACAAGTCTTAAATTTACCATGGGATTCACTGGTTCTGCTCATTTTAATTTACACTGTGAAACCGAGTCTGACCTGGGTTTGTGTTCCAGGGTGACGGTGACCACGAGGTACTTCGGCCACACGGAGCAGGTCTCCCAGGAGATGTACCAGTACGTGGATTGCGGGGGGAACACCACCTCCCTGCACGGACACATCCAGGTCTACCAATAAGAAGAAGAGGAGGACTGAAGGCAGTTCTCACGTCCACGTGGACATTTAGGAAACCGTGGCTCTGTGCCGCCAGAATCCGGTTCTGAGCACACCAGCTCGTGGGTGTAAAAGAGGATCCAATGAAGAGCTGCCGTGATAGACCTTTAGAGCCTCCAGACGATGGCTTTAGAAGTAATTGAGTTGAATTTACAAATTCTTCTTCAGAAGATGGTTTTATTTTTCATCCTCTTAACTAACGTACTAAACTCCACCTCAACCACACCAGACCTCAGAGATCTGTACATGTTCTGCTTGCCCACTTATTTACAGTTTCAACCACTTTCCATTAATTCAAACCCCTTATGACGGACTTAGACGTTGTCTGTCGTAGAGACTTTTGTTTGTGTGATAGAAATAAGTTGATGTGTGTTTATTTATGATGTCGCCGTGACTGCTGTTCTTGGGGATCTTCTCATGGGTCTATTTCTTTTGTCATTATAACCAGACATTTTAGTTTTTTTCCTCGGTTGAAACATCACTCACCTTACAGAAGAGTCGACATGTCACTAAAGCTGGCTCATTTTAAAAGTGTCAATATCCTGACGGTTGCCATATTGAATGTTCTTTAAGATTTAGCAAGACTTTCCATCACTGCCAGACATCTAAAGTGTAACGAGTATTTTCATGCATGAGCTGAAAATAAATGGAATCAATATAAATGTCTGTAGTTCTGTAAGTGGACGCTGGGTGGTGCCAAAGACAAACGTCTGAGAGTTAAAGAGGTATTTTTGTTTGGCACGCTTAACAAATGAAAGTTATTTTGTAAAAACTCGTTTTAATAAGTAGTGTTTTATGAAATCACAAATAAATGAATGATGATTAACATTTCCTTCAGCAGCAAAGATGAGAGTATATCGAGATCTTTTATTTTAACGTTGTTGAGCATGAAAGGAATCCAGAAAAGGTTCTGGTTTATGAAGACAAGTTGAAACACAAGACGTCACATCACGTCCACATCTGCTGGAGTCATTTTAATGCCGTTCACCTTCATGTAGAGCTCGAGGTCGCAGAGTCGGAGCAAACAAAAGTTGTTGGTCAGAATATATTTTTTATATCATTTGTGATCCTCACCTCTTCCTCAATGACAACGTCTTAAGCCTGTTGTTCTTGCTACTGACAGAGGAAGTTGAAATGTTCTCTGAACCGAAGCTGATCCATCCCAGTGATGAGGAGAACAGATCCCGTGAACTCGGTCAACTCTGAGGGGCCATGAGAGAGATCCAGATGTGAAGAGTTATCCTAGTACCAAGGACCTTCAAATATAAATATATCTTATATTTATAAAATAAGAAAAGGATATAAAAGTTACTACTGAATTAAAAACAAAGCTATACTGTAAAACATATCTTTAGTGTATATTTGTCTGTGGAAAATTAAATCTTGCGGTAAGTAATAAAATGTATGTTTAAAAAGAAAACACATGGAAGAACATGTAAAGACAACATACCTTTTTTATTTATGAAAATAAACTATTTAACATTTAAGAAAAGTATACATTTCAGACGGTAGATAAACCAACGCAATAAAGAAAAATACGTAACAAAAACAATCTGTTAAATGAAAAACATGTTCAAATCAAATGTGTAGTTTAAAGAAAAACTGACGTGATTTAAAATCTTGATTAAAAAACGTTTTAAGGGGGAAGTCTTGTTACCATAAATGTGCTTCAGAATCAGAAACTTGCTAGTGTAGTACAAAAAAAAACTACCTTTGGGGATTTTTTTGTGGTTGCAGTGCAGAATAAAATAAGTCTCGTGTATCTACAGTCTGAACACCACATCCGCTCTGTGTCTGTTTTTGTCATCAATGTGTAGCTTCCACTCACCTCATCTTTCACTTTGCTCCAGCAGGAAATCCCTTCCAGAAGTCCTGCAACAGTTTTGGGGCCCCCCTCCCTTCATCCCACCCCCCACTCACAACTTATCCTTATTCTTCATTTATTTCTTGTTTTTTTTGTCTCTTTATTTCCACGCATGTATCTGTGTTGGTGTAGGAATTCTGGAAAAACAACTGGACCTTGTTCAACTAGGTGGAGGCCCCGGGACAGACCTAAGAACGTCTTCCCGTCCAGTCCCCCCTCACGCCCCCTCCACCCAAGACCCTCCCTCCACCTCACCCATCAGCTCTCACTTCCCCCGCAGCCCTGCACTGAAGAGGGTCGACATGGTCTGGCTCTGGCTCGCGGTTCTTGTGGCGGCCGTGGCGTCGGTCCGGGGCGGCAGGTCGGACGCGCCTCGCGGGGTCGCGCTCGGGTTCGTGTTCGACCCCAAGGCGACGTGCGAGCCTCCGTGCGCGCACGCGGGAGTGTGCATCCGGAACAACACTTGCTTCTGCTCGCGAGGATACGAGGGAGAGACCTGCCAGTATGGTGATGCTGCTGCTTACTTACCTGTCCTGGACACCTGTCGCATGCTGTTGGAACTGGACTTTTAATTTACTAATGTCGTGGTTTAAACCTTAAATGTTTCAAATGTTGGAGTCTTCCTCTCCAAGAAGTCCCTCATCATGAGGATGTTTTGAAGTTATTACTTTAAAAAAGTTCTCCTCTGTCTGAAATCTCAGCGAACGAGAGGTTACAAGAGCGAGTCCATTATGATGTAATAATGGCTTCACTCCTCCTCTAGCCAGCTGTAATTACGCCCCGCTTTTTTTATACAACGATTCCCATCGGAGGTGGAGACTTCCAAGATTAATGAAGCTGTGTGACCAATCACAGCAGAGTGGGTATGGTTATGGTAAACCAGATTTCATCTCCAGAAAAAAATGTTTTTAGTGCACATTTTCTAATGTAATATTTCGATTAAAATAGAGTTTTGTTCAAACAGATACATACTGATGAGTACAATAGAGGTCTAAGATGTATTTAAGAGACACTTAAATCAATATTTTAGTTTCCTTTTAAGTGTTTTTTAATAATGTTTTGGTCACTTGGAGCTTTAGATCACGTTGTAAAATAAGCAAGAATTTCATAAAAATATGTCAAACATTCATATATATTATGTAATGCATGTTTAGCATATATACAAATAGTATTTTTATATATGGTGTATTGGTTTTGATGTTATGTAGCAAACTAGTCAACAAGTGTAGATCATCTGATCAAGTGTGTTCTCGTGTCTCCTGCAGCAAACTGTTCTCCCAAGTGTAAGAACAGTGGAGTTTGTCTTCGGCCCGGGAAGTGTCGATGCTCTCCTGGCTTCGGAGGACGATACTGTCACAGAGGTGAACCACGCAGATCCAAAGAGTTCACAGTAGATGTGAAACGTTAATGGAAATATTACCTTTGGTTGGAAATTACCATTTTTATTCCTACATAACTATAATATTGTAAACACAGGACATTTTTCCAGTTCAGACATAAATCTATGTTTTGTTTTTCCATCACACAAGATGGATTTATTTGAGACCATAATGTATTTGACAATATTCCATGTTTTCCTTTCATAACAATGTCTCAGTTTAATATTAATGAATGAATGAATGATACTTTGGTTTGACATTGTAGATTCACACAATTTATAATCAAATACTACAACATATTCAAAGAAAGTGTTACATTACATTTCACCTCACAGCTGCATTTAGCCACGAGCTAAGCTAGCATTGAATCTAAAATGTAAGTAAGTAAGTTATAGGTATTTGCAAAGCGCCTTTCCTTCTCTTTACATTCAATTAAAAAAAACTTAAATCGACACTTTTCTGTCCATCATGTATTACAGGATGGTAGGTTGAGCTGTTTTTTTAAATGTCATTCTCAAAATGTATAAGTGAACATTGTGTTTGGGGAGTTTACAATATAATTATAGTGAGTGTTGAGTTGAGGGATCAGTCATTTTAAGAATGGTCAGTTAAGTGTGTGTTCGTGTGTGTGTGTGTGTGTCACCACTAAAGTGTGTGGTGTGTTGCAGTGACGTGTGATGGGGGATGCTGGAATGGGGGAGAATGCTCGGCCGTCAACGGCGTGGCCAAGTGCATCTGCCCCTCGAGCTGGACCGGCACCAAATGTCAAGAGGGTGCGTTTACAACTCGGCTCACGCCTCCCTGACCCTGAACTCACAAATGGAGTCTTCAGCCGAGGTCCAGTCTGGCAACAGATGGTCTCATCCACTTCTCTTCTAGCTGGGACTGGGCTGTAGACGACAATAATACTGGACCACACTGAAGAAATGAAGGGTGACTGACGTCTCTCTGTGTCTGCAGCGATCTGTCCTCAAGGCTGCAGGAACGGCGGCATCTGTGTGTCTCCAGGAATCTGCAGCTGCCCGGACGGCTGGCTCGGCGGCGCCTGCCACACCGGTGAGGTCAAAGGGGACGATGACATCAGTGTGATAACACCTGACAGTGTTATGCCTCGCCTCGGTTTCGAAAGTTGTCAGGATTGACCCCTTTTTGTTTTCCTGACATAACTGGATTTATCTAAATTTAACTGAACTCATCTGTCCAAGCATATTTACTTTTTAGTGTAATGTAAATCACTTATATATTTTTCAAATTAAAATTGTTTTTATAACGAAAAAAAAGTTTTATCCAATGTTCAGTATTTTTTATTTGATTTAAAAAGTTCGTTTATGATTTTTTTCATTATTTCATCAAATTAAATTTTTTATTTGGAACCTAAACCAAAAATATAATATATCTATAATTGCAAATATTAAGAGCAGTCTTAACAGTTATTGACTTACTTTTTCAAAATAATCACAAACCTATATTTTGAAAGAAAAAATAATAATAATTAGCGAATAGGAAAATCATGTTCTCATGTATTTAAGTTGATTTAAAAACTCTAAAGTTTGTTTTCAACACAAATATATATATATTCACAGATAATAGTATTTAAATAGTTAAAATATATAATATTTATTGAGCTAAATGTCTCATGTCTTTTTTAAAGTTAATATTTATCTTTGTCTTCACTGATTGGTCTGAACATCTTGAGTTTAAACTCCAATCCAGCTTCTTTTTACAAGAAAATAACCTTCAAACTCATCACAGCTTCTGACGATTGTCTCCCCTGTAGCTCTGTGTCATCAGTCCTGTCTCAACGGGGGGAAGTGTGTGGCCCCCGACAAGTGCCGCTGTCGCCCGCCGTACTCCGGCCCTCGCTGCGAGGAGAAGAAGAGCCACTCGTGGTGAAAGGTCGACGCTTGAACTCGGCTTCGCATGTATTCTGCCCTTCGTCCGGAGCTGATGAACCGACACACGACTACATTTTTTAGAAATAATCGTGTTTATTTAGTCAAAGTTTGTGTATTTTAAAATAAACGTTTGAAACTTTCAGTCTGATACATTCTTGAAACAGTGCAAAGATCCAACATTTCATCTTTCAGAAGGAAAACTGCAGCGACATCTTCAGCAACCTGGAGGTAGTAACACACACACACACACACACACACACGCACACACACACACACACTCATTCTCTTTTCCGTCAGACCTGCGAGGAAGAAAAACAACAATGTTAAAGCTTTATTTTTATGATGGTACAAACCTGTTATAAAACCAATTAATAAAAACATGATCTAACACTGTTACATTTAATAATGTTTAGAATTAAAATTAAAAATTATTTTGATCTCACTTGAGTTTAAACATATTTTCCACTTTCCTAAAACATATAAGAAGTTTCAAACACACTTTTTCAGGTTTTTCTCAATCATTTTTGTTGCCACTGACTCACTTTGACGGCGCAGGTTGGACCCTTGTATCCCCCCCGACAGTGACAGTAATCAGGAAGAACACACCTTCCTCTGTTCAGGCACCTCTGTCTGCAGACGGCTGCAGGACATGGACTCGGGTCAGAACTGAACTTCCATGTGCATCTGGTTATTAGTGACATTCTTGAAAACCTAAAACCCACCAAGCCGGCGGTGAAATAAAAAAAGAATCAACTCACGCGTCTGACACTGCAGACCCTCCCATCCCGCCGGGCAGCTGCAGGTGTTCGGACCCAAACACTCGCCTCCGTTCTTACACTTCTGCAGACACACGGCTGAGGATGACGAGGAGGAAGATGAGAAGTGATGTCACCGCGACACTATAGCGTTCTCGTTTCTGTTTACTCACGAATGTTGCACTTCTTTCCTCTCCAGCCAGACGCACACGAGCACATGTTGGGTCCCACACACTTCCCTCTGTTCATACACATGGGCTCACACACACCTGCGGACACACTTGTATCTCAGCGTCTCGACTCTGGACATGAAGGAGACGACGCTTACTTTTCTGACATCGTTTCCCTGTGTAGCCTTCAGGACACGAGCACACGTTGTTCCTCTTACACTGTCCGCCGTTCTTGCATGGAGGGCTGCACACAGCTGACACACACACACACACACACACACTGGATTAAAGTGCGGGTCCGTCCACACACCAGAGTGTGGTCTCACTCACCGATGTGACACTGAGAGCCGTAGAAGCCGCTGGGACAGGCACAGACGTCGGGTTTGACACACGTCCCTCCGTTCAGACAGACGGGACGACAGACCGCTGAGGACCAGCTCGTGGGATCAGATTCCGGGGTCTTAAAGAGTGACACTCTTGTGAGGGGGTCATACCTGAGCTGCAGGTGGGTCCGTCCCAGCCGGATCGACACTTGCACACGTCCGGAGATACACACTGACCTCCATTCTCACAGTGCCTGTTACACACCACTGAGACACACAGTGTTGGGAACATTCACTTTCCACGAGAACTAGTTCAAAGTTCAGTTGAAACAGTTTTAAGAGTTGAAAATTCAAAATGTTTAAAAAGTTCACAGCTCCAAGAATGGACTGCTACGAGCTCTTATTTTATATATATATAATTTCATATTATAGCCCATATATGACCAAAGTCAGCAATAGTTATACAGTGCCTTGCGAAAGTATTCGGCCCCCTTGAACCTTTCAACATTTCGCCACATTTCAGGCTTCAAACATAAAGATATACAATTTAAATTTTTTGTCATGAATCAACAACAAGTGGGACACAATCGTGAAGTGGAACGAAATTTATTGGATAATTTAAACTTTTTTAACAAATAAAAAACTGAAAAGTGGGGCGTGCAATATTATTCGGCCCCCTTGCGCTAATACTTTGTAGCGCCACCTTTTGCTGCAATTACAGCTGCAAGTCGCTTGGGGTATGTCTCTATCAGTTTTGCACATCGAGAGACTGGAATTCTTGCCCATTCTTCCTTGCAAAACAGCTCGAGCTCAGTGAGGTTGGATGGAGAGCGTTTGTGAACAGCAGTCTTCAGCTCTTTCCACAGATTCTCGATTGGATTCAGGTCTGGACTTTGACTTGGCCATTCTAACACCTGGATACGTCTATTTGTGAACCATTCCATTGTAGATTTGGCTTTATGTTTTGGATCATTGTCCTGTTGGAAGATAAATCTCCGTCCCAGTCTCAGTTTTAAATATTCATCAGGTTTTATTCTGTGAAACTATTTAACATTTATTGTCAGTGTTGTAAAAACAACACAGGAATTATATGTGTTGTTAGAATACAGTATATAATAGAATCAATTAAATAGATATAAACAAAAAAGGTTGCGTTAACTATGATAAAATAAATGAATCTAACTTTAAAGTGGGCATATAGAAACTAGAGTTCATGATTATGACCTTTGACCAATGTGCAATTGAATCTGGTCTGTGTTTACTGCACATGCACAGCAACGGTGATGGTCAATAAAGGTTACAACATCGGTTTACATTGGAAAATGTGCTTAAGCCCCGCCCACTTTCCTAGAGATGAAACCTTGTTTACCATAACCACACCCACTCTGCTGTAACTGATCAAGGTTTGTCATCAATAATGGAAGTCTCCAACTCCAAGGGACTCATTGTATAAACAAAGCAGGGTGTGATTACAGCTGGCTGGAGGAGGAGTGAAGCCATTATTACGTAACATAATGGACTCCGCTATCGTAACCTCTCGTTCGCTGAGATTTCAGATGGAGGAGAACTTTATAAAGTAATAAGTTCAAAACCTGGTCATGATGAGGGACTCACTGTATCTTGGAGAGGAAGACTTTAAACACAGACATGAATCGTGACTTACTGATTTCACAGCGCGGTCCGACGTAGCCGTACGGGCAGGTGCACAGGTGTCTGGCCAGACAGGTTCCTCCATGCCGACAAGGCGGCTCACACCTCGCTGACACACAGAGTCACTTGAGGTCATCATCGAACAGGTATGTGTGTGTGTGTGTGTGTGTGTGTGTGTGTGTGTGTGTGTGTGTGTGTGTGTGTGTGTGTGTGTGTGTGTGTGTGTGTGTGTGTGTGTGTCCATCTACCTTCTTCACAGGTGTCTCCGCTGTATCCTGCCGGACATTCGCACACGTTGGGCTTCACACACTTGCCCCGGTTCTTGCAGTCGGGTCGACAAATGGCTGAAGCACGAGGAGTTAATAAACACTTTGAGCAAGAATCTGTGGCATCTCACCGATGCGGCAGTTGTAGCCGGTGTAGCCGTCCTGGCAGGAGCAGACGTTGGGCCTCGAACACTCCATGTTCCTCCCACACTGGTGCCTGCACACAGCTGGATGGAACACAAGTGTGATGCTGGTTTAACTGGACACTTCCTGGTGACGGGATCTGACAATCACCTTTACAGGAGGCTCCGTCTCCGGCATAGCCAGCAGGACATCGTCCACATCGCAGTGACCCGTCCTGGCTGGTCTCACACAGGACACCAGGGAAACATGGGAAGTCAGAGCAGCTTAGTTGAGCACCAGTGTTTAGATCAGTGGCCCCTCTCTGCTGCCCCCTGTTGGAGGAAACCCTACTGATGGTGCCATTGTGGACTGACAGCGTCGGTCTGTCGGTCAATAAGGCTCTATTGGAGGAAACCCTCCTGCTGTCGGATTGTCGTCTGGTTGACGAGGAAGAGGAAGATGAGGAAGAGTAGCTGGGCCTGGTGTCATCAACATCCGTCACTTTGCCCTCAGCTGGAGAAGACACAACACACCAGGCACATGTCAACTAGAACTGTTTGGTCAACATTTAAAAAGCTGGAACCAGAGTTTGTTATTTGGTGAAAAGTGTAGTTTTTGAAATCTTGTAAAATCTATTGTAAAATGATGATAAAAATATCTAATCTTAATTTAACTAGTTAATATGAGTGCACATGTGCCCAATATAATCAATATCATTATCATCATTATCATTATCTAGTCACCCGCAGAACAGTTGAGTCCATTTCCATGGAGACCAGGAGGACATGGTCCACACACGAACCCTGCAGCCACGTGCACACTCTCGAAACAAAGAACACCAGGGTGGCACGGCTGTCTAGAGCAGGGTGAAGGTCTCGGTCTGGGTCTGGACGGGGTCGGAGGGGTTCTGGTTTCCATGGTGACGTCAGCCTCTGAAATTAAAGAACACAGACACAATATTATTAGGATGAGGATGATGGTGATGGTGATGGTGATGGTGATGGTGATGGTGATGATGATGATGATGATGATGATGATGATGATGATGATGATGATGATGATGGTGATGGTGATGGTGATGGTGATGATGATGATGATGATGATGATGATGATGATGGTGATGATGATGGTGATGGTGATGATGATGATGATGATGATGATGATGATGGTGATGGTGGTGATGATGGTGTTGATGATGATGATGGTGATGGTGATGGTGATGATGATGATGATGATGATGATGGTGATGATGATGATGATGGTGATGGTGATGATGATGATGATGAGGATGATGATGATGATGATGATGATGATGATGATGATGATGGTGATGGTGATGATGATGATGATGATGATGATGTGATGATGATGATGATGATGATGATGATGATGATGATGATGATGATGATGGTGATGATGAGGGTGATGAGGATGATGATGATGATGGTGATGGTGATGGTGATGATGGTGATGGTGATGGTGATGGTGATGATGATGATGATGATGATGATGATGATGATGATGATGATGATGATGATGATGATGCTGAGGATGATGATGATGCTGAGGATGATGGTGATGATGAGGATGATGATGATGATGATGATGATGATGGTGATGGTGATGGTGATGATGGTGATGGTGATGGTGATGGTGATGATGATGATGATGATGATGATGATGATGGTGATGATGATGATGATGATGATGATTCTGAGGATGATGGTGATGGTGATGATGATGATGATGATGATGATGATGATGATGATGATGATGATGATGATGATGATGATGATGATGATGAGGATGATGGTGATGATGGTGACGAGACCAACCAGTACAGCTCCTCCCGTCTCCAGTGAAACCTTCAGGACAGGCGCCACAGCTGAAAGACCCCAGAGTGTTGTTGCAGGACACTCCGGGGAAGCAGGGTTGAGAGACACACTCGTCCACGTCCTCTCGACACGTCCGACCTGGACACACGGATCAGTCAGTCCCTCCCGTGAGTCTGAAGACAGGAGCATGTGAGGACCCTCACCGGTCGTGCCCGGCGGACAGACACAGGTGAAGGAGTTGACACCGTCGATGCAGCGACCAAACCTGCAAGGGTTTGGTTTGCAGTCGTCCACGCCCACTTCACACCTGTGGCCTTCGAAGCCCACTGGACACACACAAATGTAGTCACCGCTCCCAGCTGGACGTCTGATGTCAGCCGAACAGGAAGCTCCGTTCATACAGTCACAGGACCGCACCGTCACCTGACACAAGAATATCCAGATATCCAAGTTCTTTTTATTTAATACAACGTATTATTATTTAATTTTTGCGTTTCAGTAACACATTTAAAAATGCCTTCTTTTATCTATAAATGAATGCAGCTCGCTTTACCTATTCAATTAAAGTACTTTTCTTAAACATAATAATCTTGATTACTTATATTAAAATTAAATGACAATCAATCACATCGATTCATTAACTCTGGTGACATGTCAGATCATCTAAACACTACATCACTACATGGACTGTCCGAAGTTATTACTTTATAAAGTTCGCTGTCTAAAATCTCGGCGAACGAGATGTTACGAGAGCAAAGCCCATTATGATGCGATGATCTTCATTTGTCCTCAAGCCAGCTCTAATTGTGTCCCACTTTGTTTATACAATGAGTCCCTGGGAGGTGGAGACTTCTGGGAATGATGATGCAAAGTAACACACCTCACTCATAACACACAGTGTGTGTGTTAATGGTAAACAAGATTTAATCTCCAGGAAAACAAAGAGTTCTCAGTGGGCGGGGCTCAAACAGTAAATTAAATTAAAATAGGTGTATTTAACACAAGGAACTCAACTCACCTGGACTCGTGCTCTGGTCTCAGCCTGACACTCGTCCGTCACACTGAAGTGAAAGGCGTGTGTGTCGGAGGGTTCTGCGATGGCCGTCCAGGTAAGCAGACCAGAGCGGGTCAGAGATGCACCGCCAGGGGCCGACACCAGCGAGAAGCCCACCGGTGATGCCTCGGGGTCCTGCGCCTGGAGCTGGAGGATTAAAGACTGGCCGTGAAAAGCCCAAAGCTGAGGAGGCTGGAGGAGGACGGGGGGCTTGTTACCTGTCAGGAGTCGCAGAGAAGAATTAATGCTGCTGGTTAGTGAAGGTTTTGACAGAAGCGGTGAACGTACTCTCCGACAGAGACCACGAGTGTGTGGAGGCTCCTGGGCGACAGGTGAGACAGGTGTTGGTGGAGCTCGACTCTCCTTCACTGTAACACGCGCCGTCGATGAGGCAGGTTTTCTCCTGTGGGATCGAACCAAAGTAAGTCCAGGTGTTTCATTGGACTGATGACCTGCGAGTCACCTTCAGTGAGCACAGGACGTCACTTTCGAGGCTGCAGCTCTGACATTCCCCATCAACCACAGTCAGGATCTTAGTGTTGCTGTAGCTGTAGCCGTCATTGGAGACCTGTGACAACATGAAATGATCCTGCCTTAAAATGAGCGCTCAGTCTTGGGCCTCCCACCCAACACCATATTCACACACTCGTATCTGCCATCGAGCCAGGGGGCGGTCCGAAGTCCATTTGTCAGGGCCATGAGTTCCTTCAACGGGCAGTGGACACACCATCTCGCTGACGTTCAGGAAGGTTGCCAGGACAAACTGAGGCTTGTCCAGAACCAACTGGCTGCCTACGAGCTGAGTCAGAGATGGATGGTCGGGTTAAATGGACCGTTAGTGTGAGATTGAAGAGCAAAAAGTGACGATTCTACCTTCTCTTGAACAAACTCACACTTGAGCTGGTATGAGTCTTTGAAGTCCTGACCAGATATCTGGACGCTGGAGCAGTTCCTCAGTCGGACATCGCACAGACCCTCCTGCTGCAGTGCCCGGATCTCAGGGATCTGGTCTGCAGGGGAGCAGGGAAGCATCATCAGAAACCATTGGTTTCCTGGAGCAGAAACGTCTGTTCAAGAACGTACCAGAGACTTGGCTACAGTCATAGGATCCGAACCCTGGGAAGCAGGCGCAGCCCCACTCGGAGCACTGGCCATTTCCGTTGCACAGATCGGGACACTTCAGAACAGCGAGAGCCTCCGGGTACTCCTTCTCACTCCTCTCTTGCATCAACTTCCTCTCACACTCGTTCTCCAGCAGCGGCAACATGGCGTCCAACCAGGACGGCTCGTCTTTCAGCTGCAGGTCAGCGACGCACATGTTCACCGCCAGAGCCATCACAGAGTCCTCCAGGAGACCCCGACACCCTGCAGCAACGCTGGAGTTGACCAGAGAGCGTTCACACTCAGCTCTGGCCTGCTGTTCCGTCATGCCGGAGGGAGTCGGCCATCTTGGCTGAGAGACTGAGTTGATAGCGACCTCGTGGTCTTCAGGGAAGACGTATGTAAAGCTCTCCAGGTCCGACTGAGTCAGGCTCTGATGAGGAGGACCAGGACGCCCTCTTCCTCTGTTTCCTCTGTGTCTGGACCACGCTTTGTCAGCAGGAGGTCTGACAGGAAACACTCCAGGAGAGGAGAAGTGTTGGTGGTGGTCTGCCCGTTCCACTGAGCCCAAGTACTCCGCAGTGACGTCCAGGGCAGGGATGATGTTGGGAAATCTCTGGATGACGTTGGGAGGGCAGGTGGATCCAGAGGTGAGGGGGAGACCTGACTGACAGTTGCAGAACCTTCGGACTGACGGAGGACTTTGAGTCCGAGGATCAGAGTCAAACAGGCTGGAACCTGGTGTGAGTCTGAAGAGTTGCCAGATGAAGAGAGTGAAGAGAGATTTCATTAAGCCACGACAGACAGAACCTGGAGATAATCTGGGCAAAGTCCAGGTGCCGTATATGTATTTGTTCCTTGCTTTTTAAGTAAGTTGGTATGATTGTATTAGTATGTTTCCAGTTTTCTGTTGTGTTGATCCCTTGACAGACGCAGGCATGTGTGCAAGGAGATGATTGAGTAGCAGGTTCTTCTCATAAGGAGCATCTCTACTCTGAAGAACTTGGGAATTGTGTCTCCTAACTACGTTCTCTCCTGTGTATTTTTCCCTGGATCGTTCCATTTTTTCCTGAGGGACAGTTCTTAATGTTGTCATCGTTGGTAGTTACTCATGTGAGTCCCTATTTGTCTTCTTTTAGTTGATGGTGAGACCCTGATCTTCAGCCGTGCCACTCCTCCTGTCTGAGTGCTTTTACGTTTTGGATTTGTTTTCTGGATTGTGATTAAAGATTGTTTGACTATTCCTCTGACTCCTGTAGATGTTTCAGCTCCTGGGTCTTCTGTTACCGCGACATAAGTTTTCACATCCCAGAATTCACTCTTTTTCTACTCACCCTCATGTCGACTAAGGGTTTGGATTATTCCGTTCCGTCCCTATTTTTTGAGTTTTAGACAAAATTGTAAATCATTTGAATAAAGCAAATGATTCTCAGTGAACAAACTTCTTCCAAAATGAAACTTAAAAACATCCAAATACATCCATGGTGCTCGTCCCTAATGTTGATCTTGTATTGAAGCCCCGACGAGAGGAATTGTTCCGGAAAAACTCACTATTAACAACTTTATTGTGATAACTAAATTGTGAGGTTTAAAGAAAAACAAGCAATATAAACCAGAAGTATTCCGGGTAACTATCGCACGCGCTTCCAGTGTAGACAGTAGACAGACAACAAACCTCCACTCAGCAATAAAACTCTGCAGCTCTTCCAGAATCACGCCGCCTGTTGAGAGAAAGTCGTTTTCTCTCCGTCCGTCAAAGCTTCCACACAGACCCTCTGTGTTGTTGTGGTCCGAGCCGGACGCTCTCAGCGTCAGACTCATTCCCCAGCTGGACACATCTGCCCGGACAAACGCTCCGGAGGAGAAGGTCATCTAGAGACGTAGACGTTGTTTATAGAAAAGGAGCTCAAATGAAAGTGAACATTTATTCAGATGCTGCTTTTGCTTTTGATCCTGAGCTTCACTCACGGTGACCTTCCGTCCCTGGTAGGACTCTGCGATGCGGATGCTGCTCAGGTCTCCCATCCTCACCGTCAACTGAGGTTTGGTCTCCCCCATCTCTCCGTTGCACATGTCGAACGCAACAACGTTGTTGTCGTCTCTGACCGCGAAGCCGCACACACAGGAGGCGGCGTGCACGAGGCTGCCGCACTCCCACTGACGGACGTGGACCTCGAACGTGCGGCGGCGGCTCCTGTACAGAACGAAGGTGCCGACCTGGTTGTTGTCGTACGTCCTGCGGGACAGGACGGGGAAGTAACATCGACTGAACTCACGGTGACAGACGGAACCATTATGGTAGTACCTGCCGTCAAAGGTAATGATGTGAGGATCAGTGAAGGAGTAACAGAAGGCAGAGGGGACGGCCATTACTGTGATCTGAAATGAGATATGAGGAGAAAATGTGTGATATATCAGTCAGCTCTCTTACTTCACTTGTTACTCTGAGATGTTAAAAGATAGAAAACAATACTTCTAACAATTCAAACAGAATCTCAACAGATTCCAGTTATGTATACACATACACGGCTACAGTGATGAGTTCAATGAGAGGGAGTGAGATGAAGAAAACAAGTGTGGAGTGAGTTTTAGAATGTTTTTTGAGTTACAGGGTGTACTTGAAAGTGGTTTAATTTGAGTTAAATATGAGTTGTTCAGTTGTATTTTACATTTTATTCTCACTTAAAAAGACTATAAATAAATATTAGTTATTAGTTTAGGAATGTTCATTCACAGACAGCTGTACATTAACAACTGAAGAATAGAATTAATCAGTTTGATTTGTCATGTCTGTTCATTATTGACTTTTTAAATATGATATTTTATGTTTTAATTGTACCTGAACAAGCTCTGGCGAGTATCCATTCCACACAAAGTTTCCCGTTTCGAAAGCTTGCACGGAGATGTGGGTCGTCCTGTTGCTGTCAAGACCTGTGGAACCTCTGAAGTGGACCCGAGCCGAGCTGCAGACCCCGTCCCTGCAGGGACCCCCGGACAGAACCAGCGTGCAGGAGGACAGAGACACATCTGCTCCGAGAAGACCATGGTCTGGAACACATCTGGAACCGTTTCCTGCATGTGTGTAGTCGCTCTGATGAGGGCTCACCTTGGTTGCTCGTTCGGAGCTGCAGGGTCACGCTGCAGGGGCCAGTGGAAAATGCTGACTCATCCAGACATGGGACAGGCACTGTGGACTCCACCAGCAGCTCGTACGGTCGGCCATCTTCAGATACAACAGACTCCTCTGGTCTGAGCTAAAGAGTAGCAGAAACCATTTCAAATACCATGAAGTGTTATATTAATGACAGTGAGGAGTTGAGTGGCTTATTTACCCTGATCCCAGCGAAGAACCCCAGACTCTTCACTGCAGCACTCCGGGCTTGGGGAGAGTCCAAGTAGAAGCTGGAGGCGGAGCAGTAAATCTGACGAAACGATGAAAATGATTATTATTGTCCTCTCAACAGAAATGGTTCAAGTCTTCAGTCACTCGGCACAATCCGCTGACCTGGTCTCCGAGCCGGATGTTGAAGCCGTCGAGCTCGATGAAGACGTGGGTCTGTATGGTGGTCTCCTGTTTCAGTTCCTCTTCCAGTCCCTGAGAGGAGAAGCGGGACCACACCACGATGAAGCCCAGCGAGCTGCCGGACCCGGTCCGGAAGCTGCACTTCAGGTAGACGGTGCTCCCCGAAACTTCGGCCACGATCACAGGAGCGGACGGAGCCGGAGGCTGCTTGACTGACAGACGACGAAGACGAGCCTGTGATTAAGCTGTATTAAACAATGACCGAGCAGGTCAAAGGTCACACGTCGAGATCAACATTCATTCCATTTTTAATCAACCCCCCATTTCTGAATCCTGAGTGTCGCTATGACGACCGGACCCAGCAGACTCCAGGGCACATGCTCAGCTCATTAAGAGGAGCAGTCAGGGGGGGGGCGCCGGTGCATTCCTGCACACACGCAACTCCCCGACCAGCAGCTGGTTTTGGGGGTTCGACCTAACATAACTAGACAAGTGCAAGCTATGAAGACACAAACAGAAACTCACTTTTACAAGACCCTCCGATGTTCACCTCGTCAGGGCCGCAGGACGGCGGCGCGGTCGCCGCAGACGTTTCTGGCAAAAATAAAGAGGAAGTTAAATATAAGAACTGGGCTCTGAGCGCACACCTGTACCCTCGGCGCAGTATCCCATGCAGCCCTGCGTGGGCTGGAGCAGGTAGACGTAGAAACCTCCGCAGTTCCGCACAGTGATGGGGATGCGGAAGAGGCAGCAGTCCTGAGTGTTGCTCGTGAAGAGCTGCCAAGTGGCACAGGCGGTCAGCTGACGGACTTCCAGGGAACCCGGCAGGGTCTCACCGTCACCCAGGGAGAGCCAGACTGGAGCCTGAGTCCCACAGTGGTTGACCTGGTGAGGGGAGGAAGAAGATTTCATGTGGTAATGTTCATAATGTTGTTCTTCTAACTTACTCTACAACTTAACTACATACTTTATATTTGAGTTAAGACTCGACCTTTACCTCCACACACTGGGTTGGCATCCTGGCAGGCTTGTCAAAAATCTGGAACTGGTACCAGCCGACGAGCAGTGAGTGATCACAGATAACATCCTGGATGGACGAGTGCTGGAGCCAGCTGGAGCTGAAGGTGGTACTGCGGTACGGGTTCTGCAGGACGGTGTGTCCTCCTGGGGCACACTCTGGTGGGAGAACTTCACATGGAGACAGTAAAACTCTGAAACAGGTAGTTGTAGTCGTGACGCAATAGTAGACTTCAGTGGGAGAGAGGTTGTTCGTCATTTCGTTCAAATATGAACCAAGATATCTGACTTAAGAGTAAAAGTTATTTTTAATATGTATGCTGTGTTTAATTGTGTGTGATTGTGCTGGTGTGTCAAAACAAATGTCCATAATGAAAATAACACAATAAGAAATGTCTATCTTATTTATTTAATAGATAGTAACCTTAAATTAATATTATATCTCTGTTGAATATCTTACCCTGTGTATTTCCATTGTTATATTTTCACCAATACTGTATTTTACACATGTATAATATGTATAATAGTTTGTTTTTTGTTTTTAATAATTGTAAGTATGTGCACTGTATTTACAGTGTGTCAACTTGTGTATCAACAAAAAGTCCCTTATATTAATAGTTAGATAAGAAATGTTTATCTTATTTTAACCGACAGTAACCAGAAATAAATAATATATTTCTTTTGAGTATCATACACCGTATATTTTATTTAAAAAAATAAAAACTCATCAACCTATTTAACACAAAATGTCTAACTTCTTCAGAGACAGAAAAAAGAATTTAGGAATTAGCAGTAACACTTGTTTTCTTTCCATTTTCCATGTTTCTGGTGGAATTATACGTGTTGAGTCGCATAGAATCTACTCAAGGGCCACAAATGGCCCCTGGCCTTGACTTTGGACGTGCCTGTGGTAAGTTAAGTCTAAGTTAAGTAAAGGTATTTTTGCAGACTACATGCTACTAATAAAAACTATGTACGATGCTTACTGCAGAATTGGCTGTAAATACTTCCTTGAACAGAATATCAAGTGTTTCTTTGCCTTTCAGATATACAGAATTTTGATAGCATGTTAATGTAAAACAATAAACATATTCAACGGTTGAGAAATTAATTCATTACAATAAAAGTTAAGATACAGTATATTCTAACTTGTAAATAATCAAATAAACGAAGTAAATAAATGAACTGAGAATTACTTGTAAAAATGTTAGTAAATCCTATAATGAACAACATAATTAACCCAAAATACGTATTTTTTGTAAACATTTTTCGGTCGATTTAAATGCGTTTTTGAGGATCACTCAGAGTTAGCATTATGTGGCTAAAAATGAAAACCTCTCAGAAGGTGCGTTCAACCATTTATGTTGCATTATGTTGAACAATATTTTGGTTCATGAAAAAGGCAATGTTTTATTAAATTTAATTTAGTGTGACATTGGAATAACAGAGAACAATGTATAATTTAGAAATGTTACAGGTTGATGACAATGCTACGCTAGCAAACTGTTGCGTTCATTTCTAGTACATGAATTTGAAACATTTCTCGTTCGATAATATGATTCTTTAGTTACAAGGACGTGGTCAGGTTTAAGCTGAAGTCTGACTCGTGTGGACTCGTGTGGACTCGTGTATCCTCGGCCACGGTGACCGTGAACTGCCCGGTTTGCGCCGATGACAGTGATGGACAGTGACGACCAAGTCTCATTGAAATGTCTCTTAAACTATTACTTTTTTATTTTGTTCGCGCAGAAACACCGCGGAACCAGTAAAGCAGACTATAAGAGAGACTCACCCGCCTGAGAGCGCACGGTCCCGGGGAAGAAGATCAGAAAACACCGAATAAACACGGCGACCTTTTTCAGCTCCATCGTCCCCTTTGGTTTAAAATAAAAAATAGTTAAAGAAAAAAAAGGAGTAAAATCCAGTGAGATAACCAACAGATGATCTGATTTCTGATATGTTGACTGTTGGACCATCGCAGACGCTCCAACTGTTGCGTGTTAGGAGGGGCGTCAGCTGTCCACCTTCCCCGGCCAGCGAGCACTGTCCCCGGCCAGCGGACCACCATCTGCCGGCCGAGTCTAGAAACGTAGTGCGACCAACTCTGACCAAAAAAATAGTTCCTCCGATACTTAAATTATTATTAATTGTTATTTTTAAAGGTCTTTGGTTTTGTTGCAGCTAGTCAGAGTAAAAGAATATAAAATTAAATGTATTTGTAAAAGTCCCTCAAAATAAAATGTATAATTAAGACTTTAAACATTCTTAACAAGAACATATAATATATATATATTTTTAGTCTATTTCACATGAAGGTTTTTTGTTTATTTTTCTTCAGGACAGGACTGTGTATGGTATGACCTGTCAGGAAATGTTTCTATTATAACACAAGACATATTTGCTGCCTTGGTGCTTGGTTCTGTTTTTCTATTGCTTATTTCATTCTTTTATTCTGTACTGACACCACAACAAATGCTATGTTGGTTTGACAACACTGGCAATACATCTGCCTGATTCTGATATTAGGTTAGGTTAGGTTAGGTAGAACTTTATTAATAGCAGTTTATATAGCAATTATAGTAGCACTTACAATAGGCTTCTATGCAGAGGTAAGTCGATCTAAAAGAGTAATAATTACATAAATATTGGCAGTATTAATACCAAAAGTAATACCAGATGAACAAATACCACAGAAATACTGTAGCTGTGGCAGCAATAATAATATGATTAAGAAAAAATGTTAAATGGTTAATCTGATATGAGTTTTAGGTGAAACATACTTTAATACATCAAAAAGACCTACACCGAGTAGAGGGAGCTACATGAATGATGAACCTGAAGTGACCAGAGAAGAAATAGACACAAGCCAGTGATGACCTAAATCTCCAAACCAGATGCTCCTCTCAGCTTCTAATTGTTGTGCATTTCCTCTCTTGTGAGGAAATCTGAACATGTGAATTGTAGTGGAGTCAGTTTTGAGGCTGCGACGAGGACGGCAGCTGTGGTTAAGACTCATAAATCTGCTGCTCCATCCAGAGTCTGGAGGAACCATCAGCGAATCGTGAACCGTTCTCTTCAAGTATCATCACCCAAACTGATCACCATATGTGTGGAAGGTGGCGCTACTGAGAGCAAGTTTATCAGTCATGTGACAAGAGGAAGGAAGCGCTACACCCAGATGACGCTTCCTGGAATCATAGATCTCTCAGGGATTCTGAGCCTTCATGGATTGATGTTTATTTTCTCCTGCGTTCACTTCAGTGTAGGCTCCTCGGAGTCAGAGACCATGGTCCTCAGAGGTGACAAAAAAAAGAAAGAAAAGTTGTAATATCTTGTCCAGTGACAGGTGGAGATGATCATCACAAAATATTGTCGTGGATAAATGATTTAGTCTTTCCTAATACATGATGTTTTAATTCTTTTATTTCCATCTCTGCCGCCCTGTAACACATACATAATTATATAATAACTAATTACTCAATGAGATATTTGAAATTATAATTTGTTATTTTTATTAAAAACTTCTACACATACAAAGATACAACATGTTACAGGCTGCGTCAATTTCTCTCACCGGAACTACCACTGGTAGCGAATAGCTAGCAAGTATAACATTACGTTAAATAGTATTCGCTTTATGTGACAGTTGAAAACAAACTTCTTTGTGACACTTTCCATCTATCATGTGGTACATAAGTTCACTCAACCAATATTTAACTACCGACAAAATAAACTCAGTTTGATCAAACTGCTTGGGACCTTGGCTCCTGCAAGTCTTTATGAAGAACATGTTAAGATGAAACTTTCATTTTGAAAAAACAGTTTAGTATCAACAGAATCATGAAATGGACAAATGTTACAAAATTAGAGTTTTGAATAAACATCTTCTGATAAATGTATGTGTACTTTTGAAAGTGCTGTTGTTAAATTGACTAAAGTATTCAGATTGACATGACGTGAACACTCACTGTGGTCAGCAGCATCACTGCTCTGTATCTCTTTTACTTTGAAAAGGTCACCAGAGCAATTCAGACGCAGAGTCAGGGGTCAAGAAGAGCCGCTGGAGGTGGAGGATCCTGTTTTTACAGTGTCGGGGGTCAGCCTGCTCTCAGTTCAGGTTTCCTGCTGCTCCTGTCAGCTGTCCGGCCGTGTAAACGTGCTGACAACAGGTGGACTGATCCATGTTTACACTAGAATCTCCTCTAAATCACACCGAAGCCTCCTTGATGCCCCTCGGAGCAACATCCTGAATAAGTCTCAGTGACTATATTTCTGAATTACTAGTTTCAGAACATTACCATTTCTATTATATTCATGTTAGTTACTTCTCAAAAGTATTTATTATAATATTTAATTTGATTAAATTCAGAACTAAGGTAAGGTAAGGTAAGGTAAAACTTTATTGATTGAACTTCAAAGAGATAAACAAATATACATAAAAAAAATCAACAACACAACAAGGATCTTACATTAAGAAACTACATAACTTAAAATAATGTTTTGTTTTGTCTGTTATAACTACAACCAAATAATAAACACCAGACGAAGAACAGCATTGTAAACTAACATTGAAGAAATTATATGTATGTCATAAACACTCATTGATCAGTCACATTTTTTCAAATATAAAAAGCGTTTTTCTCTGCTGCCTGTTTTTTATTTTTATTTAAAAGAGCTACTTGTACATGAGCACAGCCGTGACGTCAGACGTTGTCACCAGCGATTAGTTAAAACCTCTACCATACCGGTATTTGCCACTAGATGGGGGCAAAGAAACATTACTTTTATTTTCTCCCACTTTCCCCTGCAAGAGCTTGTCTCGATCTCCTTCCATCGTGCTTTGTAATTTAACTAAGTAAGTAAATAAGCAAGTTATATTTATTATCATTAGTTCGTCCTGTTTGATTAAAGACGGTTAGCGAACAGTTTTAAACGCCAATGAAGGTTATTTTCTTATGTTATTCTTATCTTTTTAACCGTCTTACTTGAATGAACTTTTATCATGTATTATAAAATAAAATAAATGCATCATAAAGAAAACTGACATCAGTATAAGCCGTAGAAAATGAATGGTTAATGTGCAGTGAATAAATATAATGTATATATATATTTCCTTTTCTAAATGAAAAGGCCTTTGTTTGTTTATTTTTCGATACTCAAATACTCTCGATACTGAGGTTTGGCTGCTGGAAAATGTTTATTGTCAATGTTGTAAACACAACATAGGATTTTCTTGAGGTGAATGTACAGAATAAAAGAATAAAATAAAATATCACACAAAACAAGAAATAGATCAACAGAACCAAGCACCAAGGCAGCCACTCTTTTAATATCTAAATACTCTCTTTTCTTATAATTTGCCTTGTATTCGGATATTGTCTTCATCTTCTAGTGTAATATTTACTATCATTTTATTTTTAGGACGCAGGTTGAGAGGGATAAATAAAGCTTATCCAATCTGATCTAATCTATTTTTTCCTAAAGGTAAAACCTTTCTTCTCCGAGACATAGAGAAGGTTTGTTTTTTGGCAGTGACTGCCTTTGGACTTGCTTCAATCCGACGATTGGCAGGATGAGGACTGAACAAAAGTTTAAGAACCATTTCATTTTCATTTTAAAAGAATGATGATGTTTTCACATGTTATTGTATTTATCTGATTTTACTGGTAGACTTCAAAATATCCTACTGCTGCTTCTCTACAAAGGGCTTATTATTTTTAATGCAAAGGATCTTTTTATTTAAATAAAAGAAGATATCAGTAAACTTGTTTGAATCACAGCTACAGAATTTGTCCACAAGATGGTGCGATTTAAAAGTCTGTTAGTTGATTCTTTTGATCAATTCAATTCAACATTTAACAATGTGTAATTGTGACTAATGATTCATAAATTCCCTCGTAATTGTTTGTCCTCTTTTTTGTGTCTACTAATTATTTACTGCTCTACAACAAAGTGATCCACTCTCTAACCGAGCTTCGCGACTGGTTCACCCGTGATGCTCTGCCTTACCCCTGAGGAAGCTCAATGAACTGGGTGAGGTTAACTTCAGCTATGTCTGGGACAGTTTAGTGTCCCAGCACATAATTTGCTGGATGCTGCTTTACTAATCTATTTCCCGCTGTCACAGCCATAGTCCTGTCCAACAGCTCTGTTTTATGTGTGGGAAACTCATCACTTCTGTATGAGGTAGCGGACAGACTGTCCAAGCCATCCCTCTAGGACAAATGTCCCCCCTCCACGACTCCAATTGTCCCTTGGCTAGGTGGTCTGAGGGTTGTGGGGACCTAACACTCCATGAAGACCTTGGGCCTGGATGTTCATACCCCAGAGAAAACATGAGCAGAATGCCTCCAAGAGGAGGGTTTACACTTGAGGGTAGGTTTTGGATCCAAGCTAGTTCTTTGAGATTTTTATGAGGCGAGGAAGAGCCTCGAGCATTAACCAAAAGCTGAACACTATTCGTAGAACTAGTCAGATTAGAGTAGTGGGACGAGATCTGCATCCTGCAGTCAAGGGTACTTGAGGTCTGGGGGCAAATTTGGCCCAACAAGTCATTCAAGAAGGCCTGTGACAGAAAGGAATGTGCAAATTGAATTGACTCACCATTTAAAGCACTGAAAATATATATTGCCTGCATTTAGGTTGTGATGTTGTTTAACACAAAGCTCTCAATTTGATTGGTTGTTTTTCAATTTTTAAAGCCTTTTAAAACCTTTTAAAGCGCGACAGAATGGTTTCCTTGGTGCTAGGTTATGCTTTTCTACTGCTTATTTTGTGTGTTCTCTTGTTTAATTTCTTTATTAGGCACGGACACCAAAAAAAAAATCCAATTTTTGTTTACTACACTGGCAATAAAAATGTTTGATTATGATTGTTAAGAAGCAAACAAAAGTTTTAGTATGATCTAAATCCTTTTCAACAACAAATGAATGTATATATATCGGTTTGAATATATGTATACCTGCATAATATATATATATATATATATATATATATATATATATATATATTTAACCCTGCATAGTAATACAATACTAAATATTCATTCACTTTCAACTAACAAAACTTAACTTTTAAATATCTGCCTTCCACTGTACTGTATCTTAGTTTTCTCTACTGGGCAAAGGGTATTAACAAAAAACAAGATTAAGTGGAAATAATTTAAAATGTAATGTCATATTACACACAAAGTAAAATGTAAATATAAATGTGTTAAAGGTAGCTATTTAATTAGTATATTGTAAAATACTAATGTTATTATTCACCAGTGCCTTGCCCTAGAGCACTATTTTAATCACTGCATAGACAGGATTTTCTTGTCAGGGTTCACTCACCAGCTGCCTGCAGTGTGACGTCAGTGTGATGGAGTTTCTGTTGCCCTCGATATCGCTACTTCAGATCCACACCCAAAAATAATACAAATTTGAGGCGTGCACGTTCCAGAGCTTTGCCTTTAGTGACCATCTGTGCATAAGTGACACACCCTAAATATAAGACGACAGCAGCTATTAAAGGGTTAGTTCACCCAATATTGAAACCTAAACTAAACTGAAACTAATTTTCTGCTCACCCTCATGTCGACTAAGGGTTGGGATTATTTGCAGAACAATGTGTTCTTTTTAGAATTATAGGCAAAAATGTACCTCAATTTTAATGTAGCAACTAGTGCTCGGTAGTTGTTTAATCTGCAGTGTTTTTTTCTGTGCAATGACAATAAAAGAAAGTCTAAAGTCAAAAAGTCACTTAAAAACATCCAAATACTTCCATGATGGTCGTCTGTAACGTCCATCTTGTCTTGAAGCCTCAAAAAGTCTATACTATACACTTGTTTTTAGCGGAAGCTGCTAGGCGAGAGACTGTGAACTTGCTCTACAAACTTAAAAAGTACAGATACTTTTTCCGGAACAATTCCTATGGTCGAGGCTTCAATACAAGATGGTGATTACAAACGAGCACCATGGAAGTATTTGGATCTTTTAAAGTTTGTTATTTTGTCAGAAGATGAATTCAGAGACCATTTACCATACTTTTCTACATCAAAGATGTACTTGCATTTATGCTCTAAAAGGATTGGATTAATCTGAAAATACTGTAATCCCAACCAAAAGAAAATAAGTGAATTCTGAACTCAATATTTTTGTGTGAACTATTCCTTTAAGTAAGTCTGTGTGTGTATGTGTGTGTGTGTGTGGCCCCCACTATACATTTGAGTTAAAAACAAACTCCATTGTATATGCTGTTGCTACTGTCGGTCTCCATGGAAGGTAAAGTTAAAGTTATGAGCTCAACCATAACAGAGCCCCGAGACGAAGGCAATAAAAAGTGTCCTCCTGTAAACAAGTCCAGAACCAGACTGTTTAGACTGAGATGGTGCATTCACGGTCCGCAGACCAATCAGTTTGAAGAAAAACACGCGGATGCATGTGGGTGGTGCCACGCACGCACGCACGCACAGACACAGAAAGAACCACGACTGTCGGAAGTGTTTATCAGTACATGTTGAACGAACCTTTTAGTCGCCTTGAATTTTGCGTGTAAATAAAAAACAATAATCATGACATGTTCACGAACGCATCACGGACCATTTGTTCTGGCTTGACCGTGTGAGCTTGAACGCAGCATCCGTGGATTCTTGCCATCTCGACATTCAAGAAATTGCCCCTGAATGCACCTTTTTTTTAACCACACTCGTTTCTTCATTTTAACTGTCTTGAATTAAACCCATGAACGCATCATCACGGTTTGAAGTGTCACGTAAACGCACCACACATGCTGCTCTCTTGCTAATGCTAGTAACTAAAGCAGCACCTGTTCTTATTTGATGTAATACACAAACTGCAGCTAATGTTTTCACACAAAAGTTACAGTGCGTGAACACAACACGAGTTGACACGGAAAGCATTGACTCGTGTATTTTTATTTCACAATAACACTTCCTGTTCAGCAGAAGTGAAATGGTGTGACAGAAGCGCGAGCAACAGGTGACCTGGGATTCCGGGCACAACCACGATCGACAGTTCTCTACGCCAATCAGAACGCGGAAGCGCCGGAGGGCGAGCCAATCGCGTGCGTTGTTGCTGTCGGTGGGGGCGTGCCTCCGAGCCCTCAGCAGCGTCGTCAGTGGTGGAGCCACAGGAGAGCAGACTGTAGCGCCGACGGCTGCGGGGAGGAGGTCGAGTGAGGAGATCGTGTCGTGTTTCGACGCCGCAACATCCAGCGATTGAACCCGGAGCGTCGTGTTCTTCGTCGGCTAGTGTGTGCCGGTGAGTCCGGTCCCTTTACGAACCAGTTTACCGCTGCTTTTTCACCGCGTGATTCGGATCGGTAGGTCAGCAAGTGGACCGTGTGTGTGTGTGTGTACGTGCAACGGGTGTGTGTGCGCGTGCCTGCGTGTGCGCGTACGTGTGTGTCACCTGCCACGTAAATACTTCATGGATTGAGGTGTGTTGCACAGGTTGGCGATAAAACGAACTAAGAATACACACAAGAATGTTACAGCCTTCAGTACTTGATACGTTTGTTATCGTTTAGAATGGAACCTTTAGAAATACACAGAAAACTGACGACTAAATACATTGTGATTTTTAGGGCATTTTTGCTTGGTTCCCTTTACTGCCGTTATATATTCGTTAACAAATCACTGCCCGTTTTTTCGGGAATAAATAACTATGTACATACACACAAATATATATATATATATACGTATCAATCCAACATTTCGATTACATTTGCCACATGATCTGCATGTTTGTCAAGAAGACATGGAGTTTTATTTAAAAATGCGTTCGTTATTTCCCACGCTGGGGTGAAGACGTTCACAACAGCAGGCGTCACAGTTCGGATTAAACCGGTATTTCAGTGTAAACAGGATTAAGAGCTAAATGGATTGAATTCGCTGCAGGGAGAAAATACAATACATGAACAATAGTTAATTAATTATCTTTATACAACTTTGTTGCCAGTGGTTACTGGAGTAAAAGGGCTTCATCTTCTTTGAGTTTAGTTTAAGAAATTGTTGACAACACAGCCGATTACCAGAAAGATTATGTTGATGTCTGTTAGCATTTTAGCTTCCCTTTCTGTGTTTTTGCCTGAATGTTTCTTTGATTTTGTATTTAATCTTCATTTCAACTGCAGATGTCCTCAAGAGAGTCAGTCTGCCAAGTTAAGATCAGAGCTTAGGAGGAGTTATTTAGTCCAAACTGACTTTCAAAATAGATCAGATCCGCTATGCTTTACATCATGATGATACTGCCTGAAAAAAAAAAATAATAATAATAATATCTTCACAATCCTGCTGTTATTTGCTGTCAAACAAGGAGCTCAAGAAGCCACTGGACTACTCTGCGCCACCATCTTGGATTTTTTTTTTAAGTAAAAGTGCTTTAGTATCTTAAATGTAAAAGGACTTGTATGTTCAAATGAATTCAAGTTTCCACATGTTATTTTCCGTAACTCCTCGGTTTATGCAAGCAGACCCTCTGTTTAAAGAAAGTCACATGACTTTTGCTCGTAAAGGAACAAGGAAAGTGTGTAGCGTCACTGAGCTCTGATGCTCATCTCGCTTCTTCCTTGTTGAGTGATCTATATCTATGATAATCTCAACACTCATCTGACAAGTGTTCATCTTTTGAAAATGTGTTTTTTTTTCCCATGACTTTGCACTTTGAGTTTCAACATGAACAAGTTATATGAATATTTTCACTTTTTTTGCTTTCCTATGTCTTCTTTTAGCCTCAACTTATCTGATCCTTTCCCATAATAGTTGGCCGACAAGTTTTATTTTGTCAACTGTTCTCTCCGTCATGAGTGTGTTATGATGTAACTGTTTGTTGACATGCATTCCACTTAACAGTCATTTAGCAGCAACAACACTATCAAACAAAATCCTTCAAAACACCATAAAGTTGTTTGCTAATAGTTAGCATCAGTTATATGTTGTAGAAAGTTCTTTACACAAGTGTGATTAAATGGTGGCAAAGGCATGAAGTTTGTTTGACTGCTAATGTTAAAATGTTGGATACAGTTGTTTGTTACAGACGCGGCTCGATTTATCAGAGTTCTAAAGCAGACAACGTTGATCTGTTGATCCACAGAGAGAGAACTGGGTCATTACTGGGTGCATTGGTCTGTGTCACCAGCCTAACATGTGCAATATGCTTTCAGGTTATTACTGCGGCCGTTTTGGAATACAAGGCTTCAGGGGATTACCGCCAGTCATTTGAAATCCCCCCAAATCCCTGGCTCCTTCCTCATGACGAGAGATGGGGAATGGCTTGTCGGAAAAGTCCAGCTGCCTCTCCAGCGTGCCGCTCTTCCAGTCCTTCCACATCGCCATCCTGGGCCTGGACTCGGCGGGGAAGACCACCGTCCTGTACCGCCTGCAGTTCAATGAGTTTGTCAACACGGTGCCCACCAAGGGCTTCAACGCAGAGAAGGTCAAGGTGTCCCTGAGCGGCCACCGAACTGTGACCTTCCACTTCTGGGACGTCGGCGGTCAGGAGAAGCTGCGGCCGCTTTGGAAGTCGTACACGCGTGGAGCTGACGGCATCATCTTTGTGGTGGACTCAGTGGACACGGAGCGCATGGAGGAAGCAAAGACTGAGCTCCACAAGATTGCCAAGACCTCCGAGAACCACGGTGTCCCCGTGCTGGTGGTGGCCAACAAGCAGGATTTGAGGCACTCGCTGGGACTGGACGAGATGGAGAAGCTGCTGGCGCTGAAGGAGCTGAGCCCGGCCACGCCGTGGCACCTGCAGCCCACCTGCGCCATCATCGGAGATGGACTTCGTGAGGGTGTGGACCGACTCCACGAGCTGATCCTGAAGCACCGGAAAGTTCTTCGACAGCAGAAGAAGAAGAATAGATAAAATTTAAAACTTTTGTTTGGTTTGGGAAGGACTCGCTGGAGGCGACGCTGAGTTTTATCAGTCCAACACTGAACTGCAGGGGGCGCAAGGTGGAGCTGCAAGTGACACTGAAAAGGCAAAACGGAATGAAGAAGAGAACGTTTCGGAGTGACTGGTGCACGGATGGGTCGGATTCTGGGAGGATGACGAAAGTGTTTCACGTGGTATTACGCTAAAGTAGAGACGGAAGTTTATTCCCCCGAAAAGGCTGGAGCGAAGACCTGCCGATATATATTTTTTTTCTTTTCTTTTTTTCAATCTTTGTGAACGAGAAGTATAGATAGAGCAGCTGTTTGATTGCCTATATCTTTAGTTTTTTTTCTCCAAAAGCACTTTAGACGGTTTTTAAAATAAGATTTTTTTGGGGGGGGGGTAAAGATGCTACTGTAGAGAAGGAGATGTAAATAGAGACCTACATTTTTGCTAAATAAAACATGTTTAACAGAGATTTCGCTAACGTGTACGATTCTTTTCTTGGGAGCGTGATTGCTAGTGGGCTTATAAACAAGATTAAGTTAGACACAATTAGGTTTTGTTGCTTCAAACGCTAACTGCTAATGTATTTTGCGCACAGAGCTTTAGCTGTGAAACTGACAACTATAAAAGCGCTGTTACCAATTACCACCAGGAGAACTGACATTGGATTAATCTGGGACTGCTTGGCGTCTCATGGTTTTGTTAAAAGATTATCAACCTCCAGTTGAAAAAAAGAAAAAGAAAATCTTTTTCTTCTGCAAGAAGTGTAAATTGGACGAGGTTCGCTTTTCTCACACGTTGAGTTGCTGTTCAGGTGATCACGTACTCGCAGGTGAAAAGGTATATTCTTGAGTAACAAGGAGCTAAAAAAAAACAGTCTGTATTTTCGTGTCTGAACAGGCGACCTCGTCTGTCAGTGCGGCTCAAGCTGTCAAGTGTTCAGCTGCCTTCTGACCAAACACACCTGATAACAAGCACCTTCGGTAATAACCACCCTGTTGCGACAAGCAGAGGCCACGCCCACAATCATGTAGTAAACAGACTGCTGCAACTTCAGTGGTTGACCTAGTCCTACAAAGTAAGAAATCATTTAAAAAAAATACACTTTTTTATATGAACACAACTTTCTTTATCTTTACATTTACATGATGTTGAATCATTTACTTTATTCCAACAATTTTAATTAATTAATAACCAAAAAATTGAATGCGTTTGTTTTTTTTCTTTGTTTGCATTAACAAAAACTGATTGAAATAAGAAAAGTAATTTGAAAGAAAAGGATGGGAATAATAAAAAGTTTGCGTGGTTCAGAAATTCTTGGAAAAAGAATCGATATTAAAAAAAATAAATGTGGGTGAAGCTAAAATCAAAAGGTAATAACTAGACTAAGGAGTGTGAAAAACAGAAACATGGCAGATATAATAATAAAACGAAATTCAAAACTTTAAATGTGTTTACCACATTAATTTTGCCCAATCTTTTCAATCAGATTATTCGACGAGCAGCCGTTGTGCAACACAGCGCCTCACCATTCCGACTACACTGATTCTGTGAGATATATAGGAGCCATTAATATTCAAAGGTGAATAAAATGTCGGATACACATCTTAGTTTCTCACTCTGTAGAAAAAACGAATCAAGTTTTACTGTATTCTACCTTTTAAATGATGACCACTAGAGTTCATGGTTCATATAATGACTTGTTTCCCATCATGTAAGCATCATTCGCATGAAAGGTTGTGTAACTGTGTGATGATGAAAGCGGTGATGTGTGTTCAAGATCACAACTCTGTTTGTGACGGTGAACGAACCGGGAAGGTTCTCATGACAAAAGGTGTTTCACAGTGAATATAGTGGAGAACATTTTGTTAGGGTGCAGCGGTACGACGCCCAGACTCACTGCCAAAGCTTGCCTCGGGCGCCTGTGCTGTAAAAGCAATGATTCCTGGGAATTCCAGCGCGGTTGAGCTACCGCGAACACACGCAGCTTCATTTAATGTTTTCCCGGGTTAATGGATGGCCTCTGGACACGAGTGGATGAAAGAGGGAGGAAATGAAGAGCCGCAGCGGGATTTGTGTTTACGAACAACAGTCAGCAAAAGGGAGACGTTTCAAGTCTGGCCAGGAGCAGGTCACGGGAGGCGAGGAGAGCAGGAAGGAGAAGGTCTTTTGTTCGAAGGCAGGCATGTGTGATTCATCAGTGTTTTACATGCGGAGCTGGCTCCACCAGCTTCTGACGCTCCGGTTTCGTCACGACACGTGGAAAAACTGAAATAGTTTCAAGAGTGCTAAGCAGGATATCCAGGTGTGTCCTGACGTAATAGTTATATTTGTCAGGTGGGTCGTCATTCAGATACATTTGTGTTTTGATGCTTTGGTTCTCACAACCCAAACATGGCCACACATACTGTAGGTCACATGACTTTCTTCAGGCACAACAACAAATCGGACCTCTTTGTCGAAACCAGCCGATATGACTCCGAGCAAGAAAATCTGTGATGGTTCTCCCAGGATTATAAATTCCGAGGTGTACGAGGCTACGTCACTGTCTAGAACAGTGGTCCCCCAACTACTGCCCATGGGTCAAATTCGGTCGTCTCCACATTTTTCCCGGCCCCCTGAACAATACTTGAGACGCATATTGATTTTCTTTCTTCATTTACAGTGTGTGACAAAAATATCACATTTTTAGAGTAGCTAGATACAAATCAAACTGAATGTTTTATGTGGTTATATTCCACACCTACATATATGCTCTCTAAAAAGGTCTGCTTTGAAATACATCAACATTTTAGGGCCTAAAATTACATTTCCTGCCTTTTGAAAAACCCAGAAAGGGTTATTTGGTTTTTATGTGGCTCTATGGAAAATAATACATTTTAATGTTTAGGCCTGCGCTCGTCACGCTTTTTCTGTTACAAACTGACCCCCCATCAGAGAAGGGGAAAGTTATGTGGCCCAAGCATGAAAATATGTGGGTATATAAGTAACCATAACTTGGATTTAAGTCAACTTAAAACCCTGAATTGAAGTTGAAAGATTAATGTTGGAAGCCACATCACAACAGATGTGAACAGGTGGTCATAATGTTCTGCGACAGTGATGCCGCAGTCAAAGACAAATCGGCTAAATAATTTAGAACCAGAAGTTGACCTTGAAGTGGTGCAGAGTCTGAAACCCATTAGTGGAGAAATTCCACATGGAGCGTGCTCATGCGTGAGCGCAGAATTCAAGTCTGAACTTTTGACCGGGGAGACGACGGCTACCGTAAGTCGTGGCCCACGTCTTCATCCTCATGGGTCGCCTCAGGGCCACGAAGTTGTGATACTGTCATCCGACAACATCTGTGGAGTTTGTTTGGACCAAGTCTACCGAGTCATCCCATCCGCCTCGGGAACCTTCCAGGTTGTGGAAACTAGCACCGAACAGTGTTGAGTACGATGAAACATCTGTGGTTCTGGAAACCGTTGTAGTGGTGACTGATTCATTCTGGTAAAAAATAAAAAACGGGTCTTGATTAGGTTCCTGTTATAAATTCTGGGCCAAAAAACTTCAGTCAACATGGCCGCCTTCGAGATCTGAAGACTGGAATCTGTTTGATTTTCGTTTTGTAAGAGGCCCAAGAGTGGACGTGCACACACAGAACAAGACCACGAAAGTCTTTGGGTCAGAGTTGGTCGGGAAATGTAGGACTCAGCATGGACTCAGTGGGACTCGATGTCTATGTAGCAACATGCTACTTGTGCAACATGCTACTGTGTTACAGTGAGGTTGTTTGGACCATGAGTCAAGTCTCCATGTAAACATATTCCCCACCCTCTGGTGGCCTTCAATGTCAATTACATCTGCGAAACATTGAACGTCGGATCTGTTGCGTGGAGTCCCTCAAGGTTTTGTTCTGGCTCCTTTATTGTTTTTGCTGTAAGAAAAGCGCTCTATAAATATAAATTACTTACTCACTTACCATCTTTGAGTCAATGCAACAGCAGAGTCATAACTCGTAGAGCGTAAGCACCTTCAGCTCTACTTAAAGTGTTGCTCACGGATAATCTGGTGTTGCTCAGCCAGCATCTGATCTGCAGATTTTTTTGGTAAGATTTGGGATTTAGAAGGATCTTCTTCTAATCCTCAACAAACACAGATTCATGTTGACGACTCAAACGTTCTCCTGCCGCGACTCGTGCGACTCCTCTTGTTATGATTGGCTAACCTTCCCCGTTACGCAAGGCTCTCACGACGGCTCATTTGTCTTCCCGGGCCTGCAGAGACGGCGGCCCATTTACATGTGAATTCCTGGCTCAGCCCGGCGTGGAGCACCTGCGGGAGGACGGGGGAGGGAGAAGAGGACTCCTGTTCTCTCTGAAGAACTCATGAAGCTTCATCTGTTCACATGCAGAGCAGCACATTCCTGTGCAGGTAACAATGTTTGTTGGAACCACACGTCCTGAGCCAGTCACTCGTCATCTGGACTTTTCATGATTATTTTTAAAACTCATAATACTGACTTTCCCTCGAAGTGAATTTGTGTTTCTCCTGAATTTTATCTCTAATTTCTTTGTCTCAGTTTAGTTTTAGGGAATCTGTTCTCAGTTTTCAGTAGCAGGGATCCCCAACTTTTCTTGTAGAGCGTACCATGTCCCGATTATATTCAGGGACCGACAGCAAATCTCACCATAACGCTGAATCAGCAAGTGCTTTGGAATGGATACAACAGGATGTTTGTGTATTTGCGTCTATGTATGTTTGATTATATGCTGACGATGGTGTTCTTTATGTGAGTCTTTAGCCTCTAGCTTTTACTTTGTGCCAATGTGTGAGCATGTTTGTGTTTAAGCATTATGTGTATGGAAGAAGGACTCTGAAACAGAAGTTTGCTTTCATCTATTGTTTTATGGTATTTTTCTTTGGTAGTGTGACGTTTGTTTTTCTCAAAAAAAGGTTAGAAAACACTGGTCCATGTGCTAAAATTCAAATCAGGTTTTCTTTTTACCAAATATGAATTCAGACAGAAGGTCACATGATCAGTAGAGAGTAGACAAGGGAGGATCAGAGGACACTGGTCACCGCTATGGACGCTTTTGAAGTCAAACTTTATTGACACAAACAATCGCTTTCTGGAACACCTGAAATAATGTAGCAGGAGGGTGACCAGAAAGGTGGAGGGGCTAGTTAGGGCGAGAGGGAGATCTTGTTGAAGCATGATGATTGTGACTCAGTTTATTTTACAGTAACCACATGAGGCATATGAGATTTGAGTTGATAAACGATGACTCAGCGACCCTTATGACATTTTGGAAAAGCCTAATTCTAAAAGGGATTTTTTTCTTCTTTTTTTTTTTCGGTTATTTATTTTTAACATGTCATTATCCCTTTTCGGATTTGTTTCTAACTCCTGACTTTGGCTTGGCATCAACAAACAAATCCAAGAAAACTTTTATTACTTACTTAATTACTTTTTGCGACACTAAGGTCAATATTGATTTTTTTTTAGTTGTGTCTCTGACGCAGCAGGATTTCTCCTGATAGAAAGTTGTTGTTCTGGCCATAGGTCACCTGACCTCTGAATGGTGGACTCCACTTTCTCCTTCCCCTCCATCATGTGTGTCGACGGCCACCAGGAAAAACTCAACCCGTAACCTTTACTCTCGGGGTGGTGGGAGGAGGAACCCAGGGGAGGAAGGGAGACACGGGTGGATGAAGGAGGGAGGCGTTTTATGCTCTATCTCCCCCTGAGTCATCAATCAAACTAAATTAAATGTTCTCTCGCCCTCCTGCAGTCTCTTTAAACTCTGTGTGAAATCAGCTTAATAAAATGTCTTCAACTGTTGCTGGGACACATCAAAGACGCAACAGTTTCATATGTAAGTTTTAGCTAATTTCTCGAATTCTTTCTCACCTGAGTTTTATCTCATCTTTACGTCACATTACTGATCTCTGGATCTGATTCTTTAACTTATCTCAAACTCTATGTTCCTCATGTTTCAAATGTTGAGGTCTCTCTCTCCAACATGCAGTAAGTCCCTCATCATGACCATGTTTTGAAGTTATTACTCTATGAGGTACTCCCCCGTCTGAAATCTCAGCGAATGAGAGGTTACGAGAGCAAAGCCCGATATGATGGTCCCTTTGCTGAAGTGTGTTCACAGCAATTTGTGACCTTAAACCCATCAGGGCAGTGGAACAAGTTCCTGGGGAAAAGGGTCTTCTGTGCTGGGCTCACTCTGAACTACTGAAACAAAGAGTAAAATAAGGTTGTCCTGAAGGAGTCTAGGCTTGAGGTTGTTTGGGGCCCCAGAGCACGTCACTGCTGCCACCGATCCAGCCTCTTATCTGCTCTCACAGAGCTCCATTGTTCCTCCCTGAGAGCCATCGCGAGGAATTAGAGACGAATCGTTCACACGTCAACACGCTGAAGGTTAAAGAACATTCAGAATCTCGGCAGAACTCTCCTACGTGACACTCAGACGGCGGCTCAGCCCCGAGTTTTCCCTCGCCGTCCGACCGTGAAAGAGAATGACGGACAGGTTTAAGCTGAGTAATCCTCCTCGCCTCGCTGGCATTTAGCTCAGACCATCGTAAAGTCACGTGACCTGCATGTCAATCACTAGACACTTCTTCCATCGCTGTCTGGTGTAAACTAATGTGTTGGTCTGCATTGGTCAGTTACAAGAAAGGGGGATATCTGGAGACTCTTGACGAAACACTGAACATGAGACCAGAACACTCAGATCTTTGTCTCACGTTGAGCTGAACGACTTCAAATGTCGCAGGTTCACCTTCACCTGCAGCATAAGGGGCTCTTGTTCTCCAACAAAGACGCCCCCAAATCCCGAGTCCTGATCCCCTCGGAGTCTGATACGCCTTTCATCTTCCCGCTAAGTCAGGGAGCGTGAGACCTGAGTCTCTGACTGACCTACCTGGACCCTATGAGTGAACATTTATCTCCTTAAAGTTCAGTCTCTTCCACATTCGAATGTCTAAAAGTACATATCCGATTTATTTTCTTCTTATTTAAAAATGTTATTTAAAATCATATTTAATTGATGTGAGGTTTGTTATATTGTTTTTTAAATGTGTGCCAAGATCACAAATGACAACAACTGCTCATTGTGTCTTGTTTTTTGTTTGGAAAAGTTTAATTTAAACACATTATATTTGCTAAACCCAACCAAAGCAGGTCTGTTACAGAGTCTTGCTGATGAACGAGGAAGTTCGAGATCCGAGAGGAAGTTTTTCTTTCCTCCATCTGCGAGCGCCAACATCTGCAAGCTTGACACGCTTGAATGACAGGAAGTGAGGACGGCAGGGAAACAGGAAGCGAAGGTGACTCGTGTTAGAGGCCTTGTTTTTTCAAAAAACCTGCACGTTATTGAACTGCAGCAATTTTCAATCACAGCATGTGATCAACATGACGGACGTCTGAGGAGTCTTGATCTAAAGTGAGGGGACAAGGCCGAAAAGCTCAAGATCATTTACCATTTGAATTCTAAATCATTTTTTCACAAAATATATTTTAACGTAACTTGAGTGTTTTTTCTTATTCTTTTAAAACAAAATATCAATTACCTTTTAATGTATTTTGTTAAATATTAAACTGAATATACAAACACACTGATTACTTTATGTAGCCATTAGTGCATCAGTGCTATTTATCAAAAGGTTATCAACCAGGAGGGCCTCAGTGTAGAGCTCATTAGGTCTTTTTTTCAAATGGACCTACACCAAATTTTCTATGGTAATCCTTTGTGAGCCGATCTAGGCGGGAGCGACGACGGATTGTTCCAGAGCGTGTGCGTCAGAGCAACTTCCTGCAGGTGAAGGATGCAGCTGTTGGACCTGTTGGTTCTGTTTGGACTTTTGACTTCAGAACCATCCGAAGATCTCTTGCATCAGTCTGCAAAGATGTGTCACAGCTAGGTGGCGCTGTGAAAAGCAAGGCCTTGACTTGTTGGCGCTTTTCTTCGGAGTGTTAAGAAGATCTGTTTGTATATGTATTTACTATAAATGAGTCTGGTGTGTTGCTCACACGTCTCTGCTGAGATCCCGCGATGCCTTCAGGCTCCGTGTCCCTGTGGTTCTTGCAGAGTGTGGGTTTGTTTTTCTGCACATCGGTCGTCCTCAGCTGTCTCATCGCGCAGCAGGGGAGGGGATCACACCCCCTTCCTTCCCCAGTCTCCTCCACTTTCTCTGCCAGACAACTGGGTCAACCTGCTTCTCTGATAGTCCTGTTGTCCCTGAAGGCAGCAAACAAAGACCCCAGTCCCACTTCCATCCTAATGAGGGGGCGAGAAGTCCAGCAGAGTCTGCTGGTACACAATGATGATACAACGTCTCATGCCAAGAATCACCATCCTCATCTTATATAATCATCTTTACCTTCATCTTTATCATCATCTTCTTTATCTTTATTATCATCATCTTCATCATCATCATCCTCATCTTTATTATAATCATCTTTATCTTCATATTTATCATCATCTTCTTCATCTTTATTATCATCATCTTTATTATAATCATCTTTATCTTCTTCTTTATTATCATCTTCTTCATCTTTATTATCGTCATCTTCATCATCATCATCCTCATCTTTATTATAATCATCTTTATCTTCATATTTATCATCATCTTCTTCATCTTTATTATCATCATCTTTATTATAATCATCTTTATCTTCTTCTTTATTATCATCGTCTTCATCTTTATTATCGTCATCTTCATCTTTATTATCTTCATCATCTTTATTATAATCATCTTTATAATCATCATCTTCATCTTTATTATCTTCATCATCCTCCTCATCTTTATTATAATCATCTTTATCTTCATCTATATTATCATCATCTTCATCTATACTATTATCATCTTCATCTTTGCCCATTATCTTCATCATCCTCATCTTATTATAATCATCTATATCTTCATCTTTATCATCATTTTCTTTATCTTCATTATCATCATCTTCATCATCGTCATCTTCTTCTTTATTATCATCTTCTTAATCTTTATTATGATCATCTTCATCTTTATTATCTTCATCATCTTTATTATCATTATCTTTATAATCATCATCTTCATCTTTATTATCTTCATCATCTTTATTATAATTATCTTTATGATCATCATCTTCATCTTTATTATCTTCATCATCCTCATCTTATTATAATCATCTTTATCTTCATATTTATCATCATTTTCTTTATCTTTATTATCATCATCTTCATCATCATCATTCTCATCTTTATTATAATCATCTTTATCCTCTTCTTTATTATCATCTTCTTCATCTTTATTATAATCATCTTTATAATCATCATCTTCATCTTTATTATCTTCATGATCTTTATCCTTATCTGTATTATCATCATCATCCTCTTTATCTTTATTATCTTCATCATCTTTATTATAATCATCTTTATAATCATTATCTTCATCATCTTTATTATAATCATCTTTATCTTCATATTTATTATCATCTTCTTCATCTTTATTATCGTTATCTTTATCATCATTTTCATCATCTTTATCTTCATCTTCATTTTTATTATCATTTTCATCATTATCCTCATCTTTATTATAATCATCTTTATCTTCATCTTTATTATCATCATCTTCATCTTTATCCTTATCTTTACTATGATCATCTTCATCTTTATCATTTTTATTATCAACATCTTCATCATCATATTAATTATCATTATCTTTAACTTCTTCTTCATCATTTTCATCTCCATCTATATTATCATTGTCGTCGTTGTCTGCAGTCTCCTCCTCCCCTGATCATCATCATAATCAATACATCTTTCATTACACATCATCATCAATATCATCATCATCAAAAATATATTGGAACCAAATTTCCCCATTAAAGTCTCTTAACTTCCAACCAAGTGGTCTTATATCTCAGAGGTGGTGGTCTCTGTTCTGTGTCCAACTGGAGGGGCCCCTAAACCCCTAAAAGAGTGTCTGGGCCTCCTGCTGCGCTCTGACCCATGATAAGAAGAACATGGTTCCAACTTATAAAGCACGTTCTCTGCTTGTTCAGCAAGTTCATGGAGGAGGTGAAGAAACGACACATCTCAGCATGAGTGAGCGATGGCGGGTCGTCCTCTCTGAAGGCTCCTGATTGATCGCGAGCGCTCCCAAATGAAAGTCTGAATAATTCAAGCTCGATATCGCCAGTCGCTCTGTGTTCATTTCCTGTTCAATCAGCCGGTTCCAAGGCAATCTAGGAGTCGCGAGTGTTTCGCAGAGTAATGTGAGAGCGTCTTGACAAGTGAGCCACTAAAAATAGTTGCTGTTGGGGAATGTCAGTCGTGGAAACATGGCGAGAGACAAACTACGATCGCTTGTGTGATCAATAACATCAACGTCACAAGTTTTGTGTTTTATATTATAAATAGTTAAACTGTAACAGATTTAGAAAAAATGTACTATTAATGCATTACATCGTCATGCTTAAGATAATGATGATGATTTTATAAAAATATTTTCTTTTCAAATTGATGCTGAACATAATACAAGAACAAAAAATAAAAAGGTGTAAGAAACTTTATTCATCCTTTAGTTTCTTTTTTTACATATGCTATTAAAAGTTAACAAAAACTTTGAAATAAAAAGCTTTTTACTGGTTTTAAATGCTAACTGGAGAGTTAAGATTGGCATTTGTGTCTCAGTGCAAAACAAAGTGTGCAGCTGGTGGTAAATATTGTCCTAGTGAGTCAATCTTTGGGCTCCAAAGTGTCTCTGCCGGGTCTGAGTCATAATCTGAGGGGCAGCTGATAACAACAGAGCGTCTTTCCTTCCTGCTGACTCTTGCGACCGCAAACAAACCTGCGGTGACGTCACAGAGCAAACCCTGTGGAGTAATCAGACACTTCCTGACTGTCGACGGTCCACCTGAGCCGCCGAGTCTGCCCCCAAAACCACCGTCCAGAACCAGAGATCCCGTAACCCGATCACCCGAAGACAGGCTCGGACTCCTGTTGTCTTTCAATTAAAAGGGATTCAAGTAGAAAATAATCACGGTTAACCAGAGGAACGTAGGATCTAATGGACCACAGACTTTAGTCCGAATCAATCCGACATTTTGACTCTCCACTGACATAAGACCCACTGACTGACCTACTTTTCCGAGTGACAGCAGGTTGTCGTCACAAACCAGTCGCTCCCGAGTCATCAAAGGTGTGTTTGCTAAGAACAAACTGACGTAGAGAATAGAAATAAATAAGCCGGAAGAAAACCTTT